>NC_083243.1:35677337-35982545 GCF_032191835.1 Heteronotia binoei | reverse complement strand
ACCTTCCTCCCCCACAACAGACACCCTGTGAGGTGGGTGGGACTGGAGAGGGCTCTCACAGCAGCTGCCCTTTCAAGGACAACCTCTGCCAGAGCTATGGCTGACCCAAGGCCATGCTAGCAGGTGCAAGTGGAGGAGTGGGGAATCAAACCCGGTTCTCCCAGAGAAGAGTCCACACACTTAACCACTACACCAAACTAGCTCTCCAAAAGAGTAGGAGGAAGATTTCTATCTATCTGTAGCTGAAACAAGACTCTGATTACGTTACCAAAACCACAACTGTATATTTTTAGTAACACCGCTAACTATATTCAGTATTGATCAGGTCCCACCTAAAGCATGGATACAAGGAGAATGAAGATATAGGCTTTGGACATGACATGATAAGGCTGAACACATGTTCAGTTAAAACAATATTAATCGAGGAAGATAATAATTTTTTAAAACATAGCAAGAATGTATATCCAGGCTTCTGAATAGAAAGTAAGTAGTAGTGGGTTCAAGCTGCAGCACTAAATGTATGCTGTATCGTTACGTTTGGCCTCCCAACATCTGTTGGCCATTCCCAGCCCAAGAGATGCCCACCATGCCTCAACTAGGGCCAGGGATTTTTCAGTCCTGGACCCAACCTGGTGGAATCAGCTCCCTATTGAGATCCGGGCCCTACCTGGCTTATTAGCCTTCCATAAGGCCTGTAAAACAGAGCTGTTTCGCCAGGTTTTCAGCTGAGGCGGCGGGTGTCTATTCTTGATCCGGCTGGCCTCCCCAGCCAGCACTGTCATCTGTGCTAGGAATTGGAATAATAACTGCCATCCCTATGAGATATCATGATGTGAGATGGCTAGGCTGGGCAATATGTGATGTCATGGTAATCTGAATGATGTTGAGTTGCCTGTTTTAAAATGTGTTTATTGTATTTTATTGTTTTATTATATGTTGTATTCCGCTCTGAGTCCTATGGGGAATGGGCGGAATAGAAATGTCCTAAAATAAAAATAAATAAAATAAATAATACTTGGAATATTGCCCAAAGAGTGATGGAATCCCCTGTCCAAGAGGCTTTTAAAATACTGTGTCATAGAAGTAAAAGGGGTAAGAGGGACTGAATAAGTGGCAAGATCAATCAAAAGCATAAGACCCTGCTAGATCAAACCATATAATCCAGTATCTTGTTTTCTGCACTGGTCAACCCACAGCCCTCCCTGAAGGGCCAATGAAAAGGGCACAGAAGGCAAAGCCTTCCCCCCAGGGTTGCCTCCTTGCACTGTTATTGAGAAGGTTTGCTTCCTCTGTATATGGTTGGTTCCCTTCACTCACTATAGCTGGTAGTCACTGATGGACCTAAATTCCATGAAGCTGTCCAACCCCCTTTAAAAGCTATCTACACTTGTGACCACCTCTACATATGGAGTGTATGCAGAATGGGCATGGCATGCACATTTCACTTAGTGCCCAATAGTAGCCATGTTGTGTTCTGCACCAACTGGTGTTTCCAAGTTGTTTTTAAGGACAGAGTCATGTAGAGTACACTACTGTAGTCTAGCTTCAAGGTGACCACAGCATGGACCGATGCAGTCAGATCAACCAAACCAAGATAAGGAGCCATCCTGCAAGATACATTATGCTGAAAGAATGCCTTTTTTGCAGCTGCATTAACTTGTTTCTCCAGCAACAACTTGCTATCACACCCTTTCTGAGTTATGATAACCAGATCTGGACACAGTGTTCCAAATGGGGGCAGAATGTAAATCTATACAAAGGCATTACAATACTTGCTGTTTTATTTTTAATCTCTTTCCTCTTCCCTAGCATAGAGTTTGTCTTTTTAACCACTGAAGCTGGGTTGATATTTTCACGTCACCCCAGAGTCAGAAACAACTAGTACTTGCAGTTTACCTTTTTATGCACTACAACCCTAAGGTCTCTTTCCCTCTCAGTCACAACAAATTCATAAGAACATAAGAGAAGCCATGTTGGATCAGGCCAATGGCCCATCCAGTCCAACACTGTGTCACACAGTGGCCAAAAATTTATATATATATATATATATATATATATATATATATATATATATATATATACACACACACACACACACACACACACACTGTGGCTAATAGCCACTGATGGACCTCTGCTCCATATTTTTATCTAAACCCCTCTTGAAGGTGGCCATGCTTGTGGCCGTCACCACCTCCTGTGGCAGTGAATTCCACATGTTAAATTCAAACCTCAATTGCCTATACTTGAAGCTGGGATTTTTTATTCTTATATGAATGACCTTATACTTAACTACACTGAACTTTATTTGGCACATTATTATCAGTGAGAAGTGAGAAGTAACTCACAAAAACTCATACTCTACTACAAATTTTGAGTCTTTAAGGCGCTACTGGACTTACTCTTATCTCGTGCTATAGACAGACCAACATGGCTACTCATTTTGATCTATTATTGCCCAATCACCTAATTTAGAGGGATCTTTGTGGAGCTTTCATAATCTGCCTTGGTTTTCACTATTCTGAAGATTTCACTATGCTCTGCAAATGTGGCCATTGTAGAGTTCACCCCAAGATTCAGATCATTTATGAACAAAGTAAACACCTGTTCAAGAACTGATCCTTGTGGGGCCCCACTGTTCTCTTCCTTCCTTCCTTCGCAAAAACAGTCAATTTATTCCTACTCTCTACTTCCAGTCATTTAACCAATTTCCATCCATAAGAGGACACACTTTTTTATTCCATGACTGATAAGCTTATTCAGGAGTTTTTGGTGACGTACCATGTTAAAAGCCTTTTGGAAGGCCAAGTATATAATAAAGTATATATAATAAAGTAAACACCTGTTCAAGAACTGATCCTTGTGGGGCCCCACTATTCTCTTCCTTCCTTCGCAAAAACAGTCAATTTATTCCTACTCTCTACTTCCAGTCATTTAACCAATTTCCATCCATAAGAGGACACACTTTTTTTATTCCATGACTGATAAGCTTATTCAGGAGTTTTTGGTGACGTACCATGTTAAAAGCCTTTTGGAAGGCCAAGTATATAATGGAGAGATCTCCCCTTTCCAAATGCTTGTTAACCTGCTCAAACAACTCCAAAAGTTTGGTGAAGTGGGACTTCCTTTGCTAAAGCCATTTTGATTTTCTGTTAACAGGCATTGCTCCTTAACTATTCCATCTTTAATAACAGTATCTTCTAATTTACTTGGAATGGATGTTAGGCTAGCTGGTCATAAATTCCCTGGACCCCCTTCTGGGAACTAAAAAATCAGTCTGACATTAGCTACTTTCCAGCCGTCTGGTACAAGTTACATGTACTGGTCAGTAGATCAATAATTCCACATTCAAGTTCCTTAAGAACTATTGGAATATGCAGTCTGGATGTAGCAACCTATCAGTTTTCAATGTACCTAATAGCCCTAGAACTTTTGACCTTATACTCTCAGTTCAACTCAGTTCCTTAGACACCCTTTTCAAAAAAAACAGCAGCTCCCCACATTTTCCAGTAAAAACAGATGCAAACCGTTCTTTCATTTATTTTTATTTTATTTATTTTTTTAAACAATCCTTTGCTTCCTTTGTCATCCAAAGGCCCAGCCACTTCCCTGACCAACTTCCTTCTCCAGATACATTTTAAGAAATAATGCGTCTTAATGTTTTTTTTTTAGCAATCTGCTCCTCTCAATTTCACTCAGTTCTTTAGACAAACCCTTCCCAAAACAGCAGCTCTGCATGGATACAGTCCCCAAATTTGTTCCTTTTTGCTCACCCTGTTGTCAGCTCACATTTATTTTGCCAGAACATGTGCTCTTTTCTTCCTTGATTGGGACATTAACCACGCAGGCATCCTTTTAGCTCATACTGAAATAAATGTTGTTAGTCTTTAAGGTGCCACTTGACTTTTATTTTACTATCTTTTTAGACAAAAAGAAGTTAGCAAGGGGAAAAAAGCTGCCCAAAACCTAAGCAGCAAAATAGTAAAGTTTCTTTCTTTTTCTTTTTAAAGTCCCAGAACTTTCATAAAGCTTGCACCCCAATCCAGCCATGGGCAATATACCTACAAGAGGTTTTTCAAAGTTTGAGTCCGGTGTCACCGTGAAGATCAACGAAGTTTAATTCTGGGTACAAACTTTCATGTGCATGCACATTTCTAAGGTGCCACTAGACTCAAACTTAGTTCTATTGCTCCAGACCTACCCACCTGAATCCAAGAGGCTCTTCAGTTTACAGTTCAACATCTCAAACCACAATGCAATCTCCAGTTGCCTGGCAAAACCAACAGCTTCTTTTATATCCCTTGCCCAAAAATTCAGATTTATCTATTCCCAACAAAGACACACTGTTCCAGAACTGAAAACGAGGCAGCAAGCTGTGCCTTGAGTGGGAAGGGTCATGAACAAGTTTCCATGCACCCACTGAAACAAGGGATATAATTACTTTTCGATGCTAACTAATGGGTTTGTATCTCGTTAGACAGCTCCTGAAATATAATTTTATTTTGAGCAATTTTATTACTTCTACAGATGATGCAAGATTACAGCACAAAGATCATGGAAAGAACTACTTGGGCTGCTAAGCTGTTTCTGGGCACATTTAAAGGTGCTGGTTCTTACATTTAAAGCATTAAACAGCATGGGGGCCAGAACACTTGAAGGACACTCTATCCCCATATCAGCTAAGATCAGTATCAACTTTGTATGGGCCCACATTCTGTGGTAATGCAAATGGCAACCAGAGATAGGGTCTTCTCTGTACTGATGACTTGATTGCTGCACATCTGCCCTCACAGCTGTTTGCCTAGCAGCTACCTTGCTAAGTTTCAGGTACCAGGCAAAAACAATTTCCCCAGAAATTTGGTTAATGCATATGTTCTTTATAATCTTTCTAATTTTAATTAGAGTCAAAAGAGTACCAGAATGGGACTACGGAAACATGGGTTCTAATTCCAATTAAGTCACAAAGTTCACTGGGTGTCTATGAACCAGTCACACACACTCGGGCTACTCTAATTCACAAGCTTGTTGTGAGGAATGAAGGAGAGACAAACCATGTAAACTGCCCTAACCTCACTGGAAGAAGGGCAGGATAAAAGTGCAATAAATGCTGTCTTTATTCTCCAGGTTTTATCACTGTTCATATGATTGCGTGTTTCTGTATATTTTCTTTTTAAATGATATGAGATGCCTTAAGAATTCAAAGGCAACACAGCTAACAAATAAACATGAGAACAGCCTTAAATTATTCCTTGCAAAATGCAAAACATAGTTTTAAAATAGATGACTGACTTGCATCTACCCCTTTCCACTCCATTGCTAATGGAAGTGATCAAAAATACTAATTTCTTCTCACAGCAGCTTTCCTATTATACCTCTGGCACTATAATATTAAAGTAGTGTCATAAATGGTCTCCAATGCTTTTAGAGTCTATGGAAGCTGAAGCATCTGATTTCATTTAATACATTTCTACCATACACTTAAGGACTTGTGGTTTGGGGAAAACATATTTTCCATGGGTGATTCTCTCAGATCGATAGACACCAGCAAAATGTTAGAATGTCCAAGATTTTGTCAGTCCCACTTTCACCCTCCACTAGGTCTGTCGTTTACATTATCTCATTCGCAATTCAGTCTTTAGACATGAACACATGAAGCTGTGTTATACTGAATCAGACCACTGGTTCATCAGTATCAATACTGCCTACACAGACTGGCAGTGGCTGTCCAGCAGAAGTTTTTTGCATCATCTGATCCTTTCAGCTGGAGATACTGATGACTGAATCTCAGACTTTCTCCATGCCAAGCAGATGCTCTACCACTGAGCTATAGCCTCACAGACATATCTGCTATGCCAGCTCTAGACCCAAATGACCCAGGCTAGCCCAATATAGTCAGATCTCAGAAGCTAAGCATGGTCAGCGCTGGTTACTATTTGGATGGGAGACCACCAACCAATCGCAGGGTCACCATGCAGGGGAAGGCAATGGCAAAGCACCTGTTAGTCTCTTGCCTTGAAAAACCTATGGGGTCACTATAAGCCAGCTGTGACCTGACAGGATTTTCGACACACACAAACACGCAGTTCTAGATTCAAAGCACTGAATCCACATTAAAAATAAGGTTGCTAGATGATTTACTCAAAAGAGAAACTAAAAGATTTCTTCACTCTACAAACTAGAACTAGGCCTCCAAATTAAGATTCTGAACTGCATCCTGAATTGTTATATTTTAAAGGGCAATCTCTTGAACTTACTATAAGCTGCTATTGAAGTAGCTCTCAGAAGAGCAAGAAGGGCAGAGACTGTCACTGGGCCTTTCCTTACCTCTTGCTTCTCAAAAGAACACCCCATCTTATTTTCTCCCTGCAAGGAAGAAGATACAGGGTACCAGGTACTCACAGGAGGGAAGAGGTGAACAACCATTTCCCACAGGAAACAACCATTTCTTGACAGGAACGCTAGTTAAGAGGGAATTACTTTTCACCTCTTTGAAGCAAGTATGGGGCCACTGGGTGCACTTTCCAGACACCCTGGTATTCCTTGTAGGTTGCCCTTCCAAATACTAGCTAAGGCTGACCCTGCTTAACTTCTGAGATCTGACAGGATCAGGCTAGCATGGGCTATTCAGGTCAGGACTGCAGGGCCACTGTTCTATAGAGAAGAATATAGCACATTTGGCCTAACACATACAGCAGGGGTGGCCAACGGTAGCTCTCCATATATTTTCTGCCTACAACTCCCATCAGCCCCAGCCATCAGCCATGCTGGCTGGGGCTGATGAGAGTTGTATGCAAAAAAAAACATAAGGAGAGCTACCATTGACCACCCCTGACATACAGCATAAGTGTAAGTAAATAAGTAAGTAAGTAACCTCTTCTTGTTATTAGGACTCAAACCGGACAAAAGTGGATTCAGAATGCAATTTTCTACCTTTGCCCTTTTTTTTTGGGGGGGGGGGAGGGGGGTGGTAACCATTCTCCAGACAGTGCAGTCTTTACAATTCTCTGAGAAACAATGGAATTCTGCTTCAAAAATATCATGCTTTACTATGATACTAATATTATTTATTATATTTATTAATTGCCCAATACCTGCCACAGACAAGGCTCTGGGCAATGTACAAACTCCATAAAAACAATATGATTTAAAGGAATAAACCATCACAATAGATTCCCCCCTCTCCCACAAATACACCAAGTCCAATATGTGTTACTTAGCCTTACATGTCTTGGACAATACAGTAAAACACATCCTTTACAACACACACCCCTAGCTTAAATATTCCATAGGACTTCCCAAAGAGCTTAACCCAAAAGAAGGGCATTTCAACTCACTAGTGTTATACAATACACAACAGTCTAATATTCTTATTCCTTCCTACTGCTCAATTGTTAAGAGCCACGTTTGCGTACAACTACACTTGAGAAGGAGAGCAACCTCTCTAAGCAACTAGAGAGGATTCCTCTTTACTCTTTAATCGGTTGCAAGTTAAGAGGGGTCATGCCTCCCTCTAGGGAGAAAAAAAGGATGAACTATTTACAAAGGAGGCTTGGTAACCTTCCTATAAATCCAGCAATACTCGAGACAGAAAAGAAGGAATCGACCTGGGACGGCATACGCAAGAAGATCGGGAGGTTACCAACCCTTTATTCCAACCCCGTGGTCATGGATCGATTGACGCCGCTCTGTTTCAGATTTTCCTGAACCCACCGACGTTATGCTAAGGCCCCATCGTTCATCAAAACTATGCTTGGGGGACTCCAATAGGCAGGAAAAGAAAATGGAGAGGAAGTGAACTAGAACCCCCCTCCCCCCCCCACCTCAGTGGCGAGCTTTTCTCCCACCCCTGCTGCCCAGATCTGGTCCCCTCGGTTTGCACAACTGAACTGTCTTGTCCATACAGGGGGGGAAATCCGCTTTGGAACGACTGCTGTAACGCAACCAGAGCGCCACATTCAAAGATGTGCGAATGCAGCCCAACTGGGCAAAATCCCTACGGCGATGTTTGCAGACAGCACAGCAGCGTCGGAGGAAGGGGGAGAACTCCGACCCCAGTCCCGCCGCCCCTGCACGCTTCCTCAGAAGGACGCCACCGCCATCTCCTTTGCATTCAGCAGCAGGGCACATTAACAAGCATGCACGGGGCTCTCCACCCCGAGTTTGAAATATCACGGACGCAGCAAGACGTGAACACGTGCAAGCCCGCTTTACTCGAAAGAAAACCTCGCAAAAGGCGTGCAGGAGATCCTACGACGAGAATCTGGCCTCATCTTTCTCTCATACACACACACACACCCCGGCACTGATTTATTTGTATTGTGATTTTGGATAATGCCGATTTTAAGACGCCATTACTTCGGGCAAGTGGGTTTTAGGAAGAGAGCGATATGCAGTATTTCTATTGACTATTTTATGCAATGCAACTGAATGATATAATTCAATGCTCTTTTTAATGCATTTGTAAGTTTCAATTCTTTGTTTTTAATAAAGATTCATTTGTTTTAAAAAGAAGAAGAGGGATATCCGCGAGGTGACCCAGGGGAAGGGAACTCCTGGGGGCTAGCTCCAGCCATCACCCCCTGGAAGGAGGCGGGTAACTCGAGGGGAGGCCCCGGCCGCGCAGCCCGCGGGCAGGAAGGCGAAAAAAGAGGTGAGGAGGAGGAAACAAAAGGGCTCCTCCGGCGGAGCTCGTCTTGCAGCTCCTCAAGGCGGGCGAGCGGGCGGCAGGTGTTGGGGGCCCCCTCGGCTCGCTACCGAGAGCTGGAGAGGAAAAGCCCATCTCGCCTCGCGGAAGCAGCGCGGGAGGGAAAGGGCAGAAACGGGGGAGGAGGGACGCTGACGGCGCCTCCTACCTGCCAGGCGGCACCTAGCCTGCAGCTGCCCCGGCTACAGGCGTCGCCTCATTGTGCCGCCATTGCCACCGCCGCCATTTCGCCTTCGCCGCCGCCTCCTCCTGCGCCGCCGCCTCTCAACTGTCAGGTTCCTCCATTCACCTGGGGCCGGCTAGGACAAGCCTCCTCCCCGCCCCTGGCCCTACGCAAAAGGAGCTCCACCCTAAGCTTGCGACGATAGGGCCAGGCTTAGCGCCGTTAGCGCAGTCGCGTTCTGAGAATTCGGGGCCGCCTCCTGGTTGCACGCGCGCGCGTAGACTTGCTTTCTCGGGTATAGCGTCTCTTTCCCCCCACCCTTGCCCTGCTCTGGTTAGTGCTGAATGAAAGAGCTCGCGCGATTGGAGGAGGAAACCGGGTCAGATGTTAAAGGTGGAGATATAAGCCAATCGGGTGGCAGGAGACAGGATCGGGCTATAGAGGAGGGGCTGCTGCTTTGCTAGAAGAGTCATGTGCGCTGGGGTTTTTATATGAGTTGTTGCCAGAGGTTCTCCTCCCCCCCCCCATATAGAAAGGGGGTAGGGGGACTTGTTTCATTGAAATATTATTATGCTTGCTGAGGGAATCCTATAAGAGTAAGGCTTTAAAATGTTATTAGGCTTATTCAATAATAAGGCTTAGAGAAACGTAGCTGTATTAATCTATTGCAATAAAAATAAATGGGAGTCCTGTAGCACGTTAAAGATTTAGCACAGGGGTGTCAAACATGCAGTTTGGGGGCCAAATCAGGCCCCTAGAGGGCTCCTATCAGGCTCCCGAGCAACTGGCTGTCATCTGCTTCCTTCTGCCTATGTCTTGCTTCCTTCTGCATAACAGCTTGCTTTGCGAGGCTTAGTCCATTGCACAGAAGCTACAGAGCAAAACCTCTATTTTCTCCATTGGCTGGGGCTCCTCCTTTGGGGAGAATAGCTTGCTTTGCCAAGGCTCTCTCAATTGCACAGCAGAGCTATTGAGCCAAGCCTCTCTTCCTTCTATTGGCTGAGGCTCCTCCCCCTCCTGATCCCCTGGGGAAGGAAGGAAAGAGCCAGAGTTTCCTTTGCCCAGTTCCCTGGATCCCATGGGAGAAATACAAATAAAGCATCTTTAAGACCAATGAGTGCTAATGTTATAACCATGTTTTAAGTTTATATATATATATTTGTGTTTGTGCTCTTTATAAAATTTGTATCTCTTACCAAATCTTAAATAGGTACACACGGCCTGGCCCTACATGGCTTGGCCCAACCAGACATGGCCCAGCCCAACAAGGTCTCATTTATGTCAGATCCAGCCCTCATAACAAATCAGTTTGACACCCCTGATTTAGCATGAGCTTTTCTGGACCAAAGGCAACTTCTTCGGTGCATTCAGTGAAGCCTCGGTGAATCTAGGATTGCCAGCCTTCAGGTGGGGCCTGGTGACTTCCTGGCATTACAACCGTCTACCGACAACAGAAATCAGGTCTGCAGGGGAAATTGCTATTTTTGAGGTTGGACTCTACAGCGTTATACCTGGCTGAGGCCCCTCCTTTCCCCAAACCCTTTGTTTCCCAAGCTCCACCAATAAATCTCCAGGAATTTCCCAACTTGAAGTTGGCAAGCCTAGGGTTGGTGTAGAACTCGGTTCCTGCATTTAATGGGCACATGACCCTGCTGTCTTGAAATATATGGATGCATTTACATAAAATCAAGATAGGTCTAGAGGCAATTCACTATGCTAAATTAGTTATCCTCTGCAGTGAGTGGTGGATTTTGCTGATGGGTTAACACAGGAGATTTAAAAAAAAAATCAGGACCTGATTCAGTTTGGAGGAGAGATAAGAGATTAAATCCTAGAGTGCCAGTTTCACTCTGGAGTCTCCCATAAATTTATTGGTGACATACAGGTCTGCAGCAGAATGACAGCATAAATTTATTGAGGATCCAAGCATCGTATCTGAAGAAAATGGGGCCTAGCGCTCAAGTTTTTATGCCAGAATGAAATTATGGGAGTCTTTAAAGTGCCTCAAGACTCTTGCCTCAAACCAATCAGTGAGTTTAAGCTTGCCCTTAGGACTGGACTGTATTTAGGATTCTAGCCATTAATCAGTTTCCACTGTTGAATCAAGAATATTAACAGAAAAACCCACTAATCAGTGCATCTGTTGTGGTGCACAGTGTCAAACTAGAACTAGGGAGACAAACTGATAAATTCTCACTCTGCCATGGAAACTTGCTGGTTGACGTGGGACCAGCTCTCATCTTAATCTATTTCACAGAGCTGTTGTGGATAAATTGCTGGAGGGGCGAGTAGTGTAAGTTGCTTTGGATCTCCACTGGGGAGAAAAGCAGGGAGTTGTACAAATACTTAATGCAGTTGTTTTGACCAAGTATTTTCTCCCAGCCTAACCTGTCTCATAGAGGTAGATTCTGGTGGATAGCTGTGTTAATCTGAAGCAGCAGAACAAAGTTTGAGTCCAATGACACCTTTAAGACCAACAAAATTTTATTCCAGGTATAAGATTTCTTCAGATACTGAAGAAGTGTGTGTTGTGATTTTTCCACATGAAAGCTTATACCTTGAATAAAACTTTGTTGGTCTTAAAGGTGCCATTGGACTTGGGCCTTTAGTTGAGGCAGCAAGTGTCCCCTTGCTATTTGTCCTCCCCTGGGGCCCTGAAAGGATTGTTGTACCCGCTCTGGTCTAAGGGAAAGCACCAATTACCATGCTGAATTTTTAGATGTTTTTCAGTTGTGATTTTGATGTGATTTTTCCTGTTATTAACCTATGATGGAACATGCCCTGACCCTGCTTGTGGGAAAGGCAGGATACAAATCTAATAAAATAAACTTTTTTCTATCTCATAGAGTGGTTGTGAGAATAAAATGAAAGAAGGGAGTATGACCTTAGGAGGAATAAGGTAGATTTACATACAAAGTGCAAATGCTGGATTCCATTTTTGAAAAGCCATTCCCCTTACACTGTCATACAGGAGAAAATGCTTCCAAGGTGCCTGCTGTGTCGTAAATCTGTACCCTCTAAAAACAAAGTACATATTTTTCTTCGCTGACAGTCCTTGAATGGTACTTATTTTGCAAACTGGACAGAGGTTTGGATTTTTTATTTTTGAGTAGTTTTAGGGTTGCGATCTGGCACAAATTGCACCCTTCACTTCTCACTAAGCTGTGAGGTGGAGTCAAAAGAGTTTGTATGGCAGACCATATAAAGCAAATTAGTAACACCTGAATGTCCCTTGCATGCAATTCTAAATGTAAGTAATCATGCACAGGAATAGACAACATTCGATCAGAAGCAAGTAGGTTGAAATGAACAAAATTCTCACCACGGCAGAGACAACAAACAAAAATATCCATTGACGGTTTGAAAATCCTGTATTTAGCAGAGGTAGGTCTGAAGAAATAAGGACTGTTGGCAAATGTAGAGGGAAAAAATCCTTTGATTTGTAGGAGTGCTTTTTCTACCTCTGGCAATGCAAAAGATGTGTCAGCTAAAGAAGTTTATTTGTGGGGGCTAGACAGGATTAACAGCTGCTTCAAGCTACCATACTACACAGGGTATTTAGGATTCTCTTTCCTCACTCTGTGAGATCGCCCTTAGCTTCAGCTGTCCCGCAGGCTCTAAAATTTCAGGATCTCAGCCGAGTAAATCATAAATGACATGGAACTTAATTCAAAACTTCTTGTTACAACCAGGTCACCAGAATGCCATGGCTTGACTATTAACAGGAGCTAGATGGAGTATGCATATTACTTCCGTTCTGCAGACACTCCATTGATTGCGCTTTTGTTACTAAGCTCAGTTTAAGGTATTTATTATCATATATAAATAAGAGCCCCATGGCACAGAGTAGTAAGCTGCAGTACTGCAGTCCAAGCTTTGCTCATGACCTGAGTTTGATCCTGGCAGAAGCTGGGTTCAGGTAGCCGGCTCAAGGTTGACTTAGCCTTCCATCCTACCACGGTTGGTAACATGAGTACCAAGCTTGCTGGGGGTAAAGCGTAGATGACTGGGGAAGGCAATGACAAACCATCCTGTAAAAAGTCTGCCAAGAAAATGTCATGATGTGATGTCGCCCCATGAGTCGGTAACGACTCAGTGCTTGCACAAGGGACTACCTTTATCTATCACATATAAAGCCCTTCATAGTCTTGGCCTGTTATTTATTAGAGCAACTTTCTCCCTATGCTTTGCCATAAGAACTATGCTTATCTCAGCAAGGGCTTCTGTAGGTCATATGCTTGTTTTCAACAACTGCCCATATGCTTGTTTTCTTCTTTGTGGCACCTGCCTTGTAGAATGGCTTGCCCAAGGAAGCAAGGAAGGCTCCCACTCTTCTGACCTTCCACAAACTATGCAGAACTACCTATTAAACAGGGCCTTTCTGTGCCCCATACAAAGTGGTTTCACAAACTTACCTGGATAAATTATTGGGATTTGTGTCCTATACTGCTGTGTATAGTGTATTGAAAGTAGAATCCTAATATGTAATGTCTGAACTACTCAGTGTATCATGTTAATACTTATGCTGTGTCCTGTTTCTTCTAGTGATTCCAGAGTATCGCTATCCTAATCATGCAGTACCATTTTGTTGATTGTACTGACTCACTATGTATAAAACGCCTTGAGTCCCTATGAGAAAGGCGCCCTATAAACAATGTAAATAAAATAATAAAATGCAGTATTTTTAATCCAGTTCCATCACTCTACAACTCTGCTAAGCAACATGCTTATACACAGCATCCGTCTAATTACATCTGTTCAGCAGCAAGAATGGCACATAGGTTAAAGACAGAATGTTTTATTACATTGTGGAGGGCCCACATTTCTAATGATTTTAGACCATCTTTCAGCTTACAGTGGAAGACTGGTGGGGGCAATGACATGAGGTGGTGGTTATGAATGACAGCATATCACTTCTGGAGAAAGCCCAGAAATGACAACATGCCTCTCTAGGAGTCCCCAGACACTCTATGGTTAAACCATAGATTCCTAGAGAGCCATGACATCACTTCTGGATTTTCTCTGGAAGTGATGCCGTACCATAGGTCCAGTGGGAACTGGGAGAGTACTACTGACTCTACATAGGAGACATTAAAGATTCAGAAACATGGCAGTATTTCTCACTTTATTATGTATTTATTTTCCTACCCGTCACTTCATTTATAGTCTGCTTTTCTCACTGAGACTCAAGGAGACTTACAGAAAGACAAATTATGCAATAAAAACTGTAATGCATACAAACAATACAGCATAACAGTGTAATGCAGGGGTGGCCAACAGTAGCTCTCTAGATGTTTTTTTTGCCTACAACTCCCATCAGCCCCAGCCAGCATGGCCAATGGCTGGGGCTGATGGGAGTTGTAGGCAAAAAAACATCTGGAGAGCTACCATTGGCCACCTCTATTGTAATGCATTCTACTAGCAATGCGACCTCATCCCCTGAATTTCAAAGTTAGAAAACAGTGCAATATAAATAGCGTAATGCCTCCAATAAGCACTGCGAATTTTATAAAGAATTGCATCATAGTCCAGTTTGCTTTATAAAAATGCCCCTACTTGGAGCAATTCTGTTTTATGACAAACCTATTCCCTTTATAAAAGAAAATGCCATTCTGACCGATTCTATTTTGACACTGTCGTATTTCCTTTTAAAAGCACCCTCTTAAACAATTCGGTTTTGCACATTCTGTGGAATGAGAGTCATGTTTGGGAGCCTTCCTGACCTCATCAGGCATGTCACTCCACCAGGTGGAATGTAGTGCAAAGTACAGCTTTTCAGTTCCATGAACAAGACATTGTTTGATGTAGACATCTCAATCTGTTTTAAAACAAAAATTTTAAAAGGAACCTGTGTTGATACCAATGGTACTTATATAGGCTCTTCAGCTGTCAAAGCACTCCACATGCCTTATCAGAGTAACTCTTTTATTTGGATAAGGAAGAAGTTGTAAAGAAGCCAACATTCTGTTTAGACTAATGGAAGACCATAAGCAATCAGACTTTAACTCTGCTTCTGTTCATTTGTCCTTCTGTTAGTCCTTTTAAGTATTCCTGTTTTTCACACCATAGCCAGGTGGTTGGTGCTACCACTGGGAGCTGCTTAAAATATTATATCCTGTGCTGTCAATAAAATATTTTCATCCATCAATTTTAAGAAGAATTTCTAAAAAAATTAAAATTAAATTAAAATTTGTAATAAAATAATGAAAATAGGTATCATCAAGTGCCAGTAAAATAATTAAAAGCATCAGCAAAAGGTTAGATAGAATTATAGAAAGCAGCAACAGCCCTTTACGTTTGATAAAAACAGTAAGAGTTTGCAGAGATAAAATGATGAAGCTATTTAAGTAAAAAGCAACAATGAAGCAGGGAGGAACAAATTGACAAAAAATTGAAAAATTGACAAAAAGCTAAAGGTTTTTTTTTTTTAATCTGACTCCTTAAAGAGCGCATATTTGGCACACTGTATTTAGATCACAGAAACATAGAATTGGAAGGGATCTCCAGGGTCATCTAGTGCAGGGGTATTGAACTCATTTGTTATGAGGGCCAGATCTGATATAAATGAGACCTTGTTGGGTCGGGCCATGTGTGTACCTATATACGATTAGGTTGCAGAGATATAAACTTTATAAAGGACACAGACAAACACAATTAAAATTTAAAAAAAAATTAAAAAACCAAAAAAAGCTTAAAACATTAGCACTTGTTGGTCTTCTCCCATGGGATCTGGGGAACTAGGCAAAGGAAGCTCTGGATCTTTCCTTCCTTCCCCAGAGGACCAGGACAGGGAAGAGCCTCAGCCAATAAAAGGAAGAGAGGCTTGGCTCAGTAGCTCTGCTGTCTGATTGAGAGAGACTGGCAAAGCAAGCTCTGCCTTCCCTCCTTCCTCCCCAAGAGAGAAGCCTCAGTCAATGGAGAAAATAGAAATTTTGTTCTGTAGCTCCTGTGCAATTGAGCAAGCCTTGCAAAGTAAGCTGCTATACAAAAGGAGGCAAGAGAGAGGGAGAAGGAAGCAGATGACAGCCAGTTGCTTGGGGGGCTGATAGGAGCCTTCTGGGGGCCTGATTTGGCCCCTGGGCTGCATGTTTGACACCCCTGATCTAGTCCAACCCCCTGCATAATACAGGAAAATCACAAATACCTCCCCCTAAGTTCACAGAATCAGCATTGCTGTCACATGTCCTTCCACCCTCTGCCTAAAAACCTCCAAAGGGGGAGAGCCCACCACCTCACAAGAAAGCCTGTTCCACTGAGGAACCACTCTAACTCTCGGGAAGTACTTTCTAATGCTTAGCCAAAAACTCTTGATTCAGTTTCAACCCATTGGTTCTGGTCCAAACATCTGAGATATGTATACCTCGTGCTTCTCCCCAATGGGGTCCCAAAGTGGCTTACAACATCCTTCTTCCATTTCACCCTTTGAAAGAGGTTAGGCTCAGAAAACATCTCTGAAAAGATAATTCCAAAGCAGCAGCAGAAAAAGCCCAGTCCTGGTGCTAACCCAGAAAATGAGAAGATGAAGAGTAGGGCCTTGGAAGATATTATGACAAATTTCTTTGCAGATCACATGAATCTGCCACATACTGGATCAAACCATTGGTCCATCAAAGTCAGTGTTGTCTCCTCCATCTGGCAGTGGCTCTCCAGGGCCTCAGGCAATGGGGTCTTTTGCATCACCCACTACTTTTAACTGGAGATGCCAGTTGAGTCTGGGACCTTCATGCCAAGCCAATGCTCTGCCGCAGAGTCGTGGCCACTTCCCTAAATAAATGATAGCTAGATCAAAGTGTTGCAAGGCTAATTGTGTGTTTTATCTCCCACTTTGAGAACCTACTGGAGAAGGGCTTTGACAACACTGTTCAGGCTTGTTACATCAAATGAAATATAGCAGCGTGTTGTCAAAGTGCTTCTTTGTACATTTCTGCACATGCTTCTTCAGCAGTGCCCAGGCGCTAATCACTAAAGCCATAAAATATTTCTGGTTCATACAAGGGACATCATTCTGCTCTTCATGGCTGGAAGAATTATGTCCTGTGATAAAGAGCCTAAGGACGGGAAGCAGCTGTTCTGCACAATGCAGTGGGAGTTTGTCGGAACACGTGGGTCTGTTTTCTGTTTTGGTCAGGCAAATTTTGCATTCTTCTATATTTAAACTACAGCAGTGGGGAGAAAAAAACTTTTAAAGCAAATCCACATGAGAGCTCACAGGCCATCACCAAAGTTGTTGACTGCGGTGTAACAGAAATGAACAGGCAGGTTGGGGGGAGGGGGGTGCAAGTAACTTCAGCCAGGATCCTCCCAGCTTTCACTGGGATCCTCCCACTGCAAGAGCGGAAGAATTGTCCAATTCCCCTTCTCATTGCTGCCCACCATCCTGTGTTGGATTCCAGGCAGTCTTGAATAGATTGGGTGTGGCTGGTTGGAACTGCTATTAAGTTGCACCTTTGGCCTTCTGAGAAGAGATTGCCTTACTTATATTGGCTGGGGTCCATGTGGCCCCCTCTGATCAGATGAAGAGGTTGGCATTGCTCGTGAAGCCAGGCTTCCTGTCAGAGAAGCAAGCTGGTGCTGTTACAGAGAACACTTTCTTTTATTTACATGTATGTTCTAGGCTTGGCAGATCTAGCGGCAGTGGTCCATTTATCTGTACCTTTCTGTAATGTCCACCTACTATTTACTCTGTCGTCTATGTGGGACTGCTTTTGAAGATCAGCTGGGAGTTTCAGTTGGTTTCCAAAAAGGCAGCTGGTTGGTGCTGGTCAACATAGGCCTAAGCTACTTGTTTTATATCTCCTTTCAAACAACTCCAATTGGCTTCCTGTTTCAGTTCAAGCTGCTTGTTCTTTCCTCTCATGTTCTTCATAACTCAGGACCAGGGCTTTTTTGTAGAAAAAGTCCAGCAGGAACTAATTTGCATATTAGGCCACATCCTATGACATCGCCATTGTTCACATGGCTTTTTCTGTAGAAAAGGCCCAGCAGGAATCATTTGCATATTAGGCCACATCCCCTGACACCAAGCCAGCTGGAACTGCATTCCTGTGCATTCCTGCTCAAAAAAAGCCCTGCTCAGGACACATTGAAGGATCAACATTTACTTAGGGAAGAGAAGGAAAGGGAGGAGAACAAAAGCATGGAGTGGGAATTGAATAAAAGGTACCAGGAATGTTTCTATGTATAGTCAGAAGAGAAAGCGAGAGAAGAAAACAAGAACGAACTGGAGGCAGGTAGCTTACCTGGAGACAAATTACTGATGACCATACTAGATTAAACATTAGAAAGTTGTTTTGATCATTCATAAACAGCACCACCCTGTGGTTCAGAACTGTTTGGTTCAGAATTATGTTGTTGGATAAGATGGTAACTCCATCAAAACTTCCTTCTCCCTACCCACCTGCCCACCAATTGTGGCTATTCTGGAAGGATGGTTTGTGACTTTCTCACCCTGTGCTGTCAGGTCTAAAAGGAGCTCAAACAAATCAGTGGCAAGCTATCTCTAGCACTCCCTCCTTTAAGAAATGAGAGGTTGCTTTCTGAGGCTCCAGGGATAAGGCTTTCCAGTGGCCATTGAGAACCTCAGTGAAGTCGTAGAGTCATTCAAAAGGAACCAACAGATTTCCATAGCCACAAACACTCTGTCATTTGATGTAGTGTATCCAGAACAGAAAGGGCTATGATCACTGAAGTTCTGTGTGGCCATAGCCCTCATTCACTGGAATTTGGCCTGTTGCAGTTTGCAGGCTGGAGCTATGCAGAGCACTGAATTTCACACAATGCTGTGCGGGAACTAGTAGCTTGTTGGTTCTAATACACCATGTTCTTTTGGTCTCTTTGTCTTACAAAACACCAAAGACCTACTGCTTTTTGCATGGCTGCTTTTAAAGAGCTGATGTGAATTGACAGCCTATAGGTGCCTGCTTCAAGATTTCCTTGCAGACAAGTAGAGCAGAATCCATTCTAAGTCAGAGCTAACGATGGACTATCTCAAGAAGTGTGAAAGATTAATATGTCACAGAAGGTTAAGCAAGAACAATATATTTCCCTTGGGCAGATTGTTCTGTAATTTAGGATATAGTGTACAGTGAAGAGTGGGGAAGGAAAGCTGAAGAACACCAGTTAATGTTTATAAGTGAATTGGGAATGAAAGAACTTGGGGTATAAGATGTTCAGAGCTCATCTGTAAGAATAGAACTTCTGTAGACATTCCATAGGGATGCATCACAGTGGCTTGCACAGCAGATAACAAGGAGCATTCTGGATCCCATCCCACCACCAAGGACCACTGAAGAAAAAAGGGATATTGACCAAGCAGTGTGAACTGCACCTGGGGCTCTGTTCAGATGTGCAGCTTCCTGACAGCATGATCCAGTGCCAAATATCATCACCTGGGCCCACACTGAGTTGTGTTATCTGTTCAGTAACAGCACAATGGAACACTGTTGTGCCCACAGGGCTATGTCACCATCACCACCTTCAGACATCCTCTGATAAGGGCATCACATGCTCTTTCAGTGGTGCTTACTGGTGAAACCTGTAATCTTCCTGTGACACCCCCTCCCGGCAAACTGCTGCTACATGCCTCTTAACATTTCACAGATGAAAACAGGGATATATATGTAACAAGGATCACCATCCAAGTACAATACCCTACCCGCTACCAAGCCTGGCACATTCCAGTTCTGTCCATGTACTGAAATCTTCTCTGTCCTTGGAAAATACCAGTGATTTCAAGCCACTAAAAGCTACCTAGAAAATCTCCCTATTGTATATAACTACTTACATGATTAGTTACTACATTCTTCAGCAGCCGGATGTGTTCTGATTAAGCTAGGAATTTATTTAACAGTTGATATAGATTTTAAAGAATGATGGAGAGCTTAGCCTTCAAACATCAGCCAGTTTGGTGTAGTGGTTAAGTATGTGGACTCTTATCTGGGAGAACCAGGTTTGATTCCCCACTCCTCCACTTGCACCTGCTGGAATGGCCTTGGGTCAGCCATAGCTCTGGCAAAGGTTCTCCTTGAAAGGGCAGCTGCTGAGAGCCTCTCACCCCCACCCACCTCATAGGGTGTCTGTTGTGGGGGGAGAAGACATGGGAGATTGTAAGCCGCTCTGAGAGTTTGATTCAGAGAGAAGGGCAGAGCATAAATCTGCAATTCTTCTTCTTAAAAAATTCTGTGGAGGCAGTGCTCATCTGCGAGGCGGGGGGGCACTGCCCCCAAATCCCTATCATGGCTATGGGGCTGATTAAGGTGTTGGCACAATGCTGGTTTTGCTTCTGCTACTCCACCAAGCAGCAGTGGGAGCAGTGAAGCCTAGGGAAGCAGGGCCCAGCTTCATCCCAAGTGTAACTGCTTGGGATTTTACTGCAAATGGCCCAGGTGGCAGACGCAGAATCCAAGTCATAGGGCAACCTTCCCTTTTTCCTACAAGGAGGAACTGCAAGACTTCTCTATTACCCTGAGAAGGCAAATCTATGTGAAAGCAAAAGTGGAGTTAGAAGGCTAAGCTCACCATCATTAATTCTTTAAAATCTATATTAACTGTTAAATAAATTCCTAGCTTAATCAGAACACATTCCGGCTGCTGAAGAATGTAGTAACTAATTATATAAGTAGTTATATACAATAGGAAGATTTTCTAGGTAGCTCTTAGTGGCTTGGAAATCACTGGTATTTTCCAAAGACAGAACATGGAGCATGACTTCCACCCGCCCAACCCCCTCTTTGCAGTCCAAAAATGCTCCCCAAATGCTGCTCCCGGGGAACCAGGAACCCCCAGGCACAGGATGAAGAGGGAATCCAAGATCTGCTGTAGGAAGGAATCAGTGACGAGTGTCTCCCCCTTCCATATATGGAAACCCACTAGTGGATGCAAGCCAGTATATGTCTGATATTTCCCTAGTCCTGATTATTGCAACTTATGACAATACAACTTGAGAGCTGTGCTGACTTTTTATTCATTCAATGTCAAACTGAGGAAAGTACACAGACAAAGCTAAAATAGTACAGAAAATCCGTCTGTTTATTTGAAAATCATAGACGTTAGAAAATAAAAGCTGTTCACCAGTGCATACTTTTTTTTTTCTTTCAACAGTTTTGTGAAAACATCTGCTTCTTGCGGTTTGCTCCAACTATACATAAAGCATTTCATTTTTACAAGCAAATGTTTTTTTTGAAGATTAAGTGCAAACATTCAGTGTATAGAACTGACCAGAAAAGCACACCTGAAGAAAACCGGGGAGGATTTGTACATGTGCTCACCTATTTCTGTGCTTTAAAAATAACTCCTCTCAGTGACAGCATGTTTCAGATTGTCTCTGCTCAAGGGAAATGCTACCGTAGCCAAAGAATATATTCTTCAAATCACAGAAGCTGGGCTTGAATAAAGTAAACAATACTGTAGATTTCAGAGAAGAAACGGATGTCCAATAATGTGACCTCCTAAAGGAGAAAGCATTTTATTAGAAAATAGGTTACCTTTTCCTAAGCTGAAAAAAGAGAAGTGGGGCCCCTGTGACTACCCAAAAGGCTATGCTGAGAATCATGAGACCTGCATGTACAAAAGCCATGGGGAATGGAGTAAGGAGCAAAAAATGGGTGAGAATGTGTGAAAAAGCTGTCTGGATCCCACTCAAATGAGTTACTAAAAGACATGGAACAAGAAGGGAAGAATCAAGGCTAGCTGTCCTCTGATTTTCTTTAATGTTCTAATTTCTTCCTTCTACAATCTTGAGGGCTAGCAATAATAAAAAAAAAAAACCCCTATGGATCTCAACATTTTACATTCAGGTGCATGAGCTCCTTGGGATACCATTATTTTTTTGAAAAGGCTTGGCTAAAGAAATGCGACAGAATATTCTACATTAAGAAATGGCCAATTTCTTAACCAGAAAGAGCAGTCTGTCTAGGGAAGTTGCCAAACCTCCATCCTTGGAACATGAAAAGACTGAGCAGGCATCTGTCATGGATGCCTGAGGTATAAGATGTATTGCCTTAGGGCAGGGTGTTGATGAGGTGATTCTGCATTTTGTCAGCTCTAAGTTCTCCTGGGCTACCTCGATGAACAAATTGGACCAGGCAGCACCATAATTTTAAGGTCTCTTCCTGCCTGTCTCAATAGGGCACATCTGTATTGTGCATGCCAAGAAGAAAGTTCTTTCTGGGCCTCAATATAACACTCTCCAAATCATCCTGAGGCAGGCAAGAAATGGGCTGTGTGGATAGGCACCTGGCTAGAGAGCCATACGTCACCATCCTCCCCTCTCTGTAATCACAAAGAGGAAGATTTCTCAGCTTTGCCCATGAGATAAAGAATAAACACTGTTTTGCTAAACGGCATGATCTATCAACTGCCCAATGTTTGGGGCAGCAACTGCAGACTGTGCTGAGTTTAATCTGAGCGCTCTGCTTGCTTGAATGGATATTCAGTAAGCACCGGGGTGGAAAGGAAAATAATATAGCTTTCCTTGCAGTCCTTTGTTTTCCTGGCAAAGGAATCTTTTTTGGAAGGCTATCAGTAGCATCAAGCAGTGTGACAAAACAATTTCTAAGGTGTCATGCAGCTCTTTATAGATGACTCCGTTTTGAGAGGGGGGGGGAGCCCTTCTTGACTTTAGAGGGGAAAAAATTAGAGGCCATCAGGATGTTGCCAAAACAAAAGCACATCATACAAAATAGCTGAATTATGTCATATATAGAAGTCCTATCCCTGCAGTGTTAATCTGATGGTGGAAGAGAGATCAGAGAATGAAGCTTGTTATTTGGAAAGTGAAACCACAAACAATAGTAACAGGATTTCTAGGCGTCAGAAAGAAAAGTAAACACAGCACTGCCGTGTGCGTTCAAATTGCTTCAGGGCCATTCAAAAGGCATGAGTTAGACACTGAGACTCATTCAAGGGGTCAAATACAGATAAGAACAGAGGAGACTTGTTAACAAATGCACTTACACACAGGATGCTGACAGGTCAATATTGTACTGTGACTGGCAGCGGCTCTCCAGTGTCTTGAGTCAAGGCCTTTCATTTCACCTACTATCTGATCCATTTAATTGGAGATGATGGAGTCTGAATCTTGGATGAGCAGATGCACTGAGCCACAGCCCTTTCTGCCTATCTTTCTAAAACTGTGAACAGCAGCTGTAATGGGGCTCCCAGAGAAGTATGCTCAGGATTGCAGCCTTTATCTGGCTTCGTCACTGGGGTTTGGCTAACACAGGACCATTCTGCTGCGTTCCCCCTCACAACAATTAATCTTGGGGATGATTGGCTGCCCAGATGTTCGGGAGCCCTACCCAAAGGCTTGAATTGGTGTCGCGGACTTGCTTGGACCAGAAGCTCCAAGCCCCATGCTTCATCAGCTTGCTTTACCTCTTTTGACTACTTGCTTCCCTTGTCTAGCGGCCCTGTGGCGCAGAGCGGTAAAGCAGCAGTACTGCGATCTGAACTCTCTGCTCACCTCTATCCCAGCGAAAGCTGGTTCAGGTAGCCGGCCCAAGGTTGACTCAGCCTTCCATCCTTCTGAGGTCGGTAAAATGAGTACCCAGCTTGCTGGGGGGAAAAGTGTAAAAGACTGGGGAAGGCAATGGCAAACCACCCCATAAAAAGTCTGCCGTGAAAACGTTGTGAAAGCAATGTCACCCCAGAGTCGGAAACGACTGGTGCTTGCACAGGGGACCTTTCCTTTCCCTTGTCTGGACAGTGGGTATTTTAGCATATTTGCAACTTTGCATAGACATTCTAGTATTTGGTACTGTGTGTTATACCTAGGAGTGAGATGTAGAAGAAGGGAAGTTTTTCTTTCACAGTCAGGCTGCATTAGTGTGATTCTGGGCCAAACTGGAAAGAAGGCTCCATTCACAAAGACTCACGTCTTACATGTAGATAATCTTGGGTACACATAGCTTGGGTACAAAGAGTAACAGCCCATGCATCCTCAGCCAGCTAACAACACTTACAGAAACCTGCTCCCACACCCCTCTGGTGCTAGATAAGTCAGTGAGAGGAATACTGCCTCAGCAAAGTGGGAGGCACCTTATTTTATGAAGTGAAGATTTTGGTCTCTCTTATTAGGCATGTTCGTTAACTGGAGCTTCCGTATTCAGAGGCAGTATACCTGAGTACCAGGTACTCTGGAGAAACAAGAGAAGGCAGTTGCCTTCATGTTCTGCTTGCAATTTTCCTAGAGACATCTAACTAGCAGAAAAAGAATAGATTGGTTGTTGATATGATCCTTCAAAGCATTTCTTACATTCTTATCAGATGGGCGCATTTTCAATTTCTCCTGCTTAGCCCCTATTCTGCTGCTTTGCTGGCCCGTGTCTCTTCATATCCCAAAAATGGAAGCAAATGTATGCTGTGCGAAGAAGGTAAATGGCACCTATAATAAGCATGGCTAACCAGTAATATGACATTTATACAAGGGCACTCAAGAAACAGGTCTATGGATGAGCAAGGTTAATGGAGTCATGACACAGCCCTGATTGACAGCAACCTCAGATTGTCTTTTTCACTGCTGTCTGCATGGCAAACTCAAGAAGAAAACGGACAGTTCCCTGCCTCAGTCGATAAAACATGGCTTTGTTACTTCATTTCAACAACACACAGGATGCCCCACAGCATACTAACAGAAGTTCCCGATAATATTCGATTACATTTCCATTGGAAATGAATGGAGTCGCTCCTTCATTTTCATTTTCAGCTAGAGCTTCACCCTTCATGGGTTTATTAAATCATGAGGGGCCAGATTCCAACCCCAAATCAGAAAGTTTAAGTCTGAAACAAGACCTCTGGAGCTGCATAAGCTCTGTCGTAACAATCACATTGAGTTTCAGTGAACGGCAAGTTTCTTCAACCAAACATTCCCACTAGGAAAGAAACATTAAAATATATTCATATACATTTTGGGGCCAATTTCATGGCCCTAAATCAGTTATAATTCTGAAGGAATGTGAAGACTAGAGACCTCTAAATCTACAGCGCTTCTTAAAATATTATATTCATTTTTTAAATTTAAGATCCTATAAAGAAAGGCACATATGTATAAAAATTGGGAATACTGAGTTTTTCACTCCACCATTTTCATTACTAATACAGACACATATATATATCTTTATAAATATAATCTATGTACAAAGTCAAATGTATCCAAGGCTTCGTAGGAAGATGCTGCAAAAAAAGAGCTACAGCATGAACCGCCTTCTGAACCGGGTCCTGCATTTGGACCATAATTTCTCCTAAATAAAAACATTTTAGGGGCACAGAAAACAAAACAAAATCAAGCTGCTGTCTTTTATTATTCTGACTCACTCAGAGGGATCAAAGGGAGTTGCTAATAAGTTGTGGGAGGAGCAATAAGCAGTAGACAAGCACCCAGAGGAAAACAATGAAATAAAACAACTCAGGCTGGTCTGACCGCGAAGAGCTGCTATGTGGAGCAGCCTTGTCTGGAATGTCCTCCTTTTCCAGGGCTTTTCTCTTCCTAGAAAAGATGTAAACAAGGCAATATAAAGCAAAGGCTCATGTCAAATATAGCCATTTATTTTTATTTACAAATTCATATTCCACTTCCTGCCCAATCAGGGCCAGCAAGGCAGCGAACAATTAAAAGCACAATGTTCGAAAACAATTATCAAACCCGATCAAACTAAAGGTAAAATACATATATTAAAAACATAATGGGTTTGTATTCATTCCTAGTTCGCCTTTCTCAGTGAAGATAGTTTCAGAAGGTAGCCTTGCTGTCTTGGAGTAGAATAGATAGATTTGAATCTTGTAGTAGTAGTAGTAGAAGATAATGATGAAGAAGATTATGATAATATTGGATTTATATCCTGCCCTATACTCTGAATCTCAGAGTCTTAGAGTGGTCACAATCTCCTCTACCTCCTCCCCCCCCCCCCCCGCACAACAGACACCCTGTGAGGTAGGTGGGGCTGAAAGAGCTTTTTACAGCAGCTGCCCTTTCAAGGACAACTCCTGTGAAAGCTATGTCTGACCCAAGGCCATTCCAGCAGGTGCAAGTGGAGGAGTGGGGAATCAAACCCGGTTCTCCCAGATAAGAGTCCGCACACTTAACCACTATACCAAACTGGCTCTCTTAAGAGACCAGCAAGACTTTTGGAGTACGGGCTTTTGAGAGTTAAAGCTCTGATGGCAGTTGGACTAACGAAAGTTTATTTATTTATTTATTTATTTATTCATTCTATAACTTATATCCCGCCCTTCCCACAAAGTGGCTCACCCCCCAGCTCCAAAAAAAATACCTAATTGGTCTCTAAGGTACTACTGGCCTCGCATCTAGCTTTCTCACTGAGTCAAGGCAGATCACACTTAAAAACAGTGCAACAGGAAACTGCTGAACATTGTACAATTCATACAACAAACACTGCCACAGTGAAAACCACCAGTGCTTTCCCCCACTGGAACCTGACCCCGTAGAAGAAAAGGCAGATCTGTAATGAACATAACAAGGGGGTGGTTCTGAAACAGCTCTGCTGATGTTAATCTCTCTTCACTTAAAGTCTCAACTGAGAAAAAGAAGGAAAAAATGCACCCACCTGGGTGAGGAAGTAAAACTTTCACTTGCGACTACACTTTTCTGGTCATCATTACTCTCACTTTCCTGAAAATATTTAAAGGCAAATGTTTAATCCACAAAGGCCTGGGAAGCAAAAAATAACTGATACAGCAATGGAAATGTCTTACTTTGTGATGAATAGCAGAAGTAATACATGGAAACTAATATTTTAAAAATCCACTTACTTACCTTACTGGCCTGATCACTGTTTTTTTGGAAAACGACATTGGGATCACTGCGGCAGACCCTAAAAAATGAATTAGTAATAAGTGAGGTACATTTGGGAGGGGAGGGGGAGGTCCTAGATCCAGTATTTTTACATGAAGGCGCACACTTCTTCATATACATTTTAGGCCACCTGAGTATCTTAATAACGTATTTACTCAAATACAAGATCAGACATCCCTCTCCCCCAGGTTTCCCATAAAAAAATAACCAGGGGGTGGTCTTACATTTACATACCAGTTACAGTGAGGTCCAGTAACAAAGAACACTTTTGTGTGTATAACTTTTTAAAAAGGTCATAATGTTCAGAGTCACCTTCCTTTCAAATAAATATGGTATACTTGTTTCCTATGTGCAGGGCTTTTTCTGTAGCAGGGACTCCTTTGCATATTAGGCCACACACCTTTGATGTAGCCTATCCTCCAAGAGCTTGCAGGGCTCTTAGTACAGGGCCTACTGTAAGCTCCAGGAGGATTGGCCACATCAGGGGTATGTGGTCTAATATGCAAAGGAGTTCCTGCTATAAAAAAACTCCTGCCTATGTGGCCTATATTTCCATATTCTTATGCCACTAGCATACCCATATAACCACTATCTAAATATGCCAGGCCAATCAGAAGAAATTATGTTATAGTGGACAAACTGTGTCTCCTAGGAAGGAAGTGATCTGAGTGCCTCATTTCCTTTATGCAGTTGGAATACTTCATCTAATCTCCTTCTCCCCATATAGTGGGAATGAGTGGAACTAAGGACATAGTGGTAATGGCTATGGGATGAAATGGTCACCCAGGTAACAAACATACATTGTGGAGTGGTAAGAGAGTCAAACTAGGATCTGGGAGACCCATGTTTGAATCCCCACTCTGCCACTGAAGTTCTCTGGGTAACTCTGGGCCAGTCACTCTCTCTCAGCCTAACCAAGCTGGTTGGTGTAAGAATACAATGGAGAATGATGTTGTGAATCATCTCAAGTTCCCAACAGGGACAAGGAAAGGTCCCCTGTGCAAGCACCAGTTGTTCCTGACTCTGGGGTGATGTTGCTTTCACAACGTTTTCACAACAGACTTTTTACGGGGTGGTTAGCCATTGCCTTTCCCAGTCATCTACACTTTCCTCCCAGCAAGCTGGGTACTCATTTTACTGATCTTGGAAGGATGGAAGGCTGAGTCAACCTTGAGCCGGCTACTTGAAAACCCAGCTTCCACCGAGGATCGAACTCAGGTCGTGAGCAGAGCTTAGGACTGCAGTACTGCAGCTTTAACACTCTGTGCCACGGGGCTCTTCAACAGGGACAAATTGGAGTGTAAATAATCACAGTAATAAATTAGGTCTAGGTTCAGTCCCAGAATCTCCAGCTGGTAGCAGGTGTTGGCAAACACTCTGTCTGAGCCACTTGTCAGTCAGAGCACTGCACATCTAGGGTATGATTTAGTTTAGTACTAAGGCAGTCGGACCAATAGGCAGACTAAGTATAAAGTACACTCGTATATCTGACAGAAAAGAGAGAAGAGTCACAGCTGGGCAGGAGGCTTGTAGGAGGTCAAAACTTAATGCTCTGTGGTACACAAATTCTTGGAATTGAATTAATGGTGGGAGGGGAGACAGGCATGGGACAGAGTTACCTGAAAGCATAAACTTGGCTTGAGACTATCCATTGTACTCAAGAAGTTCAGCCAGCTTGGTTTAGTGTACAGAGTATCTGACCCTAGAAGAAGGAGGTCAAAGTCCCACGCTCAGTTGCGAGCCCAGCGAAAAACAATGATAACTTTGCGCTCTCTCTCTCAATCTACACCCCTCATCTTGACAGCATTAATTGTCTCCCTCTGTGCAAAGCAGGTGTCAGGAAGCTTGGCTACTTGACAACTGCAAATTGCACCTGCGAATAAACAGCTAGGCCGTTGCTGAGCTTGGAAAGTCTGTGTAACCCCTAGCTAGGAACAGAATCAGCCGGGAAGGGGTGGAGCCTCTAGGTGCAGAAGGGTGCAGACTGTGTGGAAAGCAAAGGGGGGAAACAAAACTGCCCTGCTGGGGAGCTTGAACCTTAACCATAGGCTCTTAGCACCCTGTTTAGGGTAACTATGGTTTATGGATGGAAACTGGCAAGGGAGGGAGGGAGAATTTTATTCTAAATAGTAAATTTTAGAATTATTGTTTCAGGGCTGTGTTATCAAATGGAGAGTTCTCGTTTGGGACCTTCATCTTAGAAGCCGGTGCAGAGTGTTCATCTGGAGACTTCTTGAGCCACCAACAAGAGGAAACAGATGGACTTTGGGGGTGGCAAGCTGTGAAGCAGAGAAAAGTCATTTGGACTTTACAAGATCACTTTTCTATTGTGTTTCTAAGATCTCTGTTTCTGATACATGACATGATGTCATGTGAAAAAGTAAAAATGTTTTATCTGCTTTGAATTATTGCAAGGTTCCTTCCAAGTTCTGCCCCACAGAATACACAAACTAAGGTTATATGTGAATATGGATAAATTAAGTCAAATGAGCTCATACTGTTCCTGCTACACTGTTAGGGACTTCCAAAGAAAAGAAGAGTCTAAAAACCTAGAGAGCTGGGAGGCAGGAGGAGAAGGGACACTGTGGGCATCAAACAGGAAGTCCTTCGAAAGTTTTTAGTGCAGCCAGCCAACTGGCTCAACAGATAAGCTGGTTCTGAATGAAGAGAGGATTACTGTACTGCTGAGTGATCAGCTACTGAAAGAACTTGGGTCATGATCCCACTCAGGGCTTTTTTTGTAGCAGAAACTCCTTTGCATATTAGGCCACACACCTGATTGTACCCAAGCCTGCTGGAGCTTACAGTAAGCCCTGTACTAAGAACCCTGTAAGCTCTTGCAGGATTGGCTATATCAGTGGAGTGTGGCCTAATATGCAAAGGAGTTCCTGCTACAAAAAAAGCCCTGATCCTACCAGATCTGAGCACATCTAAGCCTCCCCTGATGTCAACGGGAGAAGTTTTTTTAAAATGCTCATCAGAAATTAAAAAAAAAACCCTATCTACATACTCAAAACTTACTGTAGTCCAAGGATAAAAAACATTTTGCATAAAGAAGTCTATTACAGATAATAGATTTTATGATAAAAGGGATTAGAGGGGGAAAACTTTGTAGCAGACAAATATTCAGCAATAGGAGACCACAATGTAATAAATTTCTGTTGTCTACAAAACTCAATAGGAATTGATGCATTAGTAATTTTTCCCATTATAAAAAGGTCCCATAATTTTGTTCAATCGTGGGTGTTGAAGAGTTTTTCCACTTTGCTGCAACTAAAAGTTTAGCAGCTGCTAACAGTATCGCCAGCCTTTCAGAATCTATTTTATCTAGTTGCAGGGGAGGCCAATATTCTAAAATAACCATTTCAGGTTTATTATATAGATGCACCCCTTTCTATTTGGGAAAGAATTATGTCTCAAAAAGCATATATTTTAGAACATACATTTTAGAACTATTATGCAAAAACTCAGAACATCTACATAATTTCCAACATTTATCAGAAATGGGACAGTTAAGGACATACCTAAATATTTTTATGCTTGAAAAGGCTTAACTATGAACTGGACTGTGTCCTTTCAAAATGCATGAGCCACAATATCTGAGGCAGGGCTGGTAAATATACTGTGTCTGGAGCCTGGACAACATAAGTAGCTGGAGACATCTCATGATATGGTTGGTAAATGCTAGAACCAGACCAAGAAAACAGTACCTTGAGAGCCCCTGATGATCCGCAAAATCTTCTTCTAGCTTATCTAGTAACCGAGTAGGGCTGGCTTTTGCACCCTGGGTGTTTTCTCCTTGGAAAATGGCCTTATTTTTCCTTTTTTCTTTCCTTTTACTTCTTTCCTCTGTTGGTTTTCTTTCTTCCGGCACTGCTGTAGTATCAAACTGATTTACCACTATCTGTTTTAAAAAAAAGAAATCCCTTTCAAAAGCCAAGCACAGCATCAGTTTATCAAGACCCTCCTAAAAAAGTTTAGCCCCTTCAGCAGGAAGTTGTATTTAGTATGCAATGACACAAACATATCTCATTTTATTTGATTTATAGCTTTACTGACACCAAAATAAAGGAAAAGAGAACACTAACACTGTCCTAAAGTGGGACATCTATGCTGGTAGATGTTGCCTAAATACAAAGTAACTGCAACTGGTGACTGAGGGCACTTGGGATACTTTCAAAGGAGGAGAAGAAGAAGAGGAAGAGGAGATTGGATTTATACCCCACCCTTCGCTACCCAAAGGAGTCTCAGAGCAGCTTACAGTTTGCTTCCCCTTTCTCTTCCCGCAACAGACACTCTGTGAGGAAGGTGGAGCTGAAAGAGCTCTCCCAGAAACTGCTCTTGAGAGGAAAAGCTCTGTGAGAACTTGTGACTGACTCAAGGTCACATCAGCAGGTGCATGTGCAGGAGTGGGGAATCAAATCTGGTTCTTCCAGATAAGAGCCCACACACTTAATTACTACACCAAACTGGCTCTCAACCAGGTCAGCCTGGAGGTCAACCAAGGAAACAAGCACCAGGTATCTAACATCTCAGGGCTACTTCCATTTGATGCTCTTATCAGTTATTATATTTTCAATTGGATGGCATCCATTTTTGCGTCTTTCCAGTATACCAGGCTTGATACCTGCTAGCCATACCTACTGAAATCAACAAAGCATCTTGCATCCTACACAAGATGCAGTGAGAGGCCTCAAGACCATTTGGCTGACAATCCCCCTAGCCGGATGAAGGGTTCTAGATACCTCAAAAGCTCACACAATGTGGTGTTTGGTGTTGTTGGTTAGGTTTAATACAACATATTGCATGGCTTCTGTTTCCACATTTTAACTTTTAAAAAGCTTTTCACCTAAAAATGTTAAATTGTCTCTTTGCCTTAGCCATAACACAAATCAAGCTATATAAAAATACAATTGCTATGCAGACAGACTTGCACTATGATCAAAGATATGGAAAAACAACATTCTTTCTGAACTTCACAACAGGAAGGCATGATGGTCCTTGGGTGTCCAACTTGCTGACCTTTAATCTTCCATGTTGTTCTCAGTGCTCTTACTTCTCAACAGAATTTTTTTAGCTACCTGGGCAATACTTGTTATCAACCATACCGCTCAGCAAAGTTTGCTCGCTTCAAACTTTGCTGAAGGGAGTGGCAACTCTTTCAAGACTGCTTGTCGGCAAAAAGTATCTATATCCTCATATACTTCCCTCTTATCTCCATCTCTTCTCCCTGGCCTGTTTCAATGTATTACCAATCTAATATGTCACATGGTCAAAGGATTTCTTCTTATGGTCTCAAGGTGCCTGAAACCCTGACACTTTTTCTTCACATGCAAATTTTATAGCAGTTTAAAAGCTTCTCTGGTAACTCCCTTTCTTGTAACTTTACCCAGCCACTCAGAGGGCTGCCACTGACTTAATCTTCCATCTGGAAATGAAACTTACATTGATCTGGCAGTTGCCCAATATATCTCAGCTGCACTAAAAACTCCAACTACTGCCATTAAGTTAGTGCCTAGTTAAATATGCAGCAATTCTGTTGGCTATTTTTAATTTTAATTCAATATTTTAAATTGTGCATTCAACATTGACTTATTCCTAAAGTGCTGAGTGTTCTTTTTCCTCTCACATTTCAATTATTATCATATTAGTTTTTCTAAAAACCTATGTACTATGTAGACTTCCTTGAATAAGTGGTAGGGCAAAGCTGCTAAGAACTGTACAGGCAGTTAGAAAATTCTGATGAGCATTAACAGCAAAATTTAAAACAATAGGGCCTCTTTTGCATCTGGATATATCAGGGGTGGCCAACGGTAGCTCTCCAGATACTTTCTGCCTACAACTCCCATCAGCCCCAGCCATCAGCCATGCTGGCTGGGGCTGATGGGAATTGTAGGCAAAAAACATCTGGAGAGCTACTGTTGACCACCCCTGGGATATATGATGATTCCTTTCTACCAGTAGTTCAGCTTTTGTGCAACAGACCAAAATATGTGTCCTTCCAGAAGATGTGAAAGAAATGTGTACATTTAATATTCTAAAACTAATTCCAACTACACTGGTTCCCAAATTGCTTCTGAGTCCAACTCAAGGCACTGGTACTGATCTTCAAAGGCTTGAACCAGTATACCTTAAGGACTGCCTACTCCCACAGGAAGCTACCCAGCCACTAGTCAACTTTAGAGAGGCACTGTTTCAGGTGCCTCCACCATCTCAGGTTAAATGGGTGATAACTCAAGAATGGGCCTTCTCTGTTGTGGTATCAAAATTATGGAATTTCCTCCCCAAAGAGATTAATTTGTCCCGCTCTAACACTCTTCCACCAGTGGATGAAATTTTTTCTGTTTGGGTTGATGTTCCTTCAGTGACTTTCATTAATCCCTCCTCTTCCTTTGTCTGTAAGCCTCTATGTATTTGCGTTTTGCAGAGCTGTTGTTATTGCTTTAGATTTATGTGCATTTAAAAATGTGTTTGTCTATTATCTGCCTTGGGGACCCTAAACTGAGTGGAAAGGTGGCATAAAAACATCTACAATAAATAAATGAAATAAAACTAGACGCCGAAACTCCTAGTGGTAGTCAGATCAGTGAATTCACCATTAACAGACAGATATAAATGAAGCTTTCACGCAGCTGATTTTATGCTATGCCTATCCTACAAACACAGAGGGATGGAAAGCAAGCAGATATCATGTGTGAGGTTGCTCTACAAAAATACCAACCAATTTATGACCCAAACCCTGACAGCTTCCTTGAACCTAATAGTGCAAATACACATGGGCCCACTGTTGGTTATCTGGTAGCGAGTTTCATTCATATGAATCACACTCTTGAGTTGCACATATACATAACAAGAATCACTCTTGTACATTTTCTACAGGGTACAGAACCTTATGACTACTTAAACTCAATCTGCACTACATTATCAGAAAGTCAGCCTCAAAACAAAGGATGAAATAGCAACCTTTGATGACAATGTATGCGTGCAGTGCATGAGACTGAAACATGGTGACACCTGACATGGACATCAGAATGTTGGCTATTCCAGACAGGCTTTGTAAAATGACCAAAATATTTGCGTTTTTCTACTCCAACATATGGGAATGCAAACAACTGTAAGATGCTGGGCACTTATTTTAGGATAACTGCCAAACTCATCTGGGTGCATCAGCATTCACATGAATATCAATAGTTTTGAATATTATCTGCACCATACACTCAGATAACTACAGAGCAAAGCATATACCAAATGGAACATTTGGTCAACGCTGAAGGCAACCCTATCAGGTTAGGAAAGCGAAGATCTGAGAAGAGAACATGACAGGAACACATCTGGCACGCCTTAAGATTAGCCAAAGGCAACGATTCCCAACTCAAAGGGAACAATTGTAATGTACAATATTCTAAAACCATCTGAATGGCATACAATGCAAGTTTCAGACATCATGCGCCAACTGTGCTTAAATATGCATTGAAACATAAGAACAAACATTACCACAGGGACATCAGGGTGTGCAGAATCTTTCTGAGAAGAGGTGACATTACTTCTGGCTTTAGGCACAGCACTCTTTCCTACTATAGTAGTTTCTGCACTGTTCAGGGAAGACTTGGTATGACTGCAAATATTTTTCTTTCGTTTTCCCAAGACACTGTCATCAGTTGGCGTTGGTGAGACCTCTACACTGGTGCACAGGCCTGCCTTTAGATCACCCTCATTTGTTGGGGCAAGTGACTTTTTCTCAGCTAAACTGTTCCCAGAATCCTCAGGGCAGATTTTATTGCTTTCAGAAAGAGATAAATCAGTGTCAGGGGTAGCAAAGGCATCTAGAACTGCTGATATAGGAACATCATAATGTGGATAATAAAAGAGGTCATGGGGAATGACAGAAACTTTAGAAGAGTTTGGTATCATCTGAGGCAATGCTGCACTTTGATTAGTAATGTCTAAGCTCTTGGGAGTGTTTCTAATTGGTAGGGAGGGACGTTCAGATGGAGAAGGTAAAGATGTCTCAGAATTATCCGTGAAATTAGGTGTCTCAGCTTCTTGATCTGCAGAATCCACTGTTTCCGGAAGTTTAGCTATCTCCTCATGCAGCATTTGTAATACATAATTATGGGCAGTCTGTTCCACTGGAGAACCTGACACTGGATGTTCCTTTGTGAGATCTGATTCACTTTTAGATGGATGTGACGTCTGAGGTAATGAGCAAGTCTTTTCATCAAGCAATTCTTGCCTTTTACTGGATGGCTTCTGCACACCAATGTCTTCTTCGCCACCTTCTGAAGAACCAAGTGTCTCAATAGGATATTCGCTGTTCATAAGGACTTTAGGAGGAAGCTCACCATTCCTCTTCAGTGAATCATGCATGTTCACTTGATTCCCTTCAGGCCCATTTATTTTATTGGCAAAAATGTCAGTTCCAGGACTGGACTGAAACCCAAACCTAAAGGGTTCAATAACTGGCAGAGAGGTGGGCCTCTGAGGATCTTCTGAATGCAGTAATTCTGTGCGAGTTTCTGAATGATCAGGTAAGGGTAGGTTCAGATTGTCAACGTGTTTATTTGCCTTGTGCAAATTCTGGTCCTCCTGATCAAGAATATGGACTTTCGGAGGTGGTGACTGGCTTCTGTCCCATTGAGTGGTATAAGTGTGTCCCCCATTCTCATTCAGAATCAAGATCTCTGATTTCTCTTCCCTTGGTGTGTCTTTGACATGGACATAAGTAGATTCAATTGGAAGTTCCTTGTCTGGGTCTGAAAAATCTTCCTATATTAAGGGAAAAAAATGACAATTAATACATGAATCATATTCTGTGCTTCCATCAAGCTAGACAAATAACCACTGGCTGCAATCCTAAAATCACATAAGCCCTACTGAAATAACATTGAGCTTACTCCTGCACAGGCCTACTTAGGACTCCATTCCTTTATCTCAATGTATGTGAACAGGGCTAGTGGCCAAGAAAAAATTATAGTTAATTTAATTGACATAATAATAATAAACTTTATTTTTATTTTTACATAGATTGATGAGCATTGATAATTCCATATGGGCTAGGCAAATCCATACAGTTCCAATTTAAGAGATTGGATGTGTCATTTTTGCACCTGAAATGTACCATCCAGATGTGCCAGGGGTTTTACTTAGCCTGTACTGCTTTCTTTGGTAGGTCACTTGGCTGACAGAAACCAACCTGGAGGGTGCAACTCACAGAGCTAGATTCCTGTGGTAGTAGTTGAGGGGGCAGAGTTCTATATAAAAAGTTATCCTCTTTTTTTTAACCTTCTATGTTAAGAGGCAACATACTTCTCATTCTCAGATGTTTGGAAAGGAGAAATAGAATTGAAAGGTTTGGGATAGGTGATCCACATGTGGGAAAATTCTATTCTTTCATCAGTAGATAAAAACCTTCATGCTAATAATTTATAGACACTGAAATGCACAGAAATACTTGAGTTTGGTGGCAAGGTTATACAAGCACCTGTTGGTTATGAGGAAATCACTGATTTAGCAACCATTTCTTCAAAACCACACCTGGAAACAATGGCTGGCTTTGTTTCAGGTTGGGCTGCATTGTGCAGAGCTGGAAAGTCACTCACTACATCCTGAAAGATATTCCAGAGATGACCAGAACACAGCAAACTGCACTGCAAGAGTGTACTGGGGCATCCACCAGGCAAATTCAGAAGGGCAAAAAGCAGCGAAATGCAACTTAAGTTCACTTACACTTCTTAGAAATTGAGTGAATCAATTCACAGTGAGTTGGATCTTACAAACTGATTGGCTAGTGTAAAAAAGAGGACGGAGCCCCCTCTGGCCAACCAAAAAGGCTATGTACATATGAACGTATGAAGCTGCCTTAAACTGAATCATGGTCAAAAATCACGTGGGAGCTAGGCTGAAATAAGGTGGAGAATGGAGTAAGATTGGTGAGCTAAAAAGCTGGCTGGATCCAACCTAGTTTCTGCATATTAACTAGCTGAGGATAGCAAAAGTGGGGGGAAATAGCACAATTGTAGCAAAGTCAGCTAATCAGGAAGCTATGGCTTCTAAATCTACTCAGAATGAACTGTTTGTAATAATCACTCCAAGCAATAGGACATAAATCACTTTTAATTCTCAAAAGACGTTTAAAAGGTAAAAGGTGGTAGTGGTGGGAGAAAGCACATACCCCTTCCAGCTCTGGGAAATGTTCCAAGAACTGTGCAATGTAGGTCACCACTGACTGTTCATCGGGTGATTCGACCATGATGTCTGAAGAGAAATCACACAATATGTTGAGGTTTGCCAACACTAACAAAAGAGGCTGTGAATTAAAACATATTCACAGAATGGGAGTACAATCCAGCATGCTTCGATGAAAAAAAGAATCAAGGACTTCTAATATATTTATTCTTAATAGCACATTCTGAAAGCTTAATATTCCTCTCTAATCACAATCATAGAGACTTCTTTCAGCCAAATAATGTGACCTGGGTGACACTTCTGCACACCAAGGCTGCTCTGGTGTTTTGCTTGCTGAAGGGTTTGCGGAGTGCTGAGTCTGGATTGCTTCATAAGGGAAAATGTGCTGACTGACCTCCTGAATCTTTGGGCTCCCTAGAATCATGGCACTGAGCCTTTGTAAAGAGTTATACCGTCTTCCAAACTGAATCAAATTCAGAAGCAACTGGTTCAGCTTCCATGTGAAGCTAGTTCTACAGAATGCCAATTGGCTGGCCCTTCATAAAGCTCCCGCCCTCCTTATCTTGCCTTCCAGAGTACTGATGGGCAGAAGGGCCAGCCAATCACAAAACTATTACCCTCCCTATCATGATCCTAGATTTTCAAAAGGCTACAAAAATGTATTGTCCTTTTAAAAATGTGTCCCCGATTGGAAGGCTGGGTACCAACAGTCCACAGGGCCCAAGCTTTATCTGTTTGCACTAATAATCCAACAGGCAAGCAATAAGCATTCAGCTATGAAAAAAAGTTACCTTCTGGATCCAGAAGTCTTGGAATACCCAGCTGGTCTTGCGCTATTGTGAAGGCATTCTCTAAATTGTCCCGAGATGATTTATCCAAAGCTTGCTTTATGTCTACCAAGCTAGAGTCTATTGCTTTGATTATCGCTAAGAAAGCAAGCCCGCTTCGCCAACTGCTGGTGAAATCCTGAACTGCAACTCCATACCTAGACAGAGTACCAAACAGGGCATTGTGAAAATCCATGCATACACACAACAAATTGGAGTGCCAGTGTCACAGCATGGTGTGCAAAGCCATGCTGGTTTGCTGCAGACTGGATGTCCCTCCAGGGATTTCTTCTTCCCCACACTCCACTTTCTTCCTCCCCACAACTCCCTTCAGGCTTGGTGAAGGCTAGGGCCTTAACCTCCTTTTGCCATCAGGGTGTGTCCTGATATATGGCTGAATTTGAGGCATAACAAACCCAGGCAAGAATAAGCAAGAAATGGTTTATTAAACAATGACTATAACAAGTAATAGGAGAAAAGTTATAAAAATGGAGCAGAATGAACACAGGGCAAAACTCACGAAGAAAGAAGCCAGCCAGAAATCAATAGAGTTCTTCTACATAGCTGCCTTATTTAGTTCTCATTTCACTTCACTATTTCATTCCAGTAAGCCAAACTCTCCTCACCATGAGGCAAAGGATCAACTCTGCTGCTCAGCATCCAGGAAAAAAACATCCTCCCTCTCTGTGCTCTTTGTTAGAGCTCTGCCACCTTAACAGCACTGGGTGTCTGTTTTTCCTTCATTTTGATGGTGCCTGGGAAATGCAGTCCTACTGAAAAATTTACACAAGGCCTCAGGCTAAGGTTGCCAGGTCCCTCAGAGCAGCTGGCAGGATATGGACAGTAGACTTACCAGGAACGGGAAGGAACGTTGGAAATTAACACAATGTGCCTATGTATCCCAGAGGTGATGTAGGTACTTGGGCGGGGGGGACTCTATTTTTTGGGCAAAACTCTAGGTAGAATTAGCTCTATGGTAGAACTGCCCCCCCAATGTGCCTACATCACTTCCAGGACAGACAGAAAGGGACCAAAAAGCCCCTCATCTCACTCCTGCTGCAAGGTCCTGGCATCCTGGTGGAGGATATACAAACACGATATCGTCTGCTCTCAAGTTTGCACTGGATTCCCCTGGAATTAAGTCTGTTCCTGTAGACCACAGAGGGAAATTGTTCTTCCATCAGAAAAGCAATGGAATTTGCAGCTGGGCTAATTAAGACATTTCTAGGGAGAAAAGGTGGGAGGGAGAGCAAAGGATGCAGTTGACTCACTTTCTTGTTTTCCTTTGAACCCAGGTTAAAAGGGCCTTGATTGCCTTCCGCTGATCCTTCACTGAGACAGACATGTTTCGCTCCACATTAGGCGTGCTGGGGTGAGATGTGTCTGAGTCAGGCCCGCTGGGCCCAGACGACAAGCTGGAAGAGGAGGAATTCCTATTGAGGTTGCCTGTGAGTTCCTTTATCTGGAAGGAGAGAGGCAACAGCTGAGGTCAGAAGTCCCAAACAAAGAATCCATCATGCTGCCGAAAGGACAAACAACCCTATTCATTTCACTCAGCTAATGTCAATAGCATAAAAGTCAGTCCATACCAGGTTCTTTGGCACTACACAGGCCATCGATTTGAGGCCGGTTTCATGCCATCTGAAAACACTTGGCTGGAGGAGGGAAACACAGCAGGGTTGAAGTCAGTTCTGGCCAGCTGCTGTCCAGATTCAGACATGTTGCATTTAATATAACCACAACAAAAAGTGGGCTGAATTCTGCTGTGTACTGTCTGTGGCAACCTCCCACCCCCAGTCTGAAGAGCTCAAGGGAAAAGTCTTATCTTATTTCTACACTTCATACTATCTATCTATCTATCTATCTATCTATCTATCTATCTATCTATCTATCTATCTATCTATCTATCTATCTATCTATCTATCTATCTATCTATCTATCTATATCTATATCTATCCAGGGCTTTTTTGTAGAAAAAAGCCCAGCAGGAACTTATTTGCATATTAGGCCACACCCCCTGACACCAAGCGAGCCGGAACTGTGTTCCTGTGCATTCCTGCTCAAAAAAGCCATCTTTCTCTCTCTCTCTCTCTCTCTCTCTCTCTCTCTCCCTCCCTCCCTACCTACGGAGATGGGGAGGGAGGTCTCCATTATAGAGGGTGGGCTCTATGGCATTGTACCCCACTGAGATCCATCCCCTCCCCAAAACCCACCTTTTCCAAGCTCCATCTCCCAAATCTCCACATATTTCCCAATCCAGAAATGGAACTCTACTAGGGGGAGGGCAAACTTGTATCCTGCTCACTGCCAGATTCCTATCCAGCCAGTCAGCTACGGTCTGTCTGCAATCTGGCTGTCCTTACTCTCTACAGCAGATTGTTCCAAAGGATCAGGCCTGCGGCTGAACTGAAAGAGAGCAACTAGTGTCCAGGAGGAGGGGACAGAAACAAAAAATGACTGAAGGAACATGATTGGCTCTTGGACTTTTGAATTTGGTTCATTTACCTAAATCTGTGAAGGATCAGATAACATGAGGAGGCTGCCTTGACATGGTTCTTGTTAGGAATGGCACTGCTGTGTTTGTCAGGTTAGAGACTGAACTGGCATCTCTGTCTGAGGCAGTTAGCAGGTACCCAGAAAGGCCTTTCCCTGCCTGAGGCCCTGGAGAACTAGACAAGTCAGAATACATAGCATGCAGCTAATCTGAAACAGATCCCATCTTTGTGCCATTGTTAGGGTTGCAAACGGGCCTGGAGAAAAATGTTCTATCCCTTTAACAGAGGCTTAATGTGTGAAAACGAGCAGTTGAACCTTTTCATGGCACAAAGATAAATAATATCACCTTAAGCCAGTGTTACAGGGTATTTTTCTCCAGATTTGTTTGCAATCCTGGACAACCTTTTGAGGGATGACAACTCTGGGGAGGGGAGGGGAGTTGATCAGCAAAACTTCATGGGAGAAAGCAGGGCTTTTTTTTGTAGCAGGAACTCCTTTGCATATTGGGCCACACACCCCTGATGTAGCCAATCCTCCCAGAGCTTACAGTAGGCCCTGTAAGAAGAGACCTGTAAGCTCTTAGAGGATTGGCCTCATCAGGAGGGTATGCCCTAATAGGCAAATGAGTCCTTACTATTAAAAAAAAAAAAAAACCCTGGAAGAAAGAGTTAACTCACTCCATGTGGGAGACTTGGAGGTGGGGATATGGGGAAGGTGACAGCATTTGCACCATTACATCACTTCCATGAAAACCTAGAAGTGACACTGGGTAGCTCTAGGAATCACTGGAAATAATACAGTAAAACCATAGTTTCCAAAGATTGCTCTAGATGCCTTCCATCTTTCTGGGTTTTCACAGGAAGTGATATATTTATTTAATTTATTTTACTTACAACAGTTATTAGCCATCTTTCTTCCTTATAGGAACTGAAGGAGGTTTTACAATGTAAATAACAACAAAATACATACAATACATAAAAATCACTAATTAAAATCAATAATTTAAAAACACCAGTAGGTAGAAGAACTAATCAAATTAACCATTAGCCACAGGGTATATATGGAACTCTCCGTCTAGGGCAGTGATGATCTGTATTCTTGGTGCTTGGAGAGGGGGCAACAGTTGGAGGGCTTCTAGTGTCCAGGCCCCACTGGTGGACCTCCTGATGGGGCCTGGGTTTTTTTGGCCACTGTGTGACACAGAGTGTTGGACTGGATGGGCCACTGGCCTGATCCAACATGGCTTCTCTTACATTCTTATGTTCTTATCATGAATAAAACTGTTGCATAATGGTGAATGTGATGCTGCTGGATTATTTTTTTTTTAAATTATCCCACCACTGCCACATGGGACCTTGGAACAGAGCATTCCCTGCCCCAAGCTGGGGACTGGCAGGGGCGGGAGGATAAGATCATACATCTTTTAGCATCTCACTTATTTGGACTTGATCTAAAAGTTTTTGAAACTCAATTCTGATTTCTGACTGTTTCATTGGAAAAATCATTTCAAAGACTAAAAGAAACCCTGATTTTTTTAAAAAAATTGAGCCTGGACAATTTGGTAAATTCTGGAGCTTTTCTACACTGACAATGAAGGCAGAAAAGTAGGCATTAGTTCCACCTCTGAAATGGCCCATAGATGTCAGTATCCTGCCTAAAATTCTGAATGCAGAAGCATGGGATTCACATCTCAGAAGCTCTAGGGGGAAAGTGGCTGATTTAAAGTGCCTGATGATTGGGCACCAGTTGGTTTAAGGCCAACGAATCTTCACCTTCTGCAGAACAAGAATAGATTAAGACTGTGCTCTCTTAGCACAGAAGATGACTTTTTAAACATAACACACATAGAATTCAACATGACATTCTGAAACTTCTTGTGTGATATGCAGAATTTCAGTAATGCAAGACTTCAGTAATTTACAGTGCAATCCTAAGCATGGATAACTCAGAATTAAATACCACTAAGATCCACGGGACTTGTTTCCTTGGAAGTGAGTTCAGGATTGCAACCTTAATTCTTAAAATCTTCCCTCAGAAGATTTTACAAAGACAGTTTGCCATGAATCCTGTTTTATTAAATATCCTGGCTAATATTAAAAAGTTGCCTCACAACTGTGGCAGTTAGTGCAAAAACACCAATAGCACTCATACTTTATGGGTATTTGGGCTATCTTCCAGCAAAAATCTTATGTGCTGTGTAACTGAAACAGGTTATTCCCAATAAAAAGGTAAAGCACCAGTCATTTACGACTCTTGGGTAACATTGGATCACAACATTTTCACGGCAGACTTTTTACGGGATGGTTTGCCATTGCCTTCCCCAGTCATCTATACTTTACCCCCAGCAAGCTGGGTACTCATTTTACTGACCTTGGAAGGATGGAAGGCTGAGTCAACCATGAGCCGGCTACCTGAACCCAGCTTCCACCAGTATCAAACTCAGGTCATGAGCAGAGAGCTTGGACTGCAGTACTGCAGCTTTATCACTCTGCGATACTTCCTTTTAAAAATTAGGACTTTAACAGATGGCACATTTGGAATTTGGTTGCCATCCTCTGATCCAGTGCATGATGCGGTGTACAGAGGAGATATTTCTATAGGAGAAATTAAAGCACATCGTAATAATCTTCTCCTTGCCTTTTCTTTTTCTTTTCTTTCTTTAGTTAAGAAATGGGAGTATGAAGTTTTTATTCCGTACACTGGAGAAGTAAGAATAGGATTCAGTTATGACTAATAGTTATTTTGGGATCCTCACTGCTTGCTCCCCACCCCTGAGGAGGACGTTAGGAGAGAATGAATTTGGTTAGGAAACCTGAGCATCACCTGCAATTAGGTTTGGGTTGAAGAACAGTTGCTATGGCCCTGTTTTCAAGTCACCAAACTAGAGGCTTATGTTTCTTCAACTGAATGAAGTAACTTTTTCCCCCATGCTTCCTCACAAGACCACAGATTGTTGCTTGTAATATTACGCAAAAGTGCTCTGGGACAAATTAGGTATCTTACATTTTATCATGCTTTTTATTTTAACAAACGGCTATCTGGCACTGACATTGTTCACATTTGTATTTGTAGGATGGCAGATGCTGATTCCTATAGCTTCCGACCAAAAATCATAAACTGAATTGACTAGTGTGAGTTAAGGGTTTGTCTGCATTCACCTCAGGCATAGTTAATACTAACCAGAAAGATGGAGTCAGGGCCCTTCTCTAGCCATGGGGGAGCTGCTTTTCTATATGCGATTTCTTCATAGCTAAGATAACAGTTAAGGGAACCATCAGTCCTTTGTACAAAACTGGTGTCTTCTCCCTGCAAGGTACTCTCTTCCATGGACAGGACCAATGCAGTCAACTCCCACAAGAAGTTCCCGCACACCAAGAATGTTTAAAGTTCCTAGCTGTCTCCATATGAGGTTCCTCCCTGCCCCCACCCACACACAAGCCCTGACATTAAAAGGAAGAATCCAGACACTGTCATGCCCAAACTGGGCATGACCCATCTCACTACCTAAATGGGTGGAGGGGGTTGTGGTAAGCTGCACAATGCAGAGGTATGGCAGAGAGGAGTAAGGGGTGACAAGTAATAAAAGAGCCACCAGTGTTATAGGAATAGATGAGTGGATGCCATTCCCACTCCACCTGCTGCTGTGATGAGCATTACTTTTTTGCACCCTTGTCAGGGAACAGGTGTTCTTGTCACCTGGGTGAGCAAACCCACTTCAAACTCTGATTAAAATGGGACCCACCATTAGTATTAACCAGGGCTTTTTTTTTTTAGAAAAAGCCCAACAGGAACTCATCTGCATATTAGGCCACACCCCCTGACACCAAGCTGGCTGGAACTGTGTTCCTGCTCAAAAAAAAGCCCTGGTATTAACTATGGTCAAGGTCAATGCATATGTAACCATGAACCTGGATTAAGGTTCCTGGGGGACATTAAATGGAAGTTGTGCCAGAAAGACAAGGAGCAAAGGGGAGAGGGAGGAAGGAAAGGAGCACACTAAGTCAAACAGTATCAATCACTTAACCATGCTTAAAAAAACTGGGAGAGTTATATCCGACCTGCCACTCTGAAATGGCTGAAGGCATTATCAACATTTACATTTTGCCGTAAGACTTCCATACTCTTCTGACCGTGTAGCACTTTTCAAGCTTGGCGTAAGAAAGTAACACACACCTAAAATGTTCTAAAGTGTCACCGGTAGGACCTTTAATTCTTGTTGAGATTCAAGTTGCTAAAACAGACAAAGCAACATTCATACATTTCCAGCAGAAAACTAGAAAACAAGACCTCTTGATCTCAAATTTGGACAAAAGCCAAATCCCATACAAGGCACGCTGGACACAAGTAATCTGAGGCAGAAAGCCATTTGTGAGGGCAAGAGAGAGATTGAAGTGAGGAAAATGAAGGAAGAAAGGTGTAACGGAGGCTCTGATTCTGATACATCTCAGTTTGTCTAGACGGTTGACACATTTATACCATTGTTAACACCACTGAAATGCAAAGCGCTACTACACACAACAGGAAACCTCTCCTTTAGCTGCACAAAATTTGCATTCTGTTGAAACCGAATGATTTATTGGAATGGCTAATGGTTACAGCTCTTTTTTTTTTTACCTGAAAAAACAGGATTACATTCCATATCAGGCCCAGTACCATAGAAGAGTTTCCATCTGCTATTTCTGCAGCATCAATGCTAACCAGTTTTACCTACAGGAAAGTAGGATACAAGCCTTTAAAAAACACTTCTACAGAAATAAAAACAAGTCGATAAATACTCAACAAAAATGTGGTTTTAATTACAGAATTCGTCAAATCTAAAGACCAAGTTAAAGTGCCACTTTTGGGTTTTGAACATTTTCTAGCATCTCCCCCATCTGGTACTGACTGTTAATTCACCAGAGTATATATGATGTTTAATATTTTTTCCTACACAGGTTCGATGAGCTGTGCCCAGATTTATCTTCTTAATGTAGAGAAAAGTGGGACAGAAACATGCTAATGATTAAAAATAAATGAATAAGTACAAAATTACTCTTTCTGGCTCAAGTGTCATACAACTGAACTCCAGAGATGACTAGCAATCTAAACAGAGTATCAGAATAGTATCTGGGACTAGAGTGTCAAATTAGTATCTAGGAGATCCAGGTTCAAATTCCCCCTTGCACCATGGAAGCTCACTGGGTGCCCCTAGGTCTGTCACACTTGTGGCAATGCAACACAGAAGGACTGGGGGACATCATTCATTCAAACATGAAATCCAAGGGGAGCTGGAACACTGTGGGGGCTTAGAAAAAATATCAGAACGCACTTCCAAAGCAAATGGGACGCTTTTAAAAAGAAACCCTCTCAACTATTATGGCACCTCAGCTATCAATACATCTGCCTTATTGGAAAGCTTCTTATACTTCTTTTTTATATTTAAGTATGATCAAGTTGCTCGGGTGGCATTTCTATCAGAAGTCTGAGATCCCAGTTTATCCCAGATGGCAACGTCATAATATTCCTCAGTTAGACAAAACTGAATGTTGCCTGAAGTCCAGTAGCACAGTGTTTCTAAGTAATGAAACATGCAGGAATATTTAGCCTTTTCACTAAACCCTTGAATTCTGCATAACCAGATATCATGACAAACTGCCTTTCACTTTGTGCTTTCTGCTCAAATTTGATTAAATAGAAATAAGACTATATAATCCTTTAGCCCACAGTTTACTATAGAGATTTCAATCCCAACAATGTTGATGAATCATTTCTCTGAAGCAATATTACAAACTCAGACCGATTTCCAATAGCCTTATGCCGCTCTCACTCTCCTCTTTTCTGAGGGAGTTCCGTTGGATTTCACACTATCTGCTCTGGGGTTGCAATTCGCTCCGCCTCTTTCGCGCAGCAAACAAGATCCCCTAAAAACTAATTTCTGCTTGCGGTGCAAAAAAATGTGAAACTAGTTGCAGCCTTGGGGCAGATAGCGTGAAATCCGACGGAAAACCCCGCAGAGAGGAGGAGCATGAAAGCGGCATAAGACTAGTGGGAAATTAGTCTCAGTTAAAGGACAAAACTTTGAATTGTTTAATCTTGCCACCCTTTAAACCTCAAATCTATAAAACCTGTTTTCTGTTTGCAAACTGTGTTACAATCTTGTTTCCTGCTGCTGCCAGAGATGGTCCGCTATCATTCCCAAGGTGAAACAAGGGTGGGAGGGGTGGGGGTGAAATTGTGAGTTCCTGCAAAGGTACGCAATTACAGGACTACTCTCAGTTTCAAGCCCAACTTCTCTATCCACTAGCCCCCCTACGGATTCTCTAAACTTGGAACTATGTCATGGGTCTTGTAGATAGAGAACCCAAAGAGGCCTTAGAGACACTGAAGGAATTTCACAGATGCTGCTCTTTGTGATGTGACGGGAGAAACTACATCACTGCCAAACACCTCCCCATTAGGCAGCTACTAACGATTTAGGGACTATCTTTGGATCAGGAAATCAGTGATCCTGGTTGCACTATTTATACTTTTCAATGGTTCCTAGCATGAGCCACTTACAAGTCTATGGTCGTAGGCACCCACAGAAGGGGCTGGAGATTGAGTCAGTCCATCTCCTTCAAAAAGTTTAGCTTGCCCAGAGAAAGCTCCCTGCCTTAAGTTGGTGCAAGTGACTATGACATAGTAAAGCCCTTAGCAACGAGATGTGTGGGTTAAATGTGATGTCAAAAGCACATGCAAAGTTCAATGATACTAGGGGAGGAGCTCAGCAAAATACGTCATTCAACCTGCCGCAGGTTCCTGATTCAATGACACTGCAGCTACGGCCATGTCTGTGATGGCATTCAGACTGGAAGCTGTGACTGGTTCGATACATGAACATACCAGAAATCCTGAGGCTCCTATGTTTCCTGACCAATGTTCCCTCTAAGCTGCAGAGTCTTATGAACAAAAATTCTACTTTGTGAGCTACTGACCTTAAAGTTGTGAACTACTGGCATTAAAGTTGTGAGCTACCGCATAAATTATTGTCCTTCCTGAGCTAAGACAAAAATGTGGGAGCTGGAGGCTAAAAATTTGTGAGCTAGCTCACGCTAACTCAGTTTAGAGGAAACACTGCTCCTGACTTCCTGTCCTCATGCTGTTTCCTAAACTTCCTCCAGGTTCAGGAAGTCTTCGATCTAATGGTAACCTGACAGAACATTCAAACTGGGGTGCTTTAACAAGCTGCAGTTTGCTTCTTGTCTATAAACAAAGTGGTATAGAATCCCTTTGTCAAAACCATCCTAATTCTGGTATCACATTCAACTGTGAATGAAACAAGGACTTTCTAAACCTGGACATTTTCAATCTGTGCATGGCAGATGAAGGTGAGGAGGGAACAAGGAGGGAATGTGGAAGAATAGGGTTTCAGGCTTGTACATATAATGAACAAACCCGTGATGTTGGAATGCAGCCTATAGGCCTAAAGTTGTTGGAGGGAATTCTGCTGTTTTTAAATATGCATGTGGGATGTTTTAGTTTAGAAAAAGACCACTGGAGGGGGATATGTTAGAGATATATAAAACTATGGCCTGGGTAAAGAGAGTGGACAGAAAGAACTTTTTTTCCCCTCTCCCAAAGAACTCACAGACATCCCACAATGGGCAGTAGTTTCAGGATAGACAAAAGGAAATATTTTACGAGTGATTAAAATGCAGACTTCACTGTCAGAAGATTTAGTGATGGTCACAAGCACAGACAGCTTTGAAAGGGAACTAGATTCATGGCTGTGGTCTATCCATGGCTAGCTATGGAAACTGAATGGAGCCTCCATATTCAGAGGCAGTCAACCTCTGAATCCCAGCACCAGGAAGCAATGTCAGGGGAAGGCCTTGGCTTTTATTCCCTGTTGTTGGGCCTTGCATAGTAACTGGTTGGCCACTGTGTGAAACAGGATGCTGGACCAGATGGACAGCTGGCCTGATCCTGCAGGACTCTTACATTAGTCTCAACATTAGGAAGAACTTCCTGACTGTTAGAGTGGTTCCTCAGCGGAACAGGCTCCCTCTGAAGGTGGTGGGCTCTCCTTCCTTGGAGGTTTTTAAACAGAGGCTAGATAGCCATCTGAGAGCAATGAAGATCCTGTGAATTTACGGGGGTATCTGTGAGTTCCCTGCATTGTGCAGAGGGTTGGACTAGATGACCCTGGAGGTCCCTTCCAACTCTATGATTCTATAATTCTTATGTTCTTATCCCAACATCCCTACTTGCATATGTGCCATCAAGTCACAGCTGACTTATACCAACTCTAATAAGGGGCTTTCAAGTCAAGTAAGAAATCAGGTGGTTTGCTATTGCCTTCCTCTGCCTTTTTCTCTACCCACCAGAGTTACATGACTCATGGAAAGAGGGGAGATGTGTAGTAAGTCAGCTGTATAAGACCTGGCCTAAGCTTCTGTCTATCCTTGCTACAGGTATGCTAAAGTCTGGTTATCTTCAGAGGTGAAAGCTTTTGGACTTGGCTCTATGGCTTTCAGACTATGGCCCCTTGTGAGCCAGGTTAGTGGAATCAATATCAGCTCAAGGTGTTGGATTGTATTTCATATGTTTACAGCTTAAAATGCATTTTTTTAATTTTGTAAGCCACTGTAAGTCCTAGCTGGGGTGGGAAAGCGAAATAAAAATACTTAATGTATAAACCCCTCCTGAACTGGGACATATTCTGTCCTCTCAAAAGACAGGGAACATCTGTATCTCTCTGCCTTTGCATAACACTCAGAAGCTCCAGTGTAGCATATAAAAATACCCTAGACAGCAACACCAGAGGAGCACAAAGTTCCAACCTGTTGCTTGCAAAAGTCATATATTTCCTCTCTAGATTTTGATCTGTAAGAAGGGAACTCAAATGAACGACTTTGATAATTTAGCAGAGAAATATAAAACTCGTGATGCAAGAGTCTTAGAATCAGATGACTCAAGTTACTAACCTTTAAAGCGAACTGAGTGAGAACTCATTAAAGATTATAGGTACTGCTTGTTATTTTCTTTTAATAATAAGGCTCTTGATCCTTTACTCTGGTTGAACATTTTATATTACATTTTTTTAAAAAAAACATATATATTTATTTTTAAGAGTCTGTAGGAGTTTCCCCTCACTCTGCATACTATATTATATCTATTACTTTCTAGACTCAATATCAATCAAAGTCCTATTTCTTCAGCCTACACATTACTCAGGAAGGCCAACAACAACCAATTTTTGGCAACAAGTATTGGGAAAAGTGAAGAATATGCTCTCAGATTTTGAGCTACTTACATTGCTATCCTCCAAAAACTTAAGGGCTTTTGCAATATTGTTCAGTCGAAAAATGCGATGGGTTGACGGCCTGTACTCGTGCAGCTAAGAAAAGAGGAAGCAGAGTAGGGTGAAAATTAAGTTTGACAGTGAGGATTTCTTTTTTTAAAGTCATGAATAGTCTCAGGTAACAACCATAATAGTCAAGGTACATGAAGTGCTAAAGATCCATGACCACAGTCCCAAGCATACAATGAAAGCACAAGAAGCAGCCACAGGGGTCCCTTCTGCTCCCCAATGTGGAGTGGGATTCTGGAGAAGAAAAAGTTATTTTTGCTGCTGCCCATTTCCCCCAAATGGAAATACCCCTGTATGGGAAAAAAGAGAGTACCTTTTTTTCCTCCAATGGAGGCAAAACAGGCTAGGGGTCCAATTCTAAGCAGCAAAATTGTTGAGGAAGAACAGTTTAAATCCCCTTTCTCCCAGTGACATGATCCAAATCCATACTGCACACACACACCCCAACCTAAACAGCTGCTTTTTGAAGTAATTTACACAGTCAGGGACCAAGCCATGGAGCATAGACCCAAGACTTTCATTTAATTAATCATTTTGCAAAAGGGTATGTCACGAGTGTTTTTTTTTAAAAAAAAAACAGCAACCATCGATTTGTAGGATGATCAGCTCTTGGTTGGGAAATACCTGGAGTTTTGGGGGCTGCAGCCTGGGAATGGTGGGGTTTAATGAGGGGAGGGGCCTCTGTATGATGTAATGCCACAGAGTCCACCCGCTAAAGTAGCCATTTTCTCCAGGTGAACAAACCTCCACCATCTGGAGATGGGTTGTAATTCTGTGAAATCTTTTGGCCAACTTTCTAGTCCTCCTTGGAATTTGTCAATCCTAATCACTTGCTACAACAAGGAATATTTTTTAAAAAATTAAATCCCTATAAGCAATTTCCACTATTTTTTAATTCTGCCCCTGCAATTTACTGCACTTACTTGTAGATAAAACAGATCTCCGCTCTTAAGTGGCTACTGCCATCAGGACCACACTATATGCAATGTATTTATGATCAGTTCATTTTCTCTTGCCTATTTAGCCCTTATCAGCCTACATAATGCTTCTGCAAGTGACTTCCTCCCCAACTGCACAGAGAGAGGATGGATGGAAAAGATAATGCCTTGAGATCATTTAATGGATCACATAAACAGAACTGGTGTCATTGTAAGCCTCAAGGTAATAAGCCTTTGAGAAACTGCAAGGCATCATGTGAAAAGCACAAGGCAGTAAAAGCCTTTTGCAGTCTAACAAAGAAACAATCATGCAGATAGGTAATTCAAGGCCACAGATCCTTTTGATATGACAATGATTGGGGAGGGACAAGGGGATCTGGATCTATTCCAATCTGTATAAGAAGGTTCCTTATTTTAAAAAAAAAGAAAAGAAAAACATTATTTTGACATTTGTGTTAGATTTTGTGCTATCGGGCAATGTTTTTGCATAATCACCTATGCCCTCTGAAAAGTCTATTTTTTTCCTCTTACGATAGCTACTTCTGGCAGGTATTTAGGTGAGCTGGTGTTTCTCATTTGCTGTATCTCAGCCTAGCAGTATAACACAGCAGAATGCATACATTGTTCTAAACTTTCATAACCCAATCCATTTCTTAAATACACTGCATGGGGATCTGGGGTAACAAAGGAATTTGCTTAGGTAAAAAAAAGAACAATTTTTTACAATAAGTCTCTGAAGTAGGTGGCTAGAAGTATTTTTCTTATTTATATGCATCCAGCTAGGCCCTGGAATTCAGCACATGCAAGTTTCCCTTTTTTTAAAGGCAAGTTTCTAGCTCAGCAGTACCCAACATGAGACCCACAGATGCCCGCAGCTGTGGCCAGTACCCAGCTGTTGCTTCCCTAAACTAAAGAGCCGATTCTGGTTTTCCTCCATCTTGTTAGAACAGGAGGTGCTTCAGAAGCAAAAAAAACTTAACTTCAGAGACAGCTGCTGCCATCATAGGAAGAAGGTCACTTGGCTTAAAACGTTCCAAAAAATTGTAATTGCCTCTCTCTTGGCAGACATTTGGTGATCAGTCCCCCCTCCCCTTTTTCAAAAATCCAACAGCACCCACAGGTTCAACAAAGTTCAAGACCCTTGTTCTAGCTCTTAGCGCTGCAACAGAAGGCTTTTAAGTAAGAGGGAGAGGAAGACTTAGCTTTCACAAATTTAATGCTCCCCTGAATATAACAAATGTAAGTCAGTTTTATAAAGTCATAGACTGGCTGCAGCTTCCCTGTGCATGTTCACACAGTAACCCACGTGAAGTCAATCCTGCATGTGAGATAGTCACACATTTTGTGTGGTGCTTTCTGTCCCCAGCTGGTGGCATATATGGGGATGGGTATATATGATGGGTATATATGATTTATGCAATGCTGCATGGACCCAGGAGTGACATCACGACACGAAGCACCATTTCAGGAATCTTCCCAGACACTGCGATTTTTGCCACGCAGTGCGAAGAAATTCCTAGAGCATCGCTCAACACAGGTCATTTCTGAGGTCTTCAACTGGAAACAACATCACCATATCATGCACAACACTCCTCACCATGCCTTGCCCTATCATGTTCCCAGACATAGGCCTTGCAACCCTGAAGTGTGTACATATCTTTATAAGAAAGGGTCAACATGTGTTCACTTTACTAATGAAAGTGAAGACCAGTACCTGGATAAATGTGCTGTTGCAATCACATGATCAGCTGCACATGCACTGAACATTGCATAAGCATTACTCTATGCACGTATAAAGAAAAATCAAGGGTACAATACACATGGATTCGCTGTAACTTGCGACCAGGGCTATAATGTATGCCTGCTGTATGTTATTCCTACACCAAGAAGTAACTTCTTTTTTATATGGACTAAGGAAGTTGGGAGTGCATTTCCTGTGCTCGGGTGTAAAAGAAAGAGCACGGGTCACAATACAAAAAGTGTGCGAGAACTTCTTGTGGGATGGGCAGCGTAAAATATGCATGACGCAGACCTTGTAACTATAGTCCCTGGGTGCTTGTTCGAATTAGGGGGATGTTAGGTTTAAATTTTGTTTTTTTGAAATTCATCCATTGTAATTTCTGGTCTATACATAAATCTCACTGTGAGGATGCTGCAGCCCCAAAGCAAATTTCTCACCCTCAGCCATTTAGCTTAATATACCTCGCAGAAGGAACTGAGTCTATCACATCGCAAGTTTTCCTTCCTGAGGTTTGTATCCAGGCCTCAGATTCAGTGGGAGTTCACAGGAGTGCAGCTCCTGAACCTTTCTGACAGTTCCACCTCCCCCTTCCCACCTTGTCCATTGAATAGTAGGTGCAGCTGCATAACAAAATCTGGGTGAGCTCCACCACCTATTTTTCTACAAAATGACCCCTGTTCGTATCACTTGTTTTCCAGTGAGGGTGGAGAAAGTACTTGGGGAAAGGGGAGATGAACTTGCCAAGAGGATGCCTATCATGACAAGAGTACTGGGTCCCATGCTCTTTAACTTGTTCATAAATGATTTGGAGTTGAGAGTAAGCAGTGAAGTGGCCAAGTTTGCAGATGACACTAAATTGTTCAGGGTGGTGAGAACCAGAGAGGATTGTGAGCCACTCCAAAGGGATCTGTTGAGGCTGGGTGAGTGGGCGTCAATGTGGCAGATGAGGTTCAATGTGGCCAAGTGCAAAGTAATGCACATTGGGGCCAAGAATCCCAGCTACAAATACAAGTTGATGAGGTGTGAACTGGCAGAAACTGACCAAGAGAGAGATCTTGGGGTCGTGGTAGATAACTCACTGAAAATGTCAAGACAGTGTGCAATTGCAATAAGAAAGGCCAACGCCATGCTGGGAATTATTAGGGAGGGAACTGAAAACAAATCAGCCAGTATCATAATGCCCCTGTATAAATCGATGGTGCGGTCTCATTTGGAATACTGTGTGCAATTCTGGTCACCGTACCTCAAAAAGAAAATTATAGCATTGGAAAAAGTGCAGAAAAGGGCAACTAGAATGATTAAAGGTTTGGAACACTTTCCCTATGAAGAAAGGTTAAAACGCTTGGGGCTCTTTAGCTTGGAGAAACGTCGACTGCGGGGTGACATGATAGAGGTTTACAAGATTATGCATGGGATGGAGAAGGTAGAGAAAGAAGTACTTTTCTCCCTTGCTCACAATACAAGAACTCGTGGGCATTCAATGAAATTGCTGAGCAGTCGGGTTAGAACGGATAAAAGGAGGTACTTCTTCACCCAAAGGGTGATTAACATGTGGAATTCACTGCCACAGGAGGTGGTGGCAGCTACAAGCATAGCCAGCTTCAAGAGGGGGGAGATAAAAATATGGAGTAGAGGTCCATCAGTGGCTATTAGCCACAGTGGGGAGGGACGGTGGCTCAGTGGTAGAGCATTTGCTTGGTAAGCAGAAGGTCCCAGGTTCAATCCCTGGCATCTCCAACTAAAAAGGGTCCAGGCAAATAGGCGTGAAAAACCTCAGCTTGAGACCCTGGAGAGCCACTGCCAGTCTGAGTAGACAATACTGACTTTGATGGACCAAGGGTCTGATTCAGTATAAGGCAGCTTCATATGCTTCATATAGTGTGTGTGTATATATATATATATATAAAAATTTGGCCACTGTGTGACACAGAGTGTTGGACTGTATGGGCCATTGGCCTGATCCAACATGGCTTCTCTTATGTTCTTACCATTTCGATGTAAGACGAGCCAGAAAGATTAATTATAGAAAGTAAATAAGGATCCGATCGATTCATGATGCAATGCCAAGCACAAGAACTTGGTGCAAAGCATGAGTGGGACAGTGGCTTTTAAGTGTAACATGATCCATTCAGCTAACAATTTCAATTAACACTGCAACTAGGATTTAAAAGATTGGGCTGTCTGGCTCCCCATACAATTCTGATCTTGTCTTTAGCTGCAAGAAGCCTTTCAAGCTTGACTTTGTTGAAAATGGAGGACTGTGCATTGTGCCCTCGCAGAGAGCACACAAGTTGTTCAGAAGGGAGCAATGGAGCTCGCAAAGCTAAATAGATCGGTTCCTGTATCTTTCCTCTTGTCTGCTCTACTGCTATCTCTTTGTTTTCCCAGAATGCTTCTCATAGGATCTCCCCTCCTTCTGGCATACATCTGCTCTTCCAGTACCTATCATGCAGGCAAGAGGTGTTTTCAACATCCTAGCTTAGACAGGTAGCTAGAATTCCTATTCTTTGCTTCCTGTCCAAATATGGAGATCCTTTACAATAAACTATTTCTATTTCTTTCAGAAAGTAACAAGCCACATGTGGACTAAAACAACACAACACTTCCACAGTACAAGGTGATTATGACCCTGACTATTATTTTTTAAAAAATACATACCAAATTGTGCCCTGAGAGAATCTCCAGTAAAGCCATCAAAATTTTGCCATCTTTAATATCCACAAACAAATCTTTCACTTCCAGTGGGGGACTGCACTGCAAAGAGAGAAGATCAGGATTGAAATGCACAAAGATATCTTTAATATCCTTTGAGTTGCATTACAACTATGGACTTTTACTTGAACTGTTCTGAATGCTGAAAGTGTTATACTACTTGCCACTTTGGGGCCAAGCAGTAATTTTCCTCCAGGCCAGTTTTGCCTGGGATCCTAGAGGGTTTTAAAAAATATTATTATTATTATTATTATTTTGCCATCTTCTGGGCATGGGGGGAGAGGTATTTGTGAATCTCCTATATTGTGCAGGAGGTTGGACTAGATGACCTTGGAGATCCCTACCAACTCTGTAATTCTATATAAATACTGAATAGTGATGGTTAACATCCACATTAATTAACAGATACTGAAGCATCCATAGACCTCACTTTCCAGCAGTAATGGCTTGTATACTACCGCTCTGCTCAATAACGTTTGAAGTCTTCTATGAGCCACTTCCATTGGAGGACTGAACTGGTAGAGTACAGGCCAACACACTTAATTTCAGCAGTCTTCTTTTGTGTTCTTACCTTTTCCAAATGCAGATTTATCCATCGGGTAAATGTTCTTTTCTGTACATTCTCCCTCTCCACTGAAAAAGAAAGAAAGACATTGCTCAAATTCTTTAAAGAGGGAAAGCTGGTATTAAGAATTAACGAATGAATGAGGGAATGACATCTAGCTTTGGTTTCTGGCACCACAGGCTCAGCGCTGCCCTCATTTCCTGTTGCCCGTTACCACTTACAGCTGTTGCAGGAGACAATGTAAAAAAAAAAAAAGAATTAAAAATTTTAAAACACTGACATCAAGTGTGATGACATCACTTCTAGCTAGTACCAGCAATAACTTTAAGAACCGTCAGAAACTCTATGGCAAAATCATAGATTTTCCATTGATTCCTAGAGCTACCCATTGTCCCAAAAGTGAAGTCACTGCAATCGTGACGGCAGTCCCACACACACTCTCCGCTGGTTGTCAGGCTGAAGAAAATGGCTGCTTTGGAAGATGGACTCTATGGCATTACGTCCTGTGAAGTTCCTCCCCTCTTCAATCACATCCCCCCCAGGCTCCACCCACAAGGTCTCCAGAAATTTCCTGACCCTGAACTTGAAATAGGGTTGCCAGGAAGGACCTGGTAATGGGTAAGAGATGGGACTTACCAGGAGCAGGATGGAGGTCCAGGTGTTGTTGTTGGTGATGTGCCTACAACACATCCAGTGCGCATAGGAAATGACATAATCTCATCATAATACTGGGGCAATGGTCTGATATTTAGGCAAAAACTCTATGGTAAAAATGGCTTTTACCATAGAATTTTGACCAAATATCAGAGTGTCTCCTGGAAGTTGGTAACGTGATATCACTTCCTGAGCATGCCAGAAGTGATGTTGCCACATTGCTGGCAATGAAGCCTGGGCCTCCCTCCCTCTCCCGGTAAGTCCCCCCCTCACATCAAGCCTGAAACTAAAATGACTAAACTGAGGCTACCATATTTTGGTCACATGATGAGACAAGACTCAATGGAAAAGGCAACAAGGCTAAGAAAAGTTGAAGGCAGCAGGAGGAGGACCCAATGTGAGATGGATTGACTCAATCAAGGAAGCCAAAGCCCACAGTTGACAAGACCTGAGCAAGGCTGTTAATGAAAGGATGTTTTGGAGGACATTAATTCATAAACTCACCTTAAGTTGGAAGCAACCTGGTGGCACTTAACACACACACACACACACACACAAGGAGAGCTCAGACATTCAACCCCCTAAATGCCATCAAAAGGAGCACAATTTAAGAAGAGTTTTCACATATTGTTTGTATAAAATTGGCCTTTATCTAGGTTCCAGGATGGGGAAGAGCATAGGGAAATGAAGAGTTCCTCTCTTGGGTCTGTTTGCAAGACCTGAGTTGATGTTTTGAAGGTCATTGATTCACTTAACACATACACATATACACACAAATTTGAATATGGTCCTCTCGAAAGGTATATACCATCCAGGTACACTTGTGAATTAAGGTTGCTTTTATGGCCACACAGACTTCTCTTGGTGGGCCAATACCCTCCCTTCCCCACTTGGGCCAGGCCAGCCCAGTGACGAGAAGAGCCAACACATGAGAGGTGCGCCCAGCCTGTCTGTGTAAGGAGGGCCTGCCCACCGAGCCCAGGAAAGGCATTGCCTGGTATGCCCAAGGCCCAAACAAAAGAGGCCCCCAGCCCACTGATCCAATGTGGGGCTTGGATAGAGGTAGCTTACTGGGCAGGAAGGCTGACTCATCTTCCTTCCTCCCCTAGGGGGTGGAGCAGTGATTAAGGGAGGGACAGTGGCTCAGTAGTAGAGCATCTGCTTGGGAAGCAGGAGGTCCCAGATTCAATCCCCAGCATCTCCAAAAAAGGGTCCAGGCAAATAGGTGTGAAAAACCTCAGCTTGAGACCCTAGAGAGCCGCTGCCAATCTGAGAAGACAATACTGACTTTGATGGACCAAGGGTCTGATTCAGTATAAGGCAGCTTCATATGTTCATATGAGCAGGCAAGCTGCTGTTCCCCCTTTCCTAGGGGAGGTAGGGCCAGGAAGGTGCCAGTAGGTGGGCCCCTTTCTCAGGGCCCTTTTTCCATCTCAGGCCCCCCTGTTGAGGTAGCAGTCTTAAAATGAACAATTTCATTCTGAGCATGAATGGATTAGTAATTGCTTCAACCAAAGAGGGTTTTCCCCCCTCTTTTAATATAGAATGTCTTTGTTAAAAATAAAATCCACCAAATTACATCAAAAATCTATTTTGGGCAGGAGGAGGGAGGGGAATGCCAACATTTCTCCCTGCCTTTCCACAGAATTGGAACAGCACAACAGAATTCCTGTACAACATAAAAACAATATTTTAAATAAATCTCTTTCAAAACTAACCCCCAGTGTACCAAGCACACATTTTTGGCATACCATGGGTTAACAATGGAGTTTGTATTGTGCTAAGGAGATATCTGGGGAGGTCCACACCAGCAAGTCTGAGTTTGCCATGATGAGTACACTCAGCCACTCATCTACATGTGACAAAAGACAGGTTGCTTACCTGTAACTGTAGATCTTCGAGTGGTCATCTGTGCATTCACACCCATGGGATAGAGCGCCTGCGCCGATCCCCTAATCAGTATCTGAAAAGCCCAGGATTTTTCCACGCTCGGCGCCAATGGGCATACACAGGCATCCCAGCACGCATGCTCACCGGCGCCAGTGCGGGAATCCCGCCAGTTCCTTCCTGACCGCTGGAAGCCCCTACTGGAGGGAGACCGTCAGCAGTGGGGAAGGAGGGCAGGAAGTGTGAATGCACAGATGAACACTCGAAGATCTACAGTTACAGGTAAGCAACCTGTCTATCTTCTTCGTGGTCTCTGTGCTTCACACCCATGGGAGACTAGCAAGCAAAGCATACCTGGAGGCGGGAAGACGGTCAACCGGAAGAGACAGCTTGCAGCACCGCAGTTCCCAACCGAGTCCTCTGCTGAGCATGCACGTCCAGCGCGTAGTGCTTCATGAAGGCATGCGGAGAAGACCAGGTGGCAGCCTTGCAGACATCAGAAAGGGACACCCTCTCAGGAACACCACCAACGTGGCCATCACTCTAGTGGAGTGTCCACGAACAGGCCCAGGTAGTGGCTTCTTCGCCAACAAATAACAGAGTTTAATCGTCTCAGTGAGCCATTTTGAGAGCCTCTGAGACGAAATCCTGAAACCTATCTTGGGAGCAGCATACGAAGCAAAAAGCTGCTTGTCCTTACGAAAAACCTTTGAATGTTTCAAATAAAACAGTAAAGCACGCTTAACGTCCAGAGCATGCAACCTACGTACCTCGTCCAAGGAAGGGCTAGGGTAAAAAGTGGGCAACCAAACTTCTAAATTGAGGTGGAACTGAGAGACCACCTTTGGAAGAAAACTAATGTCCGGAGCCAGGGAAACCCCAGGCTCTCTAAAAACAAGATAAGGGTAATCACACCGCATCACCGTGAACTCCCCAACACGATGTGCTGATGTGATGGCAACCAAAAATGCAGTCTTCCATGACAAGAGCTGCAAAGATCACGTGGCCATCGGCTCAAAGGGGCGACGGGTTAGTTTGTCCAGCACTAAAGTCAAGTCCCACAACTGTGGGGGCGATCTTGATGGTGGATGCAGCCTAAACAACTGCAGAGGTAAAGGTGTCTCAATGCACAGCAGCCAAGGTCTGAGCGCCTGCTCCGGCTGCAACGCCACTGAGGATGTTCTCCGCAGCTGAGAACGAAACGTCTGGAAGGAAAACTTTCTCCAGTAGAACACGGCACTTGATCCCGAAAGACTCTGCAAACCCTAATAATGTTACCAGCCGTGAAAACCTGAAATCTTTGAAAACTTTCCCTCGACTTCGCCACAAGAAGCCAGTCGTCGATGTATGGAAAAACGACAACTCCCTGGAGACGGAGATGGGCAGCCACAACGCTCATCATCTTCGTAAACACCCGAGGTGCAGTGGACAGGCCGAACGGAAGGGCTTTGAACTGGAAGTTCTGGGAACCCACTGCAAACCTGAGGAAATGCCTGAACTCTGGATGGATGCTGACATGGAAGTAGGCATCCTTGAGGTCCAGGGTCGCCATCCAGTCCCCTTGATTGATGAGGGGTAGGATTGTTTGCAGCGTGGCCATTCTGAACTTCTGGTACAGAATAAATTTGTTCAGATTCCGAAGATCCATAATTGGTCTTAAGCCCCCGTCCCTCTTGGGGACCAGGAAGTAGCGAGAGTAAAAACCTCCCGTCCTGGCCTCTGTTGGAACTCTCTCTATGGTTGTTTCTGTAGGAGATTGTTCACCTCCTCCAGCAGAGGTGGGGAAGGGGGAGTGGTGATCACCATGGATTGGTTCGGAATCTGCACAAACTCTATCTTGTAGCCCTCTTCTATGACGGACAGAGCCCACCTGTCTGTAGAGATCAACTCCCAGGCAGATAGGAAAGGGTGGAGGCGGATAGATGTTGAAGTGGGGGCAATGACGCATGCCACAAGAAAGTCAAAGGCCCTGCTTCTGAGGGCGAGCACCCTGAGACTTGCCAGTAGCCTGAGAACCAAAGCGGTTCCTGTTGTTGCCTGAATATGATGGTCTGTCAGGCTGGGTGGAGCGAGGTCGCCATTGCTGTTCCGGCGAAAATTTTTAGAAAGGCTTCTTGGCCCACGGTTTGTGCCACTGCTTCGCCTTAGGAGCCCTTGAGGTGGCCTGCACGCCCAGGTTCCTGGAGGTTTTCAGGCTCTTGTCGATTTCCTACAGGGCACTGTCTGTGGTGGTGCTAAACAGGCCATCCCCCTCGAAGGGCAAGTCCTCAACAAAAGTCCTAGTGTCCTGCTGCAGGGCTGTTGATCTCAACCAGGAGTGCCGACAAATGCACACAGCGGACGTGATTGCCTTTGCCGACACGTCCACCATGTGCTTTGCTGCAGCCAATTGCTGCTTGGCCACAGCAAAGCCTTCTTTCTGCAGCTTCCTGGCAGCCGCCTTTTTGTCCTCACTCAGGGAAGAGAGAATAGGGGTGAGTTGTTCCCATATGGAGTACTGGTATCTAGCCATGCAAGCCGCATAATTAGATACCTTTACTCCCAGGGCCCCTGCAGAATAAACCTTTCTTCCCATATTGTCCAGCTTCTTTCCCTCCTTGTCGGGTGGGGATGAGTGGACCTTTCGTGCCTTGGATGAAGAAGAGACGACTACTGAGTTCGGTTTCGGATGGGTGAAAAGGAACTCAGCCCTCGTCTCCTGGACCCTGTACATGTGGTCCAGCCTTCTGGATGACACTGGAGTTGAAGATGGTTTCTTCCAGGGCTCCTTCACTGCCTTCACAGATGTGTCCCTCTGCATAATGTCGAAGACATTATCATCCACGACGGGTTGTGGTTGCGTCACAGGCAGGGAGAGGGAGGATGCCATCCTCTTCACTAGGTCACCATAGGACTTCAGATCCTCCGATGGCGAAATCGGCAGATCTTCGGTCGTCTGGGACCTAGGCGAAGGCTCCAAAGCACCCTCCTGGGTGTCGGCACCGCTCTCAGAGTCCGATGAAGAAGACTCCCGGTGCTCAGAAAGGATTGGCGTCGATTCCCGGATTGGCGAGCGGATCGACGTCTCAGCCACTGATGTAGTGCGCCTCTATGGAGGGATCGATGCCGATGGTCTTCGGGAATGGTGCAACAGCCTCGACATACAGGATGCCTCGGACTGTTGATCCCATTCCGCAAACTCCCTCGGTGGATACCACTGATAAGGAGGGTACGGATACGGATAGGAGGGCGGCCATTGATGCTGCTCCCACGATGGTAGCAGTGGGAAACGGCGTGGTGCCATGGAGGGCTCTAGCTCCCGTCTGCCTCTGGGTTCCATCGGGGGAGACGGATCAATCGGCGCCGAAGCCTCCACTTCTGAGATCGACCCGCTCCTGCTGTGACGTCGCGACCCGGATGACGAGGATTGCTGGGTGAGATCGATCTCCTGCTCAGACATTGAGAGACGGTGTTGTTGGGTACTGCCTCTCGATACCGAAGGGCTGTGGCGCGGGGACACCAGGATCTTCCTCGGCGGGGCAGTCGGTGCCGAAACGTCGTGCGATGGCGATGGAGTGCGGGGCCTCTTCCGCTTCTCCTTGGCCTTCTTTGGGGCAGATGCTCGGGTCCCCGAGTCATCCCGACGCTTCTTAGCGGGCGTTTCCACTGATCCGTCATGGGATCGTTTCGTGGAGGAGCCTCGCTCAGTCGGCATTTTGGTCACGCCCGGGGTCACATCGGCCGATGTGACCGTCGGGGCTGGGTATCTGCCATGGTCGATGCCGACAGGCCTGATGCCGATCTTTGTGGGCGGAGTGCCGATTCGGTTAGAGCCGCTGAAAGCTGCGCCGCCCGGTTCTTCCTCGTTTGTTTGGAGAAGCGGAGGCAATGTGGGCAGGACTCCACACGGTGCGCTTCACCCAAGCAGAGAAGACACAGAGAATGGCCGTCTGGGGGGCGCAATTTTCTTCCCGCAGAAACGGCAACGTTTGAAAACCCCCCACCAACTTTCCATAGACTCCAGTCGCTAAAAACCCGCTCAGAGCCCTCAGAGGGGAAAAAACTTTGGGGGAAAACAAACGAGGGGGAAGGCCCCGGAGGGCAGTCCGACAGACACACACACAAACTTTTTTTTTTTACTAACTATCTAACTATCTACTCTAAGAAAACAACAAACGGGCTATATACAACGAGTAAAGGCAAAAACCGATATCTCACTGACCGGGGACACGAAAGGTGAACCTCTCCACGCAGTGGTCAGAAAGGAACTGGCGGGATCCCCGCACTGGCACCGGTGAGCATGCGTACTGGGACGCCTGCGCATGCCCATTGGCGCCAAGCGCGGAAAAATCCTGGGCTTTTCAGATACCGATTCGGGGATCGGCGCAGGCGCTCTATCCCATGGGTGTGAAGAACAGAAACCACAAAGAAGATCTTACCTGTTTTCTTAATAGTTTTAGAAAAAAGTGTGCTATACTCCCATTAAGTTTTGATATGTATGCTTTACAGATTGTAGATGTGCATTTCAGAAAATGCCTTATGGCACTGTGTTTGGCCATACTGAACTTTGTAGCCAACGAAAGTGTTCATTCCTCAGCAAGTATAAATTTCCAAAGATGCTGTGCATGCTATCATTTTTTTCACTTGTTAGTATTTTTCACACATTTGTTCCCTTCCTCCCACTCCGTCTTTTTTTTTTTTTGTAGAATTCCCGAATGCTGGTAGTGCCTGCAAACCATTCCAGTTTGTAGCACCGTGCCGACTCCATAAATGTTATACAGTTTCCATAAAACGGGTAGACCATGCCTTTCTTTGCACCTTACTCTTGTGAAAATGGCGCAGCAAAGAAGTCGGTACAAATCTAAAACATCAGCCCTTCAGCCTATATAAATTACCAAATCTGTGCTTGGGAATTTTCTGAGCATCTAGAGAGCAGTAAAAGATTATAAATATAATAATTACACACAACATACAGCCAGGACTGTTCACAAACCTGTGGCCCCTTGCCAGAAAGAAGTAACACTCGCTTGGAGAATTTAATAATATAAGCAGTAAAACTAGAACAGTCTGCTCTGAGTTTAACTTTTAAGCTTTTTAGGCTCCATAAAGACAACAGAAACTTGAGAGGAGAAACATCCACCATGTGAAGTACTGTATTCCTCCATGCTGTTAGCTTTAGGAAAAAAGATTACTGCAGAGGTAAAGGAATGAAGGGGTCAAGAGCTGAAATGCAGGGCTGCCGTAGAAAGCCATGCTCCGAGTTTGGTTGCGCCAGCATTTTATTTACAGCCTAACTTTCAAGATGGTGACAGATCAATCTGACTGCTTAAAGAATCAAAATAACCTATAAAATGCTCATACAGACAGTAAGGTCACATTTTTTTAAAAATGAAGCTGACAAAACCCTCACAACATTAATATTTGAATGTGAATATTTTATATTCGTTTTTTGTCTTTGTGGTGTTTTAACCTAGTGTTGAAAGTTGCCAGGAGATACCCTTCTGGCGAGTGGCGACTAAATCTAATAATTAATAATCTGCACCAAAGTTAGCCTTAAACACAGAACACCAGATCACCTCAAAGTTTTGTTTTGTAAACAAGTGTAACCATAACAAAAAGAAATCTAAACACATGGCATCAACATTTCGGGAAATCTTGGAGGTGTTTTACTTCAATATTGTGCCAAGAAAAAGAGATGATGCCGACTATTAAAACCTATTAGGACTGTCTCCAAGTTTTTGTGAACCAAAGGCAACAAGCCTGTGACAGCCCCACCCCCCACATTGGGGTTCCCAATTCTGGGATTGTAAATTCCAGGAGCCTGGGGGGATGGGGCTTATGGAGGAGAGGAATTTCAGTGGGGTATACTCAGGGCCAGCTTGCCCACTAGGCAAACAAGGCAGTTGCCTAGGGCGCCAGCAGGGCGGGGACGCTGAATTCGGCCTTCCCCCCTAGGCAAATGCCTAGTTTGCCCGCTTCCCAGCCTCCTCCTCCCTCCCTTCCCCGCCCCAGGTCTATTTCGGTGCCCAGAACAGCAGTTGAGCGCCACACTCTCAGGCTATCTAAAGGTGCCCCCTCCTGCCGACCAACCGATTGGCGGGTAAAACTGTGCGGCATGCTCACTGTCAGTGCCAGGGCAAGCCAGAAGCAGTAGGAAGGACCAGCGTCCTAAAAGGGCGGTCGCTGCTGCTGACTCCTCCCCACGCCCTTTCAGAACACTGGTCCCTCCTGCTGCTGGAATGCCCTGGCACAGACAGACAGTGAGCGCACCACGTGGTTTTACCTGCTGATCAGCTGATCAGCGAGGGGGCGCCTTTAGATAGCCTGGGAGCGCAGCGCTCGACTGCCATTCTGGGCATTGAAATAGACCTGGGGTGGGGAAGGAAGGGAGGAGGAGACATGGTGGCACCGGAGGGGGGGGTGGCGCCATGGCAGCGAGGGGAGGAGGCACGGGTGGTGCTGTGGAAGGGGACAGCAGGCCATGAGTCTGCCTAGGACACCATGCGCCCTCGGATCGGTGCTAGGTATACTGCCGTAGAGTCCACCCTCCAAAGCAGCCATTTCTGCGAGGAAGACTGATTTTTGTCATCTGAAGCTCACTTGTTATTCTGGGAGATCTCCGGGCACTACCTGGAGGTTGACAATCATACCTTTCATGGTCCCTTACCACCCTGTCATATGTATAGACATGGAGCCAGATGCTTGTAGAGCAAGTCTGGGGGGGGGGGTCATCTCTCCTCCCACCACATACACTTGTTAGGAATAGCTGTGGCTGGTCCTTCTTGCCGTCCATGTTTTTGGGCAGCCAATCAAGGAGGCTACCATCTGTTTCTGAACCTTCCCCTGTTGATGTGAACACATCTTCACGACTGAGAACTTTGTTGAAGCAGCATTTATACCCCAAATATCACTAACCATTTATCTCTTCTATACCCTTCCATGCTGACGACATCTTGAGGGAACCAGAGAACACTGATGTTTCCATGGTGACATTAGTCCCAGCCCATAACACAAAGAGCAAGCCCATTGTCAGGGCAGGAGGGATGCTATCTTAGGCTACCTGAGGCCTGGATGTCTCCTGAAAGGCTTGGGGAGGGGCAGGGATAGATTGCTTGGCCTTTCCCTGACACTCACGCTCCTAGACACTTCTCAGGAGACCTGGCTTTAGAAATTAGCTCCCCATCACTGTGAGATGGTGCTGAATGCCATTATACAGGGTCTTGGTTATGTCTCTCACCCTTTTCCTCAGAAAATATATCCTGCTCATTTGCTCAGGGAAATTACTTGAGCAAGGTAATAAGTGCTAAAACAGGCAAACCAACATCTCGTCCCTTCTCAGCAGGGCTGGTGCTGGAAGCCAGCTGTCATTGCATTCTGCTGTCTGTTTCATTAGGTGAGGGCAAGCCCCTCCCCACCAGAGGTCTGGCCCTCTTGGAAGTATCTTAGCCTAACCATCCCTCCTTTAGGCCTTAGTGTATTAACAAGTTCTTAAACTATGTTTTGAAGCCTGCAGCTTTCTAAAGGACATGTGTAATGTAAACATAAGGAAAGTCCTAATTAGTTTTTGACATGGTTTAAATCAGAGGACCAACACCTTTTCTGGTACACACCAAGTGTTTTCAGGAAGTGGATGGGACCAGGTAGAGTTTTTGGCTAGCGGGGCTTCTCAGTGACTACTGGGAGTTTTGATTGGATATATGGATTTTTTAAAAATGCTGGTTTGGCAGCAGCTGCCACCACAGCACAAGGATCTGCACTGTATTACTGAAGTTAATCTGTGGCAGACATTTTGTGGCTGTCTCCACCTCCTGTAGCAGCCATTTTATTGCTGTACCCACCGTGCTGTGTCAGAATTCAAAATGTGCCCGCAGGCAAAGGTTGGGGACCCCTGGTTTCAACTATAGCATGGTAGGAGGCAGGGCTTTTTTTGTGGAAAAAGCCCAGCAGGAACTCAATTGCATATTAGGCCACACTCCTGGCAACCAAGCCAGCTGGAACTGCATTCCTGCTCAAAAAAAGCCCTTGTCGGCGGTCATGAATGGGTTCAATGTCTATCCACATTGACAATCCAAACAATCACAGATTAGTTATGGCCGACTCATGCTACCTTTATTTCTATTTATTACAATTTGGGTTTAACTTTTGCTCTAAACTGAACAGCCTGAATCAGCATATGGAGACCAGTTATTGCGTATTCTGTTTGCCTGAAAATAGGTGACCACAATACATGAAACTGCTTTACACTAGATCAGGTCACTGGTCTGTCAAGGTCTCTATTATCTATTCTGACTGGCAGCAGCTCTCTAGAGTTTCACGTTGAGGTCTTTCATATCAGGGACAGGACCAGAATTTTCTTAACTGGAAATGCCAGGGGCTGAATCTGGGCCTTTCTGCCGGTAAAGCAGATGCTCTCACCAGGGGTCGTTTTGTAAAAAAATAGGTGGTGGAGCTCATTCAGGGTTGTTATGCAGCTGCACCTACTATTCAATGGACAAGGTGGGAAGGAAGAGGTGGAACTCTTAGAAAAATTCAGGAGCTGTGTTCCTGTGAGCTCCCGCTGAATCCGAGGCCTGGCTTTAACACTCAGCCATAACCCTGCCCTAAATTATTCATGGCCCTCCATTTTCACAACCTAAGAAGTGATCTGATATTATTGATATCTGCAAAATAGTTTATGCTGTTTTGCAAGATCCCACATTCTTAGAGTCTGCCAGTCTTAACCACTACACCACACTGCCTTAGTACCATTCTCAATAGGGGTATAATATTATCAATTTACCTTACAGGGCTGCTATAAGGATTACGGAGAAACTGTGCGTATAGCAGTTTTTAAAAATCTGAAATAGTAATGCTAAATACTACCCCACCACCTATCTTACAATCAAAGGAAAGATTTTTGTGATGCATATAATGAGTTGAAGCACTCTACTAGTCCAACCACTGGATCTTGAGAGTAAGACTCTTCAGATGTTTGCAGGCAAAGTTATTTCTTAGGAATGCATTCACAAAGTGGATGTTTTCTTTTATCTTAAGTATTTTGATGGGCGAGAGGAACAAAGCCATATTTCACCTTCCCTCTTGAAGAGCCCTGTTCTTTTCTCCATTCCAGAACAAAATTATCTCCTGAACAGCAGTTCAAGGAAAGCCACTCTAATGAGACAACTCTGCGTGAAGATAAAGGAAACATTTTCAGAGCAGTGAGACCAAAGCGTCCTTACTGTGTTTCGTCCAAAGATGCCTTTCTTCTCCATGGCTGAATTTTGAAAAAATCATGTTCTGCAAGTTCAGTGCTGAAGTAGACAGTGTATGAAATGGATTGGCTGCTCTCCCCACCCAATCCCGTTACCAAAAAAACCAAAGTAATTTTTGCAGCTTAAAAAAAGAGTTTATGTTCATAGAGTTATTATGGTGACGATGGGAGGGGGACACATGTCATTTAGGCACCACTTTCAAAAGAGAGGTGGGCAATCACCATGAAACATGCCGCAAGTGAGACTGCTGAACTGATTTTTAATTTGCCATCTATCTATCAATCAATCCAATGCTGAAGCAAACAGAAATGATTTCTGGTTCAAATCAGGTGTGGGTCAGTAATTTTGGAGCTCACCAGAGTCACCCTCTCCTCTCCCCTCCCCTCCACCAGAGCAGACCACTTTCTACAGCCAATCCATTACAGGATTATACATTGCTAAATTAAAAAAAATACTTTGCAATAGACTCTTCTAATGTTTTTTAAAACCACAGGTATGTAAAATTGATCTATACCTTCCCTTAGCAGCACAGCAAAAATACAAACTGAAAAAATTATTTAGAAACAAAGTTCAACAGCCTTTTCTCCTACAAGAACACTCTCCGCCATTTTACACTACCCATAAGACCAGTTTTAATAGTTTTGGAAAATTCGCTTCCTCGGTTGAGTTGATCATTTTAAAAAGAATCTTCTGGGTTTGCATTAGCTTGGCCTGCCATTTAATAAAATGATGTTATTTACTAAAAATAGGTCCTCTTGTTCCACTGGATTAGAATGGTAAAGCCTAATTTAATTGAAAAATAACTTCACCCCATGTTCTTTTATTTCTGGAGGCTACTGAGCTTAATCACAGGAGTCATGAGCTCCCTACTTCGATTTTTATGTCACCTGCAGAAGCAAAAATGCAAGCACTCTCTCTCCCTGCCCTTCCTTGCCTCAGTACCAACACTTCTTTTTTCTTCAGTGAGTTCATCTGGGGGTTAAAAGGAAAACACTCTACCTGAGAAATAACTGTTGTTGGACCAGATGAATCTCTTGGTCTGATCCGGCAGAAAAGTATTCTTCTAGCAGAGGCAAGCAAACCATCGCATGGGTGCCAAACAGTGGTATATGCCAGACCATTTTTCTTGGCACATGAACACAGTTCTCTGTCCAAGAAACATAAGAAGGACCTTGCTGGATCAGTCCAACAGTCCATACAGCCCAACATCCTGTCTCTCCAGTAGCCAATCAGTTATTCTGGAGGGCTGACAACAGAGAACAGAGGCTTTCCCTTGATGCTGCCCCATGGCACTGGTATTCGGAGGTTTACTGACTCAAAATGTGCAGGGTTCCCTTTACTAACCATGGCTAGTAGCCACTGATGGGTCTATCCTCCAGGAATGTGTCAAATCAGATTTCAAAGCCATGTTTGCTTGTGGCTTTTCATCTACTGGCAAACGTCTGAGGCTTTGATATGGGAGAAAATGACAGGCATGGGACTGTCTACATTGAGATCCAAGGTGAGCCCTGGTAGTACTACTGTACTTTGCGAGTATTTCATATGCCCATAGTATAGTCCAGGTCCAGCCAGCACAAGTAACAAAACATCAGCTCCAGATGTAATGAAGAATACAATCTGAAACCAAAGACAGACCTATGCAGGTAAGATTCAGTGTATGCATATGGAAGGGGTTTCAATAACAGGAAAAGTTGTGTCATACCATTTACCATAACCAGCCAAAACAAGAACCAAAAAGGACTACACAACTTTCATTGTCACACTTTTTTCTGCAGCCAATGAGGCTATCTACACTCGTGGTCTAACATGGGAAGGGACTGCCAATTTTCCATTTCAGTGACAGCCCTTCTTAAGGGTACTGCTTGGGAAGGCTCCCGGCATATAGGAGAGCTTTTGAAGCATACAGGGGCTGCCATTGGAAGAGGGAGCAGACCCCATCCCAAAAGCAGTGCTTTGAGTCTGGGTCATGGAGTTCAATAGTTCATGAATCCTAGTGTTACCAGCTCCAGTTGGGAAATATCTGGAGATTCTGGGGGCGGAGCATGAAGATGGAGGGGAGGGGAAGGATGTCAACGGGCTATAATGCCATAGACCCCACCTTCCAACGGGGCCATTTTCTCCAGGGGAACTGATGTCTGTTGCCTATAATTTGTGTCAGCCTACGATCTGGGAAGTCTAAATTCAAGACCACCCCCAATTAAAGGAAAATGTGAAAGAGAAATTAAGGAAAATTTGTTGGGCAAACTATAATTTACCCCAGGTTTGCCCAACAAATTTTCCTTAATTTCTCTTTCACATTTTCCTTTAATTGGGGGTGGTCTTGAATTTAGACTTCCCAGATCGTAGGCTGACACTGACCACTGTATATGGCTTTCTCTCTGTTCTTGTAGTAGCTTTTTTTGGGGGGGGGAGTTGTATTTTTTTTTTTAGTTGTAGTCATTTTTCTGGGGAAAATTATAGTTTTGTAGACAAGCATATAGTCCTCAGTCTGTGCCATGGTGCCTTCACATGTTCTTGACTAGTGTGTGAAACAACTTATGTACAAAAGCTCAGAGTGTCCAGATGCTTCATGTTTCTCTGGGTCTTAGGCTCAAAGCATTGACCATGAGATATCTGTAATGAATGTCAATGAATCAAAAGTAGGTTTGCAACTTAAAGATGTGTACACCTGAACAGCACATATTCAAGACTGGTACAGCACAGACATTGTCTGCAGTTTTTGATGCAATAATTCATAGCAAGAGGTGACATTTATCAGAGACTGTAAAACAAAATATTGCAAGCGTGCCAATATTTTAAGCATGTTTTATTTTAAGTTTTAAAAAATCTTTAATTGTGTGTCTGTGCCCTTTATAAAGTGTATATGTCCACTACCTGGCATTACATTTTATGACACACATGGCCCGGCCCGACAAGGTCTCATTTATGTCAAATCCGGCTAGGGGTCCCAACCCTCCCGCTCTGGCGGGGGACCCCAGTTTTTCCAGCCTCTTCCCCCGCCCCCCCCCCAAATGGAAGCGGGGGAAGGGTGGGAAACGGCGCCAAGGAGCAGCTATGGAGAAGCGTGGCGAGCCCCGAATCTGGGTCCTTCTAGGACCCTGAGGAGCAAGGGGGACGCGCTTCGCTTCTCCGCCGGAGAAGGAGGCGGCGGCGCTGAACTGAGCCGTGGCGGGAGGAGGAGGAGGCAGAAGGAAGGGGAGGGACGGTGTTGAGAAAGGCAAAAGGAGGGGGAAGAAAAAGGAGGAGGCTGCTGTTGTCGTGGTGTGCGCGCGCAGCAGTAGTGGAATCGCCGCCGCCTTCGCTAAACCGAGGCTTGAGCCCGCGGGGAGGCCCCACCCGGAAGAAGAAGGGGAGACGTCGCGCCGCCGCCACCCACCACCCCCAGAGCCAAGCTGCCCAGTCACCAGCCCTCAGAGCCAGGGTAAACCCGAGAGAGCAGCAGCGACCCCTCCTCTCCGCCCTGGTACGCCTCAACTCCTCCCCTCTTCACCTGCCCTCCTCAGGGGGTTGCTTGGCAACGCCCCTTGCGAGGGAGGGAATCGAATGTGCTGGGGGCCGCTGTTTGAGGCGAGGAGATTGGGAAAGATTGGCCTGGCTGCCTCCTCGCCTTCCCTGCTGGCCTGTAGGGTTGCCAATCCCCAGGTGGGGGCAGGGGATCCCCTGGTTTGGAGGCCCTCCCCCCCTTCAGGGTCGTCACAGCCTTGATCTTGGCTCCACCCCTAATGTCTCCTGGCTCCACCCCCAAAGTCCCCAGATATTTCTTGAATTGGACTTGGCAACCCTAAATCCGGCCCTCATAACAAATGAGTTCGACACCCCTGATCTAGAAGCTGGCAACACTAGTAATGATGACCATTCCGACCAAGACCTGCTAGATGACAAGCTTCCTACAAAATTTTTGGAAAAGGTCTTTCCTAAATCTGGTATCTAACCTCCAACCTACGTGTGTGTGTGTGTGTGATTTTGCCTAGCACAAAAGGGAACAACTTTAGAGAACTGCACAACCACCCACACATACAAACAAGAATGAAGAAGAGAGAAGAAATTAGATTTATACCTCACTCTTCACTCAAAGTTTCAGAGCAGTTTACAATCTCCTTTCCCTTCTCCTCCCCACAATAGACACCATATGAGGCAGATGGGGCTGGCAGAGCCCTCCCGAGAACTGCTTTTGAGAGGAACAGCTCTGAGAGAGTTATGACTGACCCAAGATCACTCCAGCAGTTGCATGTAGAAGAGTGGGGAATCAAACCTGGTTGTCCCAGACAAGAGTCCCCACACTTAACCATTACATCAAACGGGCTCTCACCATCTTTTAGTCTCTACCTGAATGCCTCTTCTGGAATCACATCAGAATGTAATTCATTTTCATTCCAACAAATTGATGCCATACAAAAAATTAATGGCATGCCTTTAGAAATCTTGCTAGTGTGGAACAATACCCTTTGCTTCTACTTTTTTGTTTTTTTTAAATCTATATATCCTCCCATTTCAGTTTTATTTTTGGCTACTGTCAGCACACTGTATATCTTAAAAGTCTATTCCTATCTAATAAGACAGCGTTTGTGCTATAATTTTCTTCATCATGGTTATGCAACTATCTTTAATGGGCTTGTCTTTTATCTTGTTAATTATGGACAAAAGTGACTTGAAATTCTAAAATAATATATTACAACTCAGTGGGTAATTATGTCAAATTACATAATACGATGACTACTCATCATTAACTCATCCATGGACAATAATCTTCTGGGATACATTAGCCAAGGTTGAGTGTAGCCTCCAGGTGGGGCCTCAAGATCTTCTAGAATTACAGCTGATCTCCAGACTGCTGAGATCAGTTGCCACGGAGAAAATGGCAGCTCTGGAGGGGTGGCTCTATGGCATCTTTTCTCTCCCCAAAATTCCACTATCTAGGGTTGCCAGCCTCCAGGCAGAAAGGTACAATGAGGTCACTCTATGAGACTAACAACACTAACCCAAAGCTTCCTGTGACCAAAATTATTATGATAATAATTTGTTGGAATGAGAAGGTATTACATTTATGACACATATTACATTCATGACACATAGGACAGGCAAAATTTATAATAATTAAATCACAAAATAATTCATAAAAATCCAATCCAATCCTTAATTATTCAGTTTATAATAATCTCAGATGGCTCAAGGCCTTGAGAAGGAAACATGGAGACTTTTTGTCCTTCATAAGCTTATGTACTGAAATTTTTGCCTGTCCTATGTGGATATATGCTGAACATGAGTCAACAGTGTGACGTGGGGGCTAAAAAGGCAAATGCAATTTGGGGATGTATCAACAGAAGTATAGTGTCCAGAGATCATGTGAAGTGATGGTATCGCTTTACTCTGCTCTGGTAAGACCTCACCTGGAGTATTATGTTCAGTTTTGGGCACTACATTTTAAGAAGGATATAGACAAGCTGGAATGGGTCCAGAGGAGGGCAACAAAGCTGGTGAGGGGTCTGGAGATCAAGTCCTATGAGGAAAGGTTGAAGGAGCTGGGGATGTTTAGCCTGGAGAGGCGGCGGCTGAGAAGTGATATGATCACCATCTTTAAGTACTTGAAGGGCTGTCATATAGAGGATAGGGTGGAATTGTTTTCTGTGGCCCCCGAATGTAGGATCAGAACCAATGGGTTGAAATTAAATCAAAAGAGTTTCCGGCTCAACATTAGGAAGAACTTCCTGACCGTTAGAGCGGTTCCTCAGTGGAACAGGCTTCCTCAGGAGGTGGTGGGCTCTCCTTCCTTGGAGGTTTTTAAACAGAGGATAGATGGCCATCTGACAGCAATGAAGATCCTGTGAATTTAGGGGGAGGTATTTGTGAGTTTCCTGCATTGTGCAGGGGGTTGGACTAAATGACCCTGGAGGCTCCTTCCAAATCTGTGATTCTATGTGTAATAAATGTATGTTTGTTATCATAGTAATTTTGGTCACAGGAACCTTTGAGTTAGTGCTGTCAGCCTCTAGGTGCAGCCTGGAGATCTCCCGCTTTTACAACTGATCTCCAGCTGGCAGAGATCGGTTCCTTTGGAGAAAATGGCTCCTTTGAAGGGTGGACTCTATGGCATCATACCATGCTGAGGCCCCTCCCCTCCCCTCCCCAAACCCCACCTTCTCCTAGATCTACTCTCAGTCTCCAAATATTTTCCAACCCAGACCTGGCAACTCTATCATTGTCCTCAGGTTCTGCCCTACATCTCCAGGAATTTCCCAAGCCATAGTTGGAAACCTTAGTTTAGTGGTCCACCTAAGATACTGGGATATCCTCTGGCAAACTGTCCACTGATTTCATCACTAAGTTTGGGGGCACCATTTGGATTTTCTGTGTCAAGCACCTAAATTTATTTGCCATTTCTTGTGTCAAACGTTATAAAACATCCAGTCTAGGTCTGAAAAAGAGCTTACAGTAGGCCCTGTACTCTGAGCCCTATAAACTCTTGTAGCATTAGCTACATCAGGGGTGTGTGGCCTATTATGCAAAGGAATTCCTGCTACAAAAAACCCCCCAGTTTTCACTAATCACTATTAAAACACAACACTTTTAATTGAGCCAGAAAACCAAGTCGTAGCCATCGGATAATTTTAATCTTGCTGCATGCATCATCTGACCAACACCATCTGTCAGAGTGAGTTTTGATTCATAAAAGCTTATACCAGGGGAGGGGGGGGGGTGATTGGACTTTAAGGTGCTACTGCAGTTACCAGATGTCCCGTTTTTAGATTAAAATGTCCTCTTTGGGAGGTTAAGAATACTCCTAGTTAGTAGCAATTATCACCTCTTAAAGAGTTGGGGCATTTAAAATAAGATTTGTCACAACGATCACTTCTTTGAAGTAGTCAGTCAGGAAATATGTCCTCTTTTTTGCTTTTCAAAATATGGCAATCCTAGGCTACTGAAATCTAATTTTCTTCTAGTACTACAGACTAACACAGCCATTTGAAACTGGCCAATATCAGTGAGTAATCTGGCTGCAGTGCTCTGAATCAACCAACACTTCCAGATTGTCTTCAAAGGCAGCACCTTGTTAAAGTCGGTTATAAGCATATGAGCAGGGTTTCAGGAAACTAGGAGTATTTATTTATTTAGATTATTTATATTCCACCCTTTCCCAGATGTGCTTAGGGGGGATAACAACATTTTAAAACAGTAAAACAGCAATTAAAACCAATAAAAGTAAACAATACAATTTGGTGGCTTGTTTGGGCACATCATGATATACTGAACATCAGATAGTATAAAATCAGTATTTCAGCAGAGGTGGTATCGTAGCATAGGGTCAGCCGATGGGATAGGACGCCCGCTGCCTCAACTAAATGCTTGGTGGAATAGCTCCGTCTTACAGGCCCTATGGAAAGGTAACAATTATTTCTCTCTTTCATTCTTTCTCTCTCTCTCTCTCTATCTAGAAGGAGATGAAACATTCAGAAACCGATGTTTTCAGTGTTAACTTTCCATTTTGCTTCAACGTTTATAGGAAGGCCAAAACTAGAGCAAAATGTTCTGTCGATTAAGAAGAGTTTACATTTGTCCCAAGAGTCACATAAAACTCTATGTCCCCTTGGTTGCCTGCCAGAGAAACCAACCTTTATCCAGAAATACATTTCTAACTGAGTCACTGTATTCCTAATCAAGTCATAACAATTTGTTCTGCAATTGCGAACTATGCAATAAAGGGAGGGGGGGAACAAAGGGGAAGGGGCTGTGGCTCAGCGGCAGAGCTTGTGCTTTGTATACAGAAAGTCCCAGGTTCAGTCCCTGGCAGCTCCATTTAAAGCATCTTAGAGCCAAAACAGGCAAGACCTGAGCAAGGTTATTAAAAATAGGACATTTTGTAGGACATTAATTCACAGATTGGAAGTGACTTGATGGCACTTAACACAAACACAGGGCCAAAACCAGATGTGATGGGAGTCTTCATGACCAATACAGGGATACCACCACCATTATAAAGCCTAGAATGAGTGATTTAAAAATGCCACAAGGCTCCAATCAAGGAGTGCAGCACCTTTCAACTGCCAAAACAGCTGCTGAATCAGGTCACTGTGGTCTTTGCGCATTTTGGGTTTTAAAACAGTAGCAGCATCTTCATGTTGAATATGAGAATATCATCATGTCTAGTTTAGCCCTCAGAGTTGGACACGATTGAATGGTTAACAACAACAATAACTGTGACTAAAGGAAAACTCATCTCAGAGACATATGAACATATGAAGCCACCTTATACTAAATCAGACCCTCGGTCCATCAAAGTCAGTATTGTCTACTCAGACTGGCAGTAGCTTTCCAGTGACTCAAGCTGAGGTTTTTCACGCCTATTTGCCTGGACCCCTTTTAGTTGGAGATGCCAGGGATTGAACCTGGGACCTTCTGCTTACCAAACAGATGCTCTACCACTGAGCCAAGCCCCCCCCCCCGGGAAAACTGCTGCCAGGATGAACAGAGTGTACTCTGCTAGGTGGCCCCCAATAGTCTGACTCAGTACCAGGGCTGGCCCTGCCACCAGGCAAACTAGGCAACTGCCTAGGGCTTTGGCCTTTGAGGTCGCCAAATTGGGTACCCCTCATGTATCTCGGTGACGTTATCAGTGCCGGGGGGTGGCATCAAAAGTTAGCCTTGCCTAGGGTGCCAGAGAGTCTAGGGCCAGCTATGCTCAGTACAAGGCATCTTCCTGATTCTGTTTTGGTAGTTTCAGGGTAGTCTTGTTGGTTTGCAGTAGAACAGCTAGATTTGAGTCCAGTAGGTGCCTTAGAGACAAACAAGATTTTGAGGGTGTGAGCTTCCAAGAGTCAAAGCTCTGACATCTTGTTGGTGTCTATGGTGCTACTGGACTTGAATCTAGCTGGTCCAAAGTGTATGTATCAGTGAGTCACCATTTTGCAACATCTTCATGCACACCCAACCCAACACCAATGCCTTAGTTTAGGATGGCACCATGGATCAATTTGTTCATGCCCTTAAATATTAAGAGTCCTATTAGAAGCAGGAAACCAGCCAGGGAGGCAGTGGGACCCTTGGATGACCAAGGGGTAAAAGGATTACTGAAGGAGGATAGGGAAATGGCTGAGAAGCTGAATGCATTTTTTGCCTCCGTCTTCACTGCGGAAGATGAGAAGTGTTTGCCTGCTCCAGAACCACTAATTTTGGAAGGGGTGTTGAAAGACCTGAGTCAGATTGAGGTGACAAGAGAGGAGGTCCTATAACTGATAGATGAATTAAAAACTAATAAGTCACCAGGTCCGGATGGCATACATCCAAGAGTTCTGAAAGAACTCAAAGGTGAACTTGTGGATCTCCTGACAAAAATCTGTAATCTTTCATTGAAATCTGCCTCCGTTCCTGAGGACCAGAAGGTAGCAAATGTCACCCCCATCTTTAAAAAGGGTTCCAGAGGAGAGCTGGGAAATTACAGGCCAGTCAGTCTGACTTCAATACCGGGAAAGTTGGTAGAAACCATTATCAAGGACAGAATGAGTAGGCATATTGATGAACACAAGTTACTGAGGAAGACTCAGCATGGGTTCTGTAAGGGAAGATCTTGCCTCACTAACCTGTTACAGTTCTTTGAGGGGGTGAACAAACATGTGGACAAAGGGGACCCAATAGATGTTGTTTACCTTGACTTCCAGAAACCTTTTGATAAAGTTCCTCATCATAGGCTCCTTAGAGAGCTTGAGAGTCATGGAGTAAAAGGACAGGTCCTCTTGTGGATCAAAAACTGGCTAATTAATAGGAAGCAGAGAATGAGTATAAATGGGCAGTCTCCGCAGTGGAGGACGGTAAGCAGTGGGGTACCGCAGGGCTCAGTACTGGGTCCCATGCTCTTTAACTTGTTCATTAATGATTTGGAGTTGGGATTAAGCAGTGAAGTGGCTAAGTTTGCAGATAACACCAAATTGTTCAGGGTGATGAGAACCAGAGAGGATTGTGAGGCACTCCAAAGGGATCTGTTGAGGCTGGGTGAGTAGGCGTCAACGTGGCAGATGAGGTTCAATGTGGCCAAGTGCAAAGTAATGCACATTGGGGCCAAAAATCCCAGCTACAAATACAAGTTGGTGGGGTGTGAACTGGCAGAGATTGACCAAGAGAGAGATCTTGAGGTCATGGTAAATAACTCATTGAAAATGTCAAGACAGTGTGCGTTTGCAATAAAAAAGGCCAAAGCCATGCTGGGAATTATTAGGAGGGGAATTGAAAACAAATCAGCCAGTATCATAATGCCCCTGTAGAAATTGATGGTGCGGTCTCATTTGGAATACTGTGTACAATTTTGGTCACTGCACCTCAAAAAGGATATTATAGCATTGGAAAAAATCCAGAAAAGGGCAACTAGAATGATTAAAGGTTTGGAACACTTTCCCTATGAAGAAAGGTTAAAACACTTGGGGCTCTTTCGCTTGGAGAAATGTTGACTGCGGGGTGACATGATAGAAGTTTACAAGATTATGCATGGGATGGAGAAAGTAGAGAAAGAAGTACTTTTCTCCCTTTCTCACAATACAAGAACTCGTGGGCATGCAATGAAATTGCTGAGCAGTTGGGTTAAAACAGATAAAAGGAAGTACTTCTTCACCCAAAGGGTGATTAACATATGGAATTCACTGCCACATAAGGTGGTGTGGCTACAAGCATAGTCAGCTTCAAGAGGAGATTAGATAAAAATACGGAGCTGAGGTCCATCGGTAGCTATTAGCCACAGTATATTATTGGAACTGTCTGGGGCAGTGATGCTCTGTTTCTTGGTGCTTGGTTGGGGGGGAGGGCAAAGTAAAAGGGCTTCTGGACCCACTTGTGAACCTCCTGATGGAACTTGGGTTTTTGTTTTTTTTGTTTTTTGGTCACTGTGTGACACAGAGTGTTGGACTGGATGGGCCATTGGCCTGATCCAACATGGCTTCTCTTATGTTCTTAGATCCAGTATCAACCTAAGGTATACTGAAAGAACAAGCAAACTAGGCAGGTTATAAAGGATTTCTTCTATTGGTAAGACAGGATACAGCCAACTGGGACTTTAGACGTGAATAACCTCCATCTATGTTCAGTGGAGCTTGTTCCTAGTAGACATTCCAAGAATTATGATTTCATACTATTGCCATGATAGCCTATGTGGTAGTGTGGTTAGAGTGCCGGACTAGGATTTCGGTGACCCAGGTTTGAATCCGCACTTTGGTATGGAAGCTTGTAGCATGACCTTGGGCCAGTCACAGACTCTCCACCTAACCTACTTCACAGGGTTGTTATGAAGACAAAATGAAGGAGAGGAGAGTGAGCTGCTTTGGGTCCCCAAAGGCATATTCCCCTTTCCTTTCCCCCCTTTCAGCATTAACATGGTGAAACTATGTCCTGCAGAGCCTGCTGACTTCCCATACTCTGGGACTCTGAACAACAGAAGCCTTGAATCCCAGCTTGTGCATAGTGAAGAAACTCTAAGTCAGGGGTCCTCAAACTACGGCCCGCGAGCCAGATGTGGCCCGCTGAGGACGTTTATGCGGCCCGCCGGGTTATGGCAAAATCAGACCGGAAGTGACGTTCGACCTAAACTCGCGTTAGCAACGCACACTTCCGGCACTGGGCTGAGGCGGCGGAGACAGAGTGTGAGGTGATACCAAGGTGAGGTGAGTTCCCAGGCCGGGGTGTGTGGTGTGGGGAAGGGAGAGAGATGCAGAAGACGGAGAACTGACGGCCCGCGGCCTTGTACAGTAATGGCAGTCCGGCCCTCCAACAGTCTGAGGGACAGTGAACTGGCCCCCTATTTTAAAAGTTTGAGAACCCCTGCTCTAAGTCACCTGAACACCTGTGTCCTGTTTTACAAGTTACAGTGAATGCACATACAATCCATGTCAGTGTTCCATCTAAGCTGAGTGTGAGCTAGCTCACAGTTTTTTAGCCTCCAGCTCACACATTTTTGCCTTAGCTTAGAAAAAAATGGCCCCAGAGCAAGCTAATTTATGCAGCAGCACACAACTGTAATGCCAATATACTCACAAAGTAGAATTTTTGCTCACAAGACTCCACAGCTTAGAGGGAGTATTGATCCATGTACAGTGCACACTTGGTTGTTCTTTGCATGTGTGTTGATTAATTCAGGGGCTTTTTTCAGCAGGAACACACAGGAACAGAGTTCTGGCTGCCTTGGTGCCAGGGGGTGTGGCCTAATGTGCAAATTAGTTCCTGATGGGCTTTTTCTACATAAAAGCCCTGTGTGAAACAATGGTGATGTCAGGGGGTATGGTCTAATATGCAGATGAGTTCCCGCTGGGCTTTTTCTACCAAAAAAGCCCTGGGTTAATTATTATGTTCCAGTCAACACATGAGGGTAAGTATAACAAACTTAAATAAATAATGAAGTATTTATTACACAGTGTAACAATTAAAAATTAAACACCAGACAAACATATCAGCCTGCTTCAGTGGGGAAGGCAGGATATAAATCAAATAAACTATAACTATAACCGGTACTAAAATCCAATCTATTGAACTTGCACATTAACTGAACATGGATCACATAACTGAGTATCTAATTAAAAGCCCCTAGACCAAATGCATTTTGGCTCTGATAGCCTTCTTCAGTGGCCTAAAACCAAATAGCACACACTTAAAACCATTTACAACAATTAAGGGCCAAGCAGGTTTATAGTATTTCAGTGTGAGGGGAGGCTCTATGTGAAAATCAGGCCTGAATATAATTCTGAGCCAACCCACAAAGAAGGTGATTCTCACCAATTATTCTTTCTCTGGCCAAGTATCTGTCATCTCTGTGCATGCTAATGGGGTGGAAAGTCTTAAGACCCCTCTCTCTGCATGACATGGTCTCAATATGAACTGGAACTGTTGCATACCTGTGAAACATGGAATTTCAGAACATGCCTCTCCATCAAGTCCTGAGAAATCTCCACAGAAAATATAACTTGTAATCAGGTTTATGGTTGACAGGTCCCACCAGCAACCAGCAGGCGCTTTCCAGGAATCGGAGGGAGGCCAAGGCTACGTTGCCAGTGACATGGAGATATCAATTCCAGTATGTACCACAAGTGCTATCATCACACTGCAATGCCACAGCAATGCTCTGGTATTTGGGCAAAAAAAAAAACTGTTAAGGACAGCTTCTTCCACAGAGGTCAAGTCAAAAATCTTTAATGACATAAACTTCCACAGAGGTATTGCCAGGGCTTTTTTTGTAGCAGGAATTCCTTGCATATAAGGACACATCAGGGGTGTGTGGCCTAATATGCAAAGGAGTTCCTGCTACAAAAAAACCCTGATTACAGCATTGGCCACTCCAATCCAAAGTCCTACATTCTGTCCAGTACCCCAAACAGGTTTCTTAACAATATTTTTGCATAGGCCCGCTGTGTCCACTGTGACCTTGTGGAAGAGCTTGGAATTTCTTATCAATGTTTTTTGTCTTGTTCTGCTGCTGCAAACTGAAAATCATATTTACCTTTTCCCCCTGTCAGGAAAGTCCTCTCACTGTGCCCAGCTTCAGCACTGGGCAGGACTATTTGAACAGCAGCTTTGTAAAAACAGATCTCCACCCATATCGAATAATTCACTTACACCTGTTATCTTCATGAGCATTCTACATTCTACAACATAAGTGATGCGAAACACACACACACAACAAAAGCAACAACAGTGAATGGGCCAAACAGCACAAGATTTAAATTTGTTTTGGGTCTTGTCTTAAACTTGGAACTTTACAATTAGTATTTTCAGAGAAAGGAAAAAAAAATATTCATCCATATTTACAACACCAACAATTACTTTAAAATCCATCCAACAGGCTTCCTAAAAACTTTTAACCTACAAAGGCCTTTTTTTAATAGAGGAGGGGAAGGTTTTATTTATTACAACATAAGGCTTTTGTTTGTTTGATTGGATATATATCCCACCCTCCCCACCGAAGCAGGCTCGGGGGCAGCTCACAATACTTAGCTTACAATAAACAAAACATTTACATTAAAGCATTGAACAGTTTAAAAATAATCTGGTGCTAATTTCGATACAGATTCAAGATGGCAGTGGAGGGGGGGTAGTGAAGACTGCCTTGCAAAATCAGTCTAGAAAAATTAACAGCTCACTGAAAAACTTTTTACGAGCCAGCGTGCCTTCAGATTCCCATCTGCCATTTGTGGACTAGAGAAAAAAGAATGTTTAAGCTTCCCTCCCATGTTGTCTATTTGCTAAACCTATGCGGGCAAAACTGGCTATTTGCAACTCTGGATCATGCAACGTCTTCTTGACTTGTTCCATGTTTGTTTTGCGTGCTTTTTTCATGATCCACCTGTGCACGAGCTTCCTGTACTCCTGCAGTGACTCTCTTGGGTGGCGCATTAGGGCAAGAAACAAGAGCCTTGAAAAACCAGGACTGTGGTACGCAAGCAGCACATCCCACCCCCATTGCTCTTTTCGCAAGAGCAGCGTAAAAAGCCATATATGTGACCAGCTTATGCTTATCTGCAATACCAATGAATGGGGTAGAAACGTAGACGTGACTTGCCTGGTCTTGTCAGCTCTCCAACGCTAAGCATGGTTGGCCCTGGTCAGTATTTGGATGAGAGATCACCCAGAAAGACCAAGGTGGCTATGCAGGAGCAGGCAATGGCAAACCACCTCTCTTTGCTTTGAAATTCCAATGGAGTTGCCATAAGTCAGGTGTGACTCTACAGCACTTTTCGCCATCAGGAAGGCAGACAGGCAAGTTCAAGATTTTATGGCTCCATGACAGCTGTGCCATGGTGTGCAAGATGCTCGAGTTGTTCCTTTGAAATTAGATCACAATGTGACCGGAAAACCTGTGTAAGTGAATGAAGGGGAAGCATGCCAGGAAAGGAAACCTACTTCTGAGAAATCCTCTTACAATGCTCAAGAGACTCTTTGCCTCCCTCTCAGTACAATTCCATGCTACATTCATTTACTGTATTTATAGTCTGCCTTTCTCACTGAGGGTGCATTCACACTACACTAAATAATCTGTTTTGCAACTGGGTTTTTACTGTGTAAGGATAGCAAAAATCCAGTTGCAAAACGCATTATTTTGTGTACTGTGAACGCACCCTGAGACTCAACAGATTGCAAAATTTTAAAGCAACGCAATAGAAACAGTATAATGAAATAAGAATGCCTTACAAAATCAGAAAGTACAAACCAAATTCAACATAAGACACAGCATATAAACATGGTTGCCAGACTCCAGTTTGGGCCTGGAGATCTTCCAGAATTACATCTGGGCTCCAGATGAAAGATCAGTTCCCCTAGAGAAAATGACTGCAGGGGGAGGGGGGGAGACTGTGTAGTATCACATCCTTGCTGAGGCCCCTCCACTCATCAAACCCTGTGCATCCAGGCTCCACCACCAAATCTCCATGAGTTTCCTAACCCAGAGTTGGCAACCTTACATATAAGCAACTGAAAAACTGGATTACAGACATTAGAGGAGAAGAAGAAGAAGATGACCGTAGATTTATATCCCACCCTTCTCTCTGAATCAAGAGTCTCAGAGCGGCTTACAATCTCCTTTATCTTCTTCCCTCCCAACAGACACCCTGTGAGGAGGGTGGGGCTGAGAGATCTTCTCACAGATGCTGCCCTTTCAAGGACAGCTCTGCAAGAACTATGGCTGACCCAAGGCCATTCCAGCAGCTGCAAATAGAGGAGTGGGGAATCAAACCTGGTTCTCCCAGAAAAGAGTCTGCGCACTTAATCACTACACCAAACTGGCTCCAAACAGCACGGTAAGAATAAAAGAGTGCAAGCTGTAGATAATGACAGGCACCACAGTCCTGTATTAAGTCTGGCCATCATTTTAATGACATTTTTAAAGAGAATGCTGTCAAAGGGGCAGCAATTCAAGGAGGGAAACCTGCACCAGGGGCTATTTAATTCTTTTGTTTTTCACCATTTTCCTTCTGGGGAAACGCCACTCAGGCCACTTTGATCTACGCCAGGAATTTTAAAACGCAGGTTCGTAAATCTGTAAATCTCTCATTTCATTCATATTATTTTGCCACTTCCCTGCCCCCCCCCCCCTCATCTTTTTCCGTGGTTTCTATCTCCACCAGAAACAAAGAGCACACGAAAAGCCAACAGACGTTGAGCTGGAAAAGGCAAGCCACAGTTTGCAGTGCCTCTCAGATTCTGCAGAAAGGCTGTGATAAACCTCGGCGCCCTCTCGCCTGTGAAACAGATCCGAAAGATTCCCACGAGGTGCCCAAGAACAACGTTGCCAGGCAGCAAGCTGCTCCCCGTGTGCCCAAAATGCTGGATAACTAGATTTCTTTTCTTTTTTTCTTTTCGGTCCCTGCACGTGCTCATTAAAAGGAAGTATCACCAGGGACTGTGGCGTCTTAATAGAGCGATTGCATAAGTCATTTTACTTCCTTATGCAAAGTGCTGAAACAGCGGAGGCATGAATAACGCAGTGAGACAGGTCTCATACCGAAATGATTTTCAACCATAACCGAGATTTATTTACTTCGATTATACTCAGCCTTTCTCCTCAGTGGGGTTCCAGAACAGCTTATATCATCTCTTCTCCTCCATTTTGTTCTCACCAACAGCCCTGTGAGGTAGGCTAGGCTGACTGTGCAGGTGACCTAGCCCAAGGTCACCCAGCAAACTTCCAGGACAGAATGGGACTCTCCCAGATCCTAATCTGTAACTGCCACACCACATGGGCTCTCAGATGCATCTCCCTCATAGTTTTCAAGCTGTGTAGCTCTTTTAAAAGGACAGATGAGCGGGCAATACAACTGTAGCCATACACCAGGAAGGATTTGCTTGGTTACCTAGAGGCAATCTTTACTTATCACTGACAAACAGAATGAGCTGCGCTGACTGCATGGACTGCAGTGGAAGAAGAAGAAGCAAAAGAAGGAGGAGGAATTGATTTATACCCTGCCCTTCTCTCAGAGTCTCAGAGCGCCTTACAATCTTCTTCCCGTCCTCAACAGACACTTGTGAGGTAGGCAAGGCTGAGTGAGCTCCTTAGAACGGCTCTTGAGAGAGCAGCTCTTCCAAGAAGAAGAAGAAGAAGAAGAAGATATTGGATTTATATCCCGCCCTCCACTCCGAAGAGTCTCAGAGCGGCTCACAATCTCCTTTACCTTCCTCCCCCACAACAGACACCCTGTGAGGTGGGTGGGGCTAGAGAGGGCTCTCACAGCAGCTGCCCTTTCAAGGACAACCTCTGCCAGAGCTCTGGCTGACCCAAGGCCATTCCAGCAGGTGCAAGTGGAGGAGTGGGGAATCAAACCCGGTTCTCCCAGATAAGAGTCCGCACACTTAACCACTACACCAAACTGGCTCACCAAACTGTGACTGGCTCAAGGGCACCCAACAGCTGCATGTGGAGGAGTGGGGAATCAAACCCAGTTCTCCAGATTAGAGTCCATGCTCTTAGCCACTACACCAAACTGGCTGAGGATGAGGAGAGGCTGAGGAGGAACAGGAAATAGTCCAGTACAGGATGGGAAATGGTCTCACACATAGATTGTAAGGAAGGGATGCAGGAAAGAGGAAGATGAATCACAGCTGTTATTCTCAAAAACCTCCATCAGCTGGACTACTGCCCCAAAGCATCTCCTAAACTGAAAGGGTCACATGTAAGGTCATCGTTGGGGTTTGCCTTCTTCAACAAAAGGAAAAGTTCTTTGGTCTCTATCTGCAAAATCAAGGGGGCTTCACACTTACCTGAGGCTCCCCATCAACAGTATATTCAGTGTCCAGCCTGACCCCTATAAAAGATCTGTTTATTTTGGTATTGTTTTTTCTCTATATAAAATAAAGCTAAGATAATCACATCACCTAGAAGAACATGGTGTCTCAAGCAAACAATACCTGCAAATAAACAGGAGGCCTGTTTATTTTGAGAGAAAGGACACCAATCACCATTTATGTGAAACAGGAAACTTCACAGGCATTATTCTAATGCAGCATTCCCCAAAATCTCTGATAGTCAGGGAGCAGGGCTTTTTTCCTGGATTAATATTGGAGGCTCTTTCTCTCTTCCTTGCTCTCTCTGTACCTGTACTGAATCAGCATTAAAGCTGCACACCTATGGCACCTGGAGATCTCCCACTTGGTTTGAAGGGCGGGCACTATAGCATTATGCTGATGTCCCTTCCTAAACCCCGCCCTCCCCAGACTTCTCCCCCGAAATCCTCACGTACTTCCCAACCTGGAGTTGGCAAACCTGACTTTTGGTGTCCGATTACATGTTGTGCTTGGGAAGCACTCACGGCACAGCGGTAAGGCCACACTCATACACACAGTTGGGAGTAAGCCCCACTGAACATTATGGGGCTTAATTCTGAGTAGATCTGCCTAGGACTGTATTGCAAGTCTAAAACAAATCCCTCTCCTGGCTTCCCTTCTCCCTGTGTGTGAGTTTGAATTTTTATGTGTGTATGTGTATATGTGAGATTGTGTGTGCACCTGAAAGTCATAGTGACCTCTGGTGACTGATCAATACTGGGGGCCTGGAGGATATTCAGGAAGGTGGCTGAATAAAGCCTGCCCCTGCCTCCTGTTACTTCAAGGAGGTCTCCCTTCCAAGTACTAGTCAGAGTCAACCTTGCTTAGCTTGCAAAATCTGATAAGATCGGGTTTGCCTGGGCTATCCAGGTCAGGGCCCAGCCTCCCTTCTTGAAGCACACTAGTATGCCCTGGCACACAGTGTGGGAATCCCTGTTCTAATGGAAACAGAGAAGTTCCTCTGCCTTAAGGCCTTATTATTAAGGAAGGGGATATCACTGAAGCCTGGTGTGAAGGTTTTTGCCCACCTTTTTCATTCTTTCTTTTGTAAGACAAAAAAAATACCTATGGTCACAACACAACTTTTTTCAGGGACTGTTTGAGGCTAGCTGGAGATTCCCGGAAAAGGATATTCAAATAGGCACAATATCATTCCATTCAAAAGTGAGTATTGACTCACAGCCTGGGCCCGTAATCAGTGGCTGGCCCATGAAAGCTCATTTCAGGTGAGGTCTGCAAGTGATAACAGAACAGCAGGAACACTGATTTCATCACTAGCACTGGAGAAAAATCGAAGAAGGTAAATTTCAACATCTTCTTGAATGTTGTTTGTTCTGTCCAGGGCATTTAATATTAAATCACTGTAGCAGAGCTTTTGACTTTTGCTTCCATACCTGATGGGTGATTCCACAATGCCAGATGCTGGCTAGCATCCAGCCACTCTGCTCATCAAAACAGGAAGCCTGTCTCTAGTCTACAGAGCCTTCCCCTGACAGAAGCATAAGAGAATTTTCAGTCAGAGGAAGGCTCCTAAGTTTGGAGGATAGCATCCAACTGTTGCCAACTCCAGTCTCAGAAATTCCTGGAGATCTGGGGGCAGTGCCTGTGGAGGGAATCCGGAGAGCAATTTCACCTAGAATCTATGACATGCCATAGAGTTTACCCTCTGAAGTTGCCATATTGTCCAATGAAGAGTGATCTTTGCAGTCTGGAAATCAGCTGTAATTCTCAGAGAACCTCAGCCCCCACCTGGAGGCTGGCAATCCTGAGAGCCAGTTTGGTGTAGTGGTTAAGTGTGCGGACTCTTATCTGGGAGAACAGAGTTTGATTCCCCACTCCTCCACTTGCACCTGCTGGAATGGCCTTGGGTCAGCCATAGCTCTGGCAGAGGTCGTCCTTGAAAGGGCAGCTGCTGTGAGAGCCCTCTCCAGCCCCACCCACCTCACAGGGTGTCTGTTGTGGGGGAGGGAGATAAAGGAGATTGTGAGCTGCTCTGAGACTCTTCGGAGTGGAGGGCGGGATATAAATCCAACATCTTTATCTACCTCACAGGGTGTCTGTTGTGGGGGAGGAAGGTAAAGGAGATTGTGAGCCGCTCTGAGACTCTTCGGAGTGGAGGGCGGGATAAAAATCCAATATCTTCATCTTCTTCAAACTTTGCTGCCCAGAGATGTCAGATATAAGCACCTGTCTATAGTGGTCAAGAAGAAGAAAAAGCAGACTCTAGGGATGTTTGTTGACAAACAGGAAAATTATATGTATGTAAAACAGATGGACATTGATAGAAGTGAAACAGCCTTACAGTATTACTTCCTCCTATTTCATAAAGAGCCTCCTGTGTATCCAGATGTGCAGTCATTCTTTACATTACTACAAAACACTGCGAATTTCTGCTGGACGGGGGCAAGAAGGAATTGGAAAAGTATATCACTTGGTTCCAATGACTAGACAATAGACACTAGCTTTGATCACCTCATTCTCCTCCAGGACAACCTGAAGCACAACAAAGCCTTTTAAAAAGTAATTTGGCAAGGACTCAGTGAATGACCTGGAAACAGCAGTGCCCAAGATGAACAGCTGAAGACCCAATCATTGCCTAGATCAGGGGTGGTCAAAATTGCTTAACGTAAGAGCCACATAGAATAAACATCAGATGTTTGAGAGCCACAAGAAGACAAGGAAGGCAGTCAGGCAGGCAATTATATGCAGGGAGCAGAGAAGGGGGGGGAGAGAGAGGTGGAAAGAAAGCAAGTGCATTTTCCAAGCCACCAGTTGGCTTGGCTTTGAGAAGTGATTTAAAGAGACAAATGCCTTCTCCAAGCTGGCTGTCGGGGCAGTGGGGGCTTCAAGAGTCAGAGGAAGAGCCACAGGTGGCTTCTGAGCCACAGTTTCGCCACCTCTGGTCCAGATTAAGTGTCCTGACCTGGATGGCCCAGGCTAGCCCAATCTCGTCAGATCTTAGAAACCCAAAAGGACTGGCTCCCTGGTATTTGGATAGGAGATAGGGTTGCCAACACCTGGTTGGAAACACATGGAGATTTGAGGGGTGGAGTCTGAGGAAGGTGAGGTTTGGGGAAGGGAAGGGCTTCAATGGGGTATAAGAGAGTCTACCTTCCAACAGAGCCATTTTGTCCAGGTAAACTGATGTTTGTCACCTGTAGAGCAGCAGTAATCCCAGGAGATCTCCAGCCACCACCTGGAAGTTGAAACCACTAAGGAAGCCCAGGGTTGCTATGCAGAGGAAGGCAATGGCCAACCACCGTGTCATGCAGTTAAATCCTAAACAGAGTCATACCTTTCTAAGCAAGGTGAATTAGCCACCTCCACCACCTAACAGACCCTTGTGTGCTACATAATAGGTGGAAACACAAATTCAGTATTATTCATATCTGAGGGTTTAATCTAAGTGAATAAGACCAAATTAAATTACACAATCAAGTCTTAAGTGACGTGCATGTGAAATGCACCATTCGTTGGAACCCTGTGCATTTTTCAGTAACATGAACAGATAAATTAAACATGCTGAAATTGAAAATTTAACTTGGAGCTCTGGAATTCTTCCTAAGACATCCAGTAATCTAGCCTGACAACCTCTCTCAACCCGAAATTGGACCTGCCCATGTCAATGTGGGCCTGGTTTCATTCTTTTTAATTTGCTTATGGAAAAGCCAATACATTCATAACAAACTGTAGGAATTGTTAGCAAGCAGAGACAGAAGCAAGAATCACTTGCAAAGAGATTTTATTCCAATCACAAGGTATGGATTACTGCTTTATGCACAGGCTGGAAAAAGACAAGAGACAGCTATTTCTTCCCTTCCCATAATACTTGCACTTGGGGGCACCCAATCAAGTTGATGGGCAATAGATTCAGTACAGACAAAAGGAAAAGCTCGTTGAATTCACTGCCACAGGAGGTGGTGGCAGCTACAAGCAAAGACAGCTTCAAGAGGGGATTAGATCAACATATGAAACAGAAGTCCATCAGTGGCTATTAGCCACAGGGTATTGATGGAACTCTCTGTCTGGGGCAGTGATGCTCTGTATTCCTGGTGCTTGGGGGGCAACAGTGGGAGGGTTTCTAGTGTCCTGGACCCACTGATGGACCTCCTGATGACAACTGTTTTTTTAGCTACTGTGTGACACAGAGTGTTAGGCTGGATGAGCTATTGGTCTGATCCAACATGGCTTCTCTTATGTTCTTATGAATAATTAAATTGTGGAATTCACTGCCATTGGATATAGTGATGGCCACAGACACAGGTGGTTTTTAAATGGAATGAGACAGATTAATGGAGGAGAGGTCCATCAATGGCTACTAGCCAGGTGAGTAAAGGAAAACTCCATATTCAAACGCAGCATACCTCTGAATACCAGTACCTGGGAAGCATTAGGGGAGAATCTTGCCCTCTATGCTCTGTTTTTGGCCCTCCGAAGTAAATGGTTGACTGCTGTGCAAAACAGGATGCTGGACAGGATAGATTACTGGTCTGATTCAACAGAGCTGATATTCCAAAGTAATGTATATCAAGATGGGTAAGCATGTTAGTCTCTCTGTAGCAGTAGAAAAGAGCAAGAGTCCAGTTGCATCTTAAAGACTAACAAAATTTTTAGGCAGCTTATGAGTTTTCATAAGTCACATGATCCGCAGGTATATGGTGACTCATAAAACCTCATATCCTGCCACAAACTTTGTTAGGTCTTTTCTGCTATATCAGAAACCATTTTATTATGTTCCCAGGGGGAAAAAATGTCTAGCCCACTGAGGCAGATGAGAATTAAATCAAATCTTAAATTTGGCTGACTTTTTTTTTAAAGTGGATTTTACTCAAAGATAATACAAATCACATGGAATCAAGTGTGTGTGTGTGGGGGGGGGTGTTGGAGGGTATAGCAGTGCTTTGCTTACGGAGGCAATGCCATTTGGCTTAATGATCATTCTTTAAGCAAAGACTAAGGGCCAATTCACAATAAACCCCAAGTGGAACCATTAATACACAGAAGAGGACTTTAGTTTGAACTAGAAGCCACACGTGGGTGGTGTACACACAGCTGCTACAAGTGGCAAACAGTGGCCTTTTAAAGACACTAGAAACACACCGATAGCTGCACCCACAAAAACCTCCTAGCACAGAAGTGTCAATTCATAGTTGTGATACCTCTTTATGTATAGGGTTGCCAAGTCCAAACCAAGAAATATCTGAGGACTTCGGGGGTGCGGTCAGGAGATATTGGGGGTGGAGCCAGGAGCAAGGTTGTGACAAGCATAATTGAACTCCAAAGGGAGTTCTGGCAGTCACATTTAAAGTGATTACACATCTTTTAAATGCCTTCCCTCCGTTGAAAATAATGAAGGATAGGGGTACCTTTTTAGGGGACTCACAGAATTGGACCCCTTGGTCTAATTTTTTTGAAACTTGGAGAGTCTTTTGAGGAGAGGTGTTGGATGCTATGCTGCAACTTTGGTGCCTCTACCTCGAAAGCAGCCCCCCGAGCCCCATATACCTGCGGATCAATTCTCCATTATTTCCTATGGGAATTGGTTTCCATAGAGAATAATTGAGTGCCCAGCAGAAATTCCCACCCCTCTCCACTTTCTGATGACCCTGAAGCGGGGAAAGTGCCTCCAACCCAGGGGGCCCCCTGCCCCCACCTGGGGATTGGCAACCTTATATATGTGTACAACCCAACCATATGTTTGGCAGTAATTTAATTTGCTTCTAGGGAGCTTCCAGCAGCAGCAGATCAGTAGGTGGATTTTAGGGCCATGTCATCTGTGATAGCAGCTTATCACCCAAGTGGAACCACAGAGGTGCAGTGATTGGACTAGGCCTGGGGGGACTGTGGTTCAAAACCATCTTTGCCATGAAACTCAATGGGGTGATCTCAGGCCAATAATTTACTCTTGTCCCAGGCTATTCCACAAAGCTTTGGGAAGAAAGAATGGAAGAGGGGTGAACAATGTAATGTAATGTAATGTAATGTAATGTAAAATTTTATTTATATCCCGCCCTCCCCGCCGAAGCAGGCTCAGGGCGGCTAACAGCATTTCAGGTAAACAATAGTAATAAAAACATTAAATTCACATTAAAATTCACATTAAAATCAGTCAATAATCAATAATTAATTAAAACATTCCTAAGTCAACATTGGCGGTAAACGTTACTAATCTGGCGGTAAACATTAATTCAGTTATTGGTGAACGCCTGTTTGAAGAGGGCGGTCTTGCAGGCCCTGCGGAACTGGTCTAAGTTCCGCAGGGCCCGCACCTCCTCTGGGAGTTGGTTCCAGAGTTGTGGGGCCGCAACAGAAAAGGCCCGGGTGCGGGTGCTTTGAAGTTTAACTTCTTTTGGCCCAGGGATATTCAGTCTGCTTTTCCCCACTGACCTCAGTGCTCTCTGGGGCTCATATGGGGAGAGACGGTCCCTCAGGTAGGTCGGTCCTTGGCCATATGGATGCTACCTGATGTTCCTTGGAGGGATAACAGTATAAAATACAATGGGATGACACCAAATATTCAGTCTGCGCTTCACCAGCTGCATGGGCTCCAAGTTGAGTACCAAACCCGCTTCAAGGTTTTGGTTTTGACCATTAGAGTCCTTAATAGTCTGGGACCAACAAACCTGCAGCGCCGCCTCTCCCAGTATGCCCTCCAAACAGCTTTACACTCAAAAGATCAAAATCTACTGGTGGTCCCTGGCCCAAAAGATGTCCAGCTGGCCTCAACTACAGCCAGGGCTTTTTTGGTCCCGGCCTCAGCCTAGTGGAACTCTCTACATAGTGACATCTAAGTCCAGCAAGACCTAGTTCAGTTCTGCAGAGCATGTAAAACAAAGATGTTCCACCAGGCCTAAAGTTGAGGACAGCAACGACCTTTTACCATGGACTCTTCACCATGTTCTTTACCATGGTCTATGATTCGCCCTATGGAGGGAGAGAAAGCTTGTGTATGCCATCAACTATCCGGAAGATGTGTACTAGTGCTATCTGTTATCTCCTATCTGTTTTTATTATTTAGCATCTGTTTTAGCCTGTCATATGTTCTGGAACATGATGTACATTGCGGTTTATAAATTTCAATAACAACAACAACACCAATAAGATCCTTCCACTCCATTGGGCAATCTCTGAAGCCTTCCTCCAACCTACAGTCTTCCTGAAACTTAAATGGCATTTGCAACGGGTTATAAGTGCCACTTGGCAGAGGGGCTGTGGCTCAGAGCATCAGCCCAATTTCAGAGCAAGCTGCAACCCAAGGATATGGTGGAGATTTGAGATATATAGCCTGATCACACCGCAGGCCCAAGCTGGAGTGCATCTAAGGCAAGCTTCCTTTCAGTAACTTTTCTTCCTTCTAGGTCAGAGGAGTCAAACATGCAGCCTGGGGGCCAAATCAGGCCCCCAGAGGGCTCTTATCAGGCCCTTGAGCAATTGGCTGTCATCTGCTTCCTTCTCCCTATATTTTGCTTCCTTCTGCATTTCAACTTGCTTTGCAAGGCTTGCTCAATCGCACAGGAGCTACAGAGCAAAACCTTGATCTTCTCCATTGATTGAGGGTCCTCCCCCTCCTGGTCCCCTGGGGAAGGAGGGAAAGAGCCAGAGCTTCCTAGTTCTCTGGATCCCATGGGAGAAATGCAAAGAAAGCACCTTTAAGACCAACAGGTGCTAATGTTTTAGGCATGTTTTATTTTGTTTTTTTAAAGTCCTTTAGTCTTGTTTGTCTGTGTCCTTTAAAAAGTTTATATCTAGCTACCTAATCTTAAATAGGTACACACATGGTTCGACTAGACATGGCCCAACCCAGCCCAACAAGGTCTCATTTAGGTCAGATCCGGCCCTCATAACAAATGAATTAGGCACTCCTGTTCTAGGTTGTTCCCTTCCATCACTTGCTTTTCCAAAAACAGATCTTACAAATCACCTCTGCATTTTGCTTTGGCAGTCATGGCTGGATAATTGCATTTCCTCTGGTGGGAACATAATTGATGTCTTCTGTGATGGTGCTCCTTATTAGAACTAACAACCTAATGATTCATTAATAAGCTATGATTGGGGGGGAAGTGTTGTTGCGTCTTTAAAGAGAAGCAGATGACTGTTCAACCTAAATTAGTTTTTAACATGCTTTCTTTCAGGTTGCATTTTGTATACCAGTTACCCAAGCACATGTGATCTGCAGACGCAACAGATGTTTCTCCCCCACATGCTACAAATGGGTTTGAAAAGCAGAAGCAATTTGGAGCCCCACAACATGCCGCATAATAGGATCAAAGAGAAGACACAAGCACCCATTTGGAAAATTGAATCTGGAAGTGGTGGAAGAAATGTGTGACTACAAACTTTACTCCATAAATATTTGAGATGTGATCCATCATCACTTAGGTTAAGATGACCTGCTTCCTCCCACACCAGCAAGTCTGGAGCAGGAGTCCTTGACAGAACCATTCAAACACCCTGTTTCATTTTGGGAAGAGGCTGGGGCTCCATGGAAGAGCCTCTGTTTCTTATGCAGAAGGTCCCATGTTCAATCCCCAGCATCTCCAGCTAAAATGATGAGGCAAAGGTAATTTGAAAGCCCTCTGCCTAAGACCCTGGAAAGCCGCTGCCAGTCTCGGTAGATATGACCATGGGTGGAATTCTAGCAGGAGCTGCTTTGCATATTAGGCCACACACCCCTGATGCAGCCAATCCTCCAAGAGCTTTCAATGTTCTTTTTTATAAGCTCTTGGAGGACTGGCTACATCAGGGGTGTGTGGCCTAATATGCAAAGCAGCTGCTGCTAGAATTCCACCCCTGGATAGGACTGACCTTGATGGGCCAAGGGTTTGATTCAGTCTAAGGCAACTTCAACCCAGTCAATATACTTCAGCCTCCCACTGTATCTGAAAATAGGGGGGGGGGGGCTGATTTGGAGAGGGAAAGCAGCAGATGGAAGCAAGGGCACAGGCAGGTCCTCACCTGCTCCCATCACCACCGCTACAGCTTTCCCCCCTGGTCTCCAGACATTTGGAAACACCAGCTAGATAAATGCTGTAGTGGGAAGAATGAAGTTCTAAAAGCAAAGGGCAAGGGACGAGTTAACTACACACTGCCCATTGTATCTTCCCTGTGGATTGTGCCCTTTTCCCTTTCATCTTTTAAGATGCTCTGCAGATACTTGGGTTTCCAAACCTTTTTGAAAAGGCAGTCCCCCGTGCAAGCACCGAGCCATTACTGACTCATAGAGTGACGTCCCATCAGGCCGTTTTCATGGCAGACTTTTATGGGGTGGTTTGCCATTGCCTTCCCCGGTCATCTACACTTTACCCCCAACAAGCTGGGTACTTATTTTACCAACTTTGGATGGATGGATGGATGGATGGATGGATGGAAGGCTGAGTCAACCTTGAGCCAGCTACCTGAACCCATCTTCCACCAGGACTGAACTGAGGTCTGAGCAGAGCTTGGACTGCAGTACTGCAGCTTCCCACACCTAGTACATAGGTATAACTACCCAATTATTGTGCCAGCTGTAAACTGCCATACTGTTATGCAGTGTGCCCATCACATCTTTGGTGGGGATACCTACATTTCACTCTGTGGCCTAGATGAAGATGCAGTACCACCAGTATACAAGGAACCTTTCAAAATAAACAAGCAGCAGAAGAAAAGAAAAGACAGGCAGCTGCTTTCGGTGGTAAAAAAAGCGCTGTCAAGTTGCAGCCAACCTATGTAGCATTTCCAAGGCAGGAGATGTTCATAGGTAGTTCGCCATAGCCTGCCTCTGTGTAGCAACCCAGGACTTCCTTGCTGGTCTCCAATCCGAGTACGAACTAGGGCCGACCCTGCTTAGCTGCTAATATCGGGCTTGCCAACTTCAATAGCATAGGAGGGGGGGAAAGAAGGGGAAGAAACTCTAGAATGAAGACACACAAGCATGCACAGAAAACTAGAGTGGACAGGGGGTAGTTTCCCCCAAGCTTTTAACTGTGGTGTCTGTGTTACAGATGACTTTGTCATTGAGGTATCCCGATGTCTCCTAGTTTCCCACCTCCAGTCCACTCAAGACTGCTTTCTATTCTCCAGATGGATAGATCATGAGCCTTCTCCCTTACAGCAGGGGGAAATCCTACCCAATATTATGTCGCCCTTAGCTACCTCTAGTAAGAGCCCCGTGGTGCAGAGTGTTAAAGCTGCAGTACTGCAGTCCTAAGCTCTGCTCACAACCTGAGTTCGATCCCCGGTGGAAGCTGGGTTTCAAGTAGCCGGCTCGAGGTTGACTCAGCCTTCCATCCTTCCGAGGTCGGTAAAATGAGTACCCAGCTTGCTGGGGGGGGGGGGAAGTGTAGGTGACTGGGGGAGGCAATGGCAAACCACCCTGTAAAAAGTCTGCTGTGAAAACATTGTGAAAGCAACGTCACCCCAGAGTCGGAAACGACTGGTGCTTGCACAGGGGACCTTTCCTTTCCAAGCTACCTCTATTCGCTGGAACTTCCTAAGCACCGTAGGGTTTTCACACTGGCCCGACCTATCGCGTTACCTTCTGTGATACTGGAAAGGAGATTTGCACGTATTTCCTATGAAAAATGACTCTGTCCTTGTCAATCTGGCTCGATCAAGACAATCGAGCATGTCTTTTTAAACTGTCATTTTTATCAGAACATTTGGTTGTCATATACAGTATCATTCCGATTTTGTCTAAGTACCCAGGCATATCTAATCAATTTTATATCTCCTTGCTACTTGCTGATCGTTGTAATGAGACTACTTCAAAAGTGGCAAGGTTTTGTGCTGCAGCATGCACAGACAAAAGGAGAAGGTGTTGTTTTAAAAAACAATTGTGTTTTTTTTAATGTTTGGTACACTTATATGTACTGAATTTAATTTTATCTGGAAACCATTTAGATGTGACTGTTTTGAAATAGCTGATCTCTGATCATAATAAATGATTGATTGATCAAAAAAACTTGCTACACTTTTCAGTTAGCAAACCAGACAATAATACTGTGTAATACCTTACACAATCCATTTCACACACTATTAAATAAAGCTTGATCAATTTTCTTTATTTTTGACCTGTGTGTTCTTAATATAATTTTACAACATTACAAATAGAATTATCCAGCAACAATTTATCCCAGTTTATTCATTCTATTTATGTATTCTGTTTGTGGATAATTCTATCTGTAATGTTGTGAAATTATACTAAGAATATAAAGGTCAAGAATAGAGATAATTGATTACGCTTTATTTAATTATTTCTATAGTGGATTAATACAAGGTATAACAAAGTATTATTGTCTGGCTTGCTGGTTTTGTATACTGTGTTCCCTGGTTATATTTTACACTTTTCAGTTATACAGGTCAATTTCATGGGAATGATTTGGGTATGACCCATCCTTCCTATGTGTATTGGAAGCTGAAACTGAAAACCTTTGAGGCCTCTTTTCTTCTTCTTTTTAACTAATAGTAAGGCCTCTTCCAGGCCTAAAATTCCATGCATTGTGTCCAGATCCCTGGCACTCCAAGCAGTTATGAAGGGGTAACGCTGTCCAAGAATGCTCCTTCCTTGCTGAAGCACAACACAAGCAAAACCTGAACATGTTAACACAGAACTGGCTTGTTTTCCTCCCCTCCCTCGGACAGCCCAGGCTGATTTACGGCTGAAGCCTGGTTTCACTGTGATTACCCTGAGCTGAGATAGAGCAAGGGGCCAATGACCAAGCCACATGTACAGTCCCTTTGTCCAGGTTTGCAGTTAAACTCTATACCAAACTATGCACTGTGTACTCCTGGCCTAGCTTCTAGCAGCTGCCTCTTTCTTGTCTTTCTTTTGAATACCAGATCCTATCCACTACCAAAACTGCAGTATATACTACACATACAGTCACATTTACTTCAGGTGTAAGGGAGTGGGTGAGAGCTAATGTGGTGCAGTGGTTACAGGGCTGGGCTAGGGTCTGGAAGACTCCAGTTCACAATCCCAGTGTGCCACAGAAGCTTGCTGGGTGACCTTGGACCAGTCTCATGCTCTCAGCCTAAAGAAGGAGGAGGAAAAGGAAAAGAAGAAGGAGGAAGAGAAGGAGAAATTGGATTTATATCCCACCCTCCACTCCAAATCTCAGAGTCTCAGAGTGGCTCACAATCCCCTTATTTTCCTCCTCCACAACGAACACCCTGTGAGGTAGGTGGGGCTGAGAGAGCTCTCATAGTAGCTGCTGTTTCAAGGACAACTCTGCGAGAACTATGGCTGACCCAAGGCCATTCCAGCCACTGCAAGTGGAGGAGTGGGGAATCAAACCCAGTTCTCCCAGATAAGAGCCTGTGCACTTAGCCATTACACCAAACTGGCTAACCTACATAACAGAGTTGTTAAGGGGATCAAATGAAGGACAGGACACATGAAATTTCTCTGAATCAGACCATTGGTCCTTCACAGTCAGTACTGTCTACTCAGACTGGCAGCAGCTCTCCAGGGTCTCAGGCAGAGATCTTTCCCATCACCTACAACCTGAACATCTTAAGTGGAGATGCTGAGGATTGAACTTGGGACCTTCTGCATGCCAAGCGGATGCTCTGCTAATGAGCCACAGCCCCTCCCAAGGAGAATGATCTCAGCTGCTTTGGGTCCCCACTGGAGAGAAAGGCAGAGTATAAATGACATTTAAAAAAATTAACACACAGTACCAAATCCCATTTAATACTAGCATTCAAAGCTCTTAATACAGCCAGAGCTCTAACCGCAGCCAACTGGACTAACCAACAGTTGCGCTTATAGATTAATCTGCACAAGATCTGCCCCAGGTGTTGGTGTTGTGTTGTTTTAACCAAAGGGTTGTAGCATGAAAGGAAAGGGAGAACTGCTCAGCGCAAACACAGCAGATTCATAGGTTCGCCTATGGCTGTATTATTTATTTGTTTACTGAATTCATCAACTGCCCTCCCAAATGGAACCGGGCTCAAGGCAGTGTACAGCATGATCCTATATGACAGGGGTGGCCAAATTGCGGCTCGGGAGCCACATGTGGCTCTTTCACACATATTGAGTGGCTCTCAAAGCCCCCACCATCCTGTCAGTCTGCTTGGAGAAGGCATTTCTCTCTTTAAATCACTTCTCCAAGCCAAGCCAGCCAGTGGCTTGGAGAATGCATTTAAAGTTAAAGTTGCTTTCTTTCCACCTCTCTTCCCATTATTTTCCTTCCTACCTACCTATCTACATCTGAAGTTTATTCTATGTGGCACTTATGTTAAGCAAGTTTGGTTTAGCCACCCCTGCTATATGACCAAATAAAACCAATTAAAACCAGGTAAGACAATAAAAACACAGCAATGTAACTAAAGATGGTGTGAAAACCCCAACAGCACTGCTATCTCATGGGGCAGGGAAGTGGGAATGCCAAGACAGGACCATCACTGTCCTCAACTGTTATGTATGTGGACTCAAGTGAAGACTGTGGCCAGGCTCATTGGAGCCAGATGGACTGAGCTTGGGGACTTGGGGACAAAGGGCTGCAGGATCCAAATCTCTGCAGCCATAGACCAATCACAAGCCCCCACAGGTTTGAATGACCCAATGAGGTGCTAGCGCGGGAATCCAGAGATGTATTTAAGTTGGGCCAGTAGGCCCCCATCCCCAATCTTCTAATGCAGCCCTATCCTGTATCATGTTTATTAAAGAGCTTGTATCACGCAACTGGTGACTTCTCCATGCATAGAACTCACTATATTGTATCAACCGAAAGCCTGGCGGAACACCTCTGCCTTGCATGTCCTGCAGAACTGCAGCTTGCCCCAAAGGGCATGGATGTCTTCAGCAGAGAGTTCCACCAGGCTGGATCAGGGACAGAGAATTCCCTGGATCTGATCAAGGACAGTCAGACATCTCTCAGGCCAGGGACCACCAATAACTTCTGATCTGTCAAGCACAAGCTCTTCGGGGGCATACCAGGAGACGCAATCCCAAAGATATGTAGGTCCCTGACCATTAAGAGCCTTAAAGGTCCACACCAAGACCTCAAAGCCAATCTTGTACTCCACCAGAAACCAGTGCAGCTCATGCAGCACAGAATGGAGTGGTTCCTCAGAATGCTGTGCAGTGTCCCAGTAAAGACCCACGCCGCTCCATTCTGTACCAGTTGGAGTTTCCAGGTCAGCCTCAAGGGTAGGTCCACACAGAGTGAGTTATAGTAATCCTGTCTGGAGGCGACTGTTGCATGGATTACAGTGGTTAGATCAGGACAAGACAGGTAGGGGGCCAGTTTCCTGACCTGGCACAGCTGAAAAAACACCAGTTTGGCAATGTTAGTGACCTGGCCCTTAGTGACTTAGTATCTCACATGGTCCCAGTAATAAATGAGTAAAACCAAGTAGGAAAAAAAATTATTCCTCTTGCCAGCACAGCCAAGCTCCAGCGACAGAGCATCTGCTTAGCATGCAGAGGACCTCCGGTTCAATCCCCAGTATCTCCTATTGAAAGGATCAAGTAGTAGTGCTGTGAAAACCCTTGACCTGGGACCTTGGAGAACTACTGCCATTCTGAGTAGGTAGTCCTGACTTTGATTCAGTAGAAGACAGTATCCTGTATTCAAAGAAACACAGAGCTGGAAGGGATCTCAAGGGTCATCTAGTACAATCTCCTGCACCATGCAGGAAATTCACACACACACACACACATTCTTCCAGTGGCCCTTAGTCTATGCCCAGAGGAAGGCAGAAAACCTCCAGGATCCCTGGGCCAATTTGGCCTTGGATGAAAATTCCTTCCTGACCGCAAAGTGGTGATTGGTGTTACACCCTGGGCATATAAGAGGGTCATGAGAGCTGAGCATCATCTCATCCCTTCCTGCCCTCCCTTTCATTATCTGCCTAAATTCACAGAATCAGAATTGCTGTCAGATGGCCATCTAACCTCTGCTTAGATTCTAAGCCTTAGAAACCTCCAAAGAAGTAGAGTCCACCACTTCCCAAGGAAGCCCGTTCCACTGAGGAACCACTCCGTCAGGAAGTTCTTCCTAATGTTTTGTGACTTCCAAGCTGGTCACTCCGAGGGCTTTTGCAAGTTTTATGTACCATTTTTGCAGCATTTAGCATTGGCTAAATTAACACTATTCTAAAGGGAGTTCCCATCTGTTCTACAAATTGCAAGTGGGAAAGGCTGCGGCTACCCAGAAGCAGAGCCTTGCCTCTAAGGAATGGACATGTGCTTTAGAGGAACACTTGCAGCTATGCAGCTGGAACAACACACACTTCTTCATTTAGGAATAAAGGGCAGTGTAAACATGCGCGGAAGCATCAAATTATATTTCTAAATACACATGGTAAAATCCACCACGTTGTGCATGTTTCACACATTCCTCCTTGACAACCACATTTCCTAGTAGCTACTGCTGATATTTTTAGCCGGTTTCATCACCCTTCAGTACAGTAATATGAAAAACAAAATCTGGGCTTTAATAATACATAGAGAGGAAGTAGCTGAGGGTTTCTGCATGCCTGGGTTTGCAAGATGTGGGTTTGCAAGATGTTCTTTGAAGGGGACACAGAGTGGCCTTAAGGTATTATTGGTTGCCAGATCATGTCCTCTTTGCCAGAGCAGGGGCTGCTATTTTTAAATGTCACAAAGAGCTTTTTTACACTGCTGAGTATTGAGAATCACCATAAGGGCCTGCGAAGTGCAAGAGAGATGGAGACAAGTGAGCAACAACCCCTTGTGGTTGAATGGCTGCAAGGTTTCCTAGACAGATCTCTGGAAACAGCCCATACTTCTCCCTCCTATACGCAAACATGCCACACTCAAAGCTAGCATTGACACCTATTCACCCACTGTACATTTGCCTGCTGGGGCACAGATATAGTAACAGGAGGAGATCATGGAGCAATAGTTGCGGGAAGATCAGAATGAACATATCACATGGATCCAACTTCCAGCCCCTTAGTCCATGCCAGTGGTTATGCTGCATAGGTCAATGGTAGGCAATGCTTGGCACTATCTCCTTCCCAGCAACCATGGCATTGCTAGCTCTATCAGGGCAAGCAGTTCAGAAGATGGCAACTGGCCTGGCTTATGCCCTTCAGTGTCTCCCAGACTGACCAGCTACCAAGGCAAATGCATGAGATGCTACCAGTGCCACTGAGACTTGGCTTGCACCAAGTCAACTCTCCACCATTGGACTGACAAAACACCAACATCTTCACAGATAAGATACTGCATTTCTTTCACCAGTGCTTTGTCCGAAAATGGCTGCCCCCCTCCCCGCTGAAAGTGATAAAGTGGCTGTGTTCCAAATCCACGGAGAAACCATCACATGATCATACTTCAGAAGGCTGGCTTTTTCCACCACAAGGTGAACTAGCTGCTCCCCATCTTAAGCTAGTTCAATCTGCCCTAAATTCTCAGAGTAGGTCAGGAAAGTCTAAAAATAAAATATACACATTAGTTTGCCAATGTCACTAATTGGCCTCATGGTGATTTCCACTGCTAGTGGGCCATACACTATAATTAACTAAATTAATTTTAAAAGTAAAAAAAAAAATCTGCCTTTGTCTTATGTATCCACAAGACCATCACTTCTGCTGTCTTAAGTTCACTCCAACTCCCATTTCAGCCCAAGTCTCCTTTCAGAAGTCACAGAAAAATCTCAGGATATTTTGTAGAGAAAAGCAGAGAATCATTTTTTAATTCCTCAGTTCGGTAAAGAAAACAACACTGCCTAGAATGCAGGTTTGATGTAAATGCATTCTACTTCCTTTATTTTTCTGAAATGGAATGCACTGAAGACTAAAGAAATTAACATCAGGACATGAGGATAAGACAGTGAATACAAGTTGTACTTAACACTTGAAAACTTTGGAAAAAGTGAACGAATGTGATAGACCAGAGATCCATATGGACTTTTCAAGCAGAGCAATCAGTAAGCATTTCTCACCACTACCCCATGGTCACTGGCAATTCAGCAATTTCTGCAATTTGCCCTTGGATATCAGGACAGTTAGAGTTAAATATCTGTACACATTATTGGAGTGGGGGGAGTAAGGTGGCAGCCCATGTTTCTTGGAACCAATTTCTGATTTCAAAGGTTTTCTTAACATGATTTTTGAAAGCACACCTCATTGCTCCTCCAACTCAAAAAAAAGTTACAAAAAAAATCCAAGGCAACTATCTTGCATTGCGTACACCTCCTCTTTGGCTTCATGCCCCCCCCCCCCACAATATCACATGACTTTTCAAATCAAGATGCAAAAGACCTGAAAAACTAGGACAGAATCACCGAGTTGGAAGGGGTCTAGAGGCAATCTAGTCCAACTCCTTGCTCAATGTGGGATCAGCCTAGAGCAGGGGTGTCAAACATGCGGCCCAGAGGATAGATCAGGCCCCAAGAGAGCTCCAACAGGCCCCCGAGCAACTGGCTGTTGTCTGCTTCCTTCTCCCTCTCTCTTGCTTCTTCCTGTATCATAGTTTCTTTTGCCAGGCTTGCTCAATCGCACAGGAGCTACAGAGCAAAACCTCTATTTTCTCCATTGGCTGAGGCTCCTTCCTTGGGGAGGAAGGGGGGGGAGGCAAAGCTTGCTTTGCCAGGCTCTCTCAATTGCACAGCAGACCTACTGAACCAAGCATTTCTTCCTTCTATTGACTGAGGCTCCTCTCCCTCCTGGTCCCTTGGGGAAGAAAGGAAAGAGCCAGAGCTTCCTTTGCCCAGTTCCCTGGATCCCATGGGAGAAATACAAAGAAAGCACCTTTAAGGCCAACGAGTGCTAATATGTTAAGCATGCTTTGATTTTTTAAAAAATCTTTAATTGTGTTTGTTTGTGTCCTTTATAAAGATTATATCTATGCTACCTAATCTTAAATAGCAACACACACAGCCCTGCCTGACATGGCCCAGCCCAACAAGGTCTCATTTATGTCAGATCCGGCCCTCATAACAAATGAGTTTGACACCCCTGGCCTAGAGCATCCCTGACAAGTATTCCTCCAGCTGCTGCTTGAAGACTGCCAGTGGGGGAGGGAGCTCCCCACCTTCCTAAGCAGCCAATTCCACCACTGAACTACTCTTACCATAAGAGTAAACACCTTAAAAAACAAACAAACATAGAACTGAAACAAATTAACACAGTCCAAAATTCTAACGTTTATGGCTTAATTATAGGGCCCAACCCACAGCATCCTTCCCACCTTCAAGGCTCCAGGGTCAAATATAATATATCAAGCAGTAATTTGTCTCAGCCTTTTTTTTTTTGGTCCCAACATCCATTACCACGCTGCTTAGACACCACCCACTTAAATTAAACTGGCTAATTGTTATTTACATGCATTCCAGTCCTAGAAGTGAATCCACAGAATGAGCCATTTCATTTTACTGACTGGTCACTTTGAAGACAGGCCGACTGATCACCAGATGCTTTTTCACTACATGCATAGCCAAGAGACGGTTTTCTGGTTTTGTTCTCAGGCGTACATATTCTATTTCCTAACTATTTTGGGATAAAGTGCTCTTGGGACTTATTCTGTCCTCATGCTAATGTACCCTTGGAAGAAATCAGCGGCAGCGGGGGGGAATGTTTCAGTATAAGAGCACACACTTTAAATTCTGTTCCTGCCATCTCTAGCAAAAAGGAGCCTAAGTTTTCAAAAAATACTAGGAGTTTTCAAGTAAATACTAGGAAGAGCTTCCTGACAATGCAGAGAGCCCAGGGTCCCCAAACCGGGTGGCCCATCGACCCCCCCTCCCCTCACCAACAATAACAAATCCTGCTTTGGGCTCCACATGAAATCCTGGCTACAGCCCTGGCTGGCAACCCTTCAAACTCACACAAAGCCAGTGGCAACCCTATCAGCACAGCCTTCTCGTAGGAGTTCACTGAGCACGTACATAGTTCCCTTCTCATCCCTTTTATCCTCCTAAAACTCTCTGAGAAATGTTCAGGTGAGTGAGAATGACTGGCCCAAGGGCATCCAAGGAGCATCATGGCTGAGAGGGGATTTAAACCCGCATCTCCACACACTTAATCCACTATGCTAACCACTGAACCGCACTGGCTCTAGAGCAGGGGTGTCAAACATGTGACCGAGGGGCTGAATCAGGCCCTCAGAAGGTTCCTATCAGCCCCGCAACCAACTGGCTGTCAGCTGCTTCCTTCTCCCTCTCTCTTGCTTCCTTCTGTATAATAGCTTACTTTGCTATTGCTTTGCTGCTCAGTTGCACAGGAGCTACAGAGCAAAACCTCTATTTTCTCCACTGGCTGAGTCTCCTCCCTTGAGGAAGAGAGGGGGAGGGAAAGCTTGCTTTGCCAGGCCCTCTCAATCGCATGGCAGAGCTGTTGAGCCAAGGCTCTGTTCTTTCTACTGGCTTTCCCCGGGGAAGGGAAGAGGCAGTGCTTCCTTTGAACACCTCCCTGAATCACATAGGAGAGAATCAAAGAAAGCACCATTAAGTCCAACAAGTGCTAATATACTGATCATGTTTTAAGTTTTTTTTAAAAAAAATTAATTGTTTGTCTATGTCCTTTAACAGGGCCTCATTTGCATATTAGGCCACACCCAGTGATGTCAAGCCAGCCAGAACTGCATCCCTGCTCAGAAAAACCCCTGTCCTTTATAAAGTTTATATCTCTACTACCTAATCTTAAATAGGTACGCACATGGCCCAGCCCAACATGGCCCAGCCTGACAAAGTCTCATTTATGTCAGATCCGGCCCTCATAACAAATGAGTTTGACACCCCTGAGAGTTTTCTTGCATCTTTGCATATTACACTTCATGGGACTGTATTGGTAGAACGCCATCACAACTAACACAGATACAGGATCAGGCTTTCAAGGAATGCCGCATTGATAATGCATTCATCAGCAAACATTTTAAACCACCTTCCTAGCTGTATTAATAATCCAGACCACAACAACTCCTTGTGATTCTGAAAGCAATCAGATCTCTCATTGTGTATGATCTTTTTGATGAAAGCATAAATATTTCAAATCAGAAAGGCCAGAATGCCACACTTCAAAACAGTGGCAGCCATGGGGAGAATATTAAACCTACTCAGCAAAAAGAAAAAAAAGTTTCCACAACCTTGGCTGAGGCAGAATAGAAACTTTTGACGAGTCTGATACAAGTTTTAAAAGGACGCCGGAACAAAAGCGTTCCTGGCCTTCTTTAACTTTACATTCTTACTGAATAAACAAAAAGAAAGAACTTTGCATAGCTGTTAGATTTCCTGATGAAAGTGTCCTCCTTGTCCTTACGAGGACTAAGGTCTGAATATCACAGATGTGAGTAGAGGAAATGAACCTTTTTTCAGGCCATACCACTTCAGACTACAGATAGAGAATTTTTAGAGCTGACTGCATTCCCATAGGAAAGATACCTGCACGAAGAAAACCAGATGTCAAGAGAAAAGAATTTTAGTCTAGCTTCCTCCTCAGCATGCTATTTTACACATGTTTAAATCTCCTTGTGGAGCAGCACAATTCCCCCAACTGGAAGTGGTACAGTCCAGAAACCATTTGACCACAGACTCCCTGTTTGTGAGAAGTCAGTCCAGACATTGTAGGATAAAATTTGCTGTCAAGAACAAGACGTAACCTCAACAGGATAAAGGGATTTTTTTTTTTTTTTAAAAAAAAAGTTCTTTTACAAGCTACACAGAGTAACAGAAATAAAAAGTCCCTAAATTTCAAAAGAGATAGGGGTGAAAGACAGGCAGGAAGAAAATATCCAAATACAGTCAAACAGAAAAGGGATGAAGTTTAAGAAACAAACTCCTCATAAAATGGGCAGTATTAGAAGTGAACAGGGACTGGTATTTGACAGATTTCAAAGAAGAACAAGCAGAGACAAATCAGCAAGATGTCGGATTTTAGAAAAACTTTTGCATTTGATCCATACAGCTTACAGTTCCTATGCAGACTTCTATGGACAAAAGAAACTTTCACATTCAAAAGAAACATTTGGATTCAACAAAACAAAGAAATGAACCTTACAGAAAACTCCCTTTTTCTCCCAAATGTACGTAATTCAGAATTAGCTGCATCCCCTTTGAGCACTGAGTTTCAGAACCAACACATCTATTTATACCATCAAATGAAGAAAGAAAGTACAAAGTCCTCCCTTGCCTTTTACATGTTACTGATGACTGTTTCTGCAGAAAGAGCTTTTTGACTGGAAAAGTGCAAGTCTTGAACGCACAGAATTATACCCTCTGTAGGTCTGTGTTCTGAGGCAGTCTAGTTGTTGCTTTGGGGATAGAGGCTTGATTAAAAGTTACAACTGTGCCTTTGGAACTGCAAATTGTAGCTTGGAGATACAGTTCAGCTGTATGCCGGGAAAACCACCAATAATTATGAGCAAGTAAGAACCCCCACCCCAACACACACAAACCCTACATTCCCAAAGGTCATTCAGCTAGCCTATCACTACTGTATTTAGCTGAAGGACAGAAAGAGGATGAGGAAAGAAGCTATTAAAAGAAGAATGCAGTCGATACTTCTGTTTCCCTAGTACAAAATGACCAAGTGCAAACAGTACATATCCAAGTTTGGGCGGTGCCAGTGGAGGGGTGGGGTTTGATTGAATCACTCCCCCTGAAATCAAGAATATTTGAACTTCCACCTGCCAAGGCACACATGCAAAAATGATCAGTAGGATAAAAAGGTGTTTTTGTTTTTTTTAAAGTCATTGTTGCATGACTTCCAGGGAAACCAGTAACTCTGGGAATCACCAGAAACTCTATGGTTTACAACAGTGTTTCTGGCAATTCCTAGAGCTACTCAACATCACTTCCGAGTTTTTCCTGGAAGTGACATCATGGCCCATACAACACTGCACCTGCATATCCCCCTCCCACAAGCTTCCACCAGACCTGGCAGTGTAGAAACAGGACACTGGGCTAGACAGGTCACTGATCTGATCCAATCAAGCAGTTTTAATATTCTTTATTTACAAATAGTTTTGATGCCAGAAATACTGCCAGAATGCAGTACTAATTAGCTCCAGCCAAGCGCTAGGTGCTATACAGAAATCCAGAGGGACACAAGACAGAAACAGGCTTCATGTTTACAACTAGAAGAGGGGAGGGGGGAGAGAGAGATTGCAACCACAGTCTCTTTGGTTAAACACTCACCACCTCTCTTTCTATTTTTCCACCTTGGCCCCCAACAGTAACTTGCCCTCCCTCACCTAATCTCCCTCAGCTGCATCTTACAAGAGGCAGCGTTGTATAGTGGTTAGGGTATCAGACTAGGATCTGGGAGAAAGAAATTTGAATTACACTCATTTTGCGGCAGCTTGCTGAGTGACCTTGGCCCTCTCAACCTAACCTACTTCACAGGATTACTGTGAGGATAAAATGGAGCAGAGGAAAATGATGTTAAAATGGTTTGGGTCCCCCATTGGGGAAAAAAGTGGGGTATAAATGAAATAAGTATGTAGTACATATTCTACATCTGATAACCTAAAACCACAGTCTATATATTGATGGCAGCCACGTGTCAATATGTCCAGAAAGAAGCATTTTTTGATCTCTTGACAGACAGAAATTCATCATCCTAATTTCAAAACCACCTTATCCTGCCACATTAAAGGTTTCTTATGAGATCTAATTAAAAAGCATCTTGCAGATGTGATACCATGCAAGTTTACTTAGACGCAAGTCCACTTAACTTACTTTGAAGATAAAGATCTATATGACTTAACATGCACGTAAGTCCATTGAATTACAAAGACTTCAGAAGCACTTAACTGTGCCTTGTGAGGCCATACCTCTAAGTGGGGGTGGAATTCTAACAAGAACTCCTTTGCATATTAGGCCACACACCCCTAATGTAGCTAATCCTCCTGGAGCTTACAAGGCTCTTTTTTGTAAGCTCCAGAAGGATTGGCTACATCAGGGGGTGTGGCCTAATATGCAAAGGAGCTCCTGCTAGAATTCCACCCCTGCCTCTAAGCACTCACATTTGGACATAAGCCCCATTCAGCTAAGTGAGACTTACTCCTGAATAAACGTGAAGACATATATGTTCTGCTGTGCATGTTCCATGGGGTTTCCTTTAATTTTGCTTCTTACAGTTTAAGAAATGCAGTTCTACAGGCCTTTTGACTGAAAAATAAATTACTAAAGCTTTTAGAGCTTCGCAAAATAACCTTCGCATCCAGAGGATCATTTTTATTTATTATTAAAAGAAGAAGATGATATTGGATTTATATCCCGCCCTCCACTCCAAAGAGTCTCAGAGCGGCTCACAATCTCCTTTACCTTCCTCCCCCACAACAGACACCCTGTGAGGTGGGTGGGGCTGGAGAGGGCTCTCACAGCAGCTGCCCTTTCAAGGACAACTTCTGCCAGAGCTATGGCTGACCCAAGGCCATGCTAGCAGGCGCAAGTGGAGGAGTGGGGAATCAAACCCGGTTCTCCCAGGTAAGAGTCTGCACACTTAACCACTACACCAAACTGGCTCTCCTTTTTAAGAAGAAGATATTGGATTTATATCCCACCCTCCATTCCGAAGAGTCTCAGAGCAGCTCACAATCTCCTTTACCTTCTTCCCCCACAATAGACACCCTGTGAGGTGGGTGGGGCTGGAGAGGGCTCTCACAGCAGCTGCCCTTTCAAGGACAACCTCTGCCAGAGCTATGGCTGACCTAAGGCCATGCTAGCAGGTGCAAGTGGAGGAGTGGGGAATCAAACCCGGTTCTCCCAGATAAGAGTCCGCACACTTAACCACTACACCAAACTGACTACTGAGACATCATAAAAACATCATCACCAACTCAGAAGTTCAAGTATGAATTTAGCTGCATCCCAAAGAAAATAAAACATGATCAGAGAATACATCCTGTGATCCAGGGATGTCTGTGCTTCAATGCGCAACAACTTCCTGGAGGTCTACTTTGAGAAGAAGCAAATGAGGAAACTGGGAATGAGCAGCTTATCTCCCTTGTGATACAAATAAGTGGCCAACATGTTCCCTAATTACAGACATCGCTTTCTCTACAACTTCCGCTTCAAGGTTAGCTACCGAAGGGGATGGGAGTCAACATCCCTCTGGGAACCAGATTTGGCTTACTAACTCCCTTATTATGGCCTGGATCCAAACAAATTTTTCCACAAATGGAAGGAGTGAGGTAATTTCCACTAATTCCCTCTTCCGGCTTGCAGACTCCCAATTTGCTTTTCAAGCTGTTCCTGGGAGTCCCTTGTAGGGGAAGACCAGTGGGCTGCTATGCCTCATCTTCTCAGATCACCTCAGCACTCATCACAAAATGGAAATCATTCTGGTTAAGCGTTCAGCACTATTCATATACTGCATTTCACTTGCTTTGGGCATTCCATGTTAAATCTGGGTTTGTAACACAAAATAGCCAAAGCGAAACATGTCATTTTTGCGTGTTTAAAATCCCAGCACGAAGTGCGTGTTTCAAGGTTCACACTTTTCCCTACTCTGGTAATTCTAAAGATGGGGAATGGCAACATTTAACAGCGTCTTTCAATGACTGCTTCTGAGAACATCATTGAGTCCAACTGGGCAAGTTTCCATTGTTGCTGTTTTATTAATTATACTGTTGGTTATATGGATTTTTTTTATCTTCTGTTAACTACTGCATTTATATAACTAGGTTGTACTTAACTAGATTTAGATTCTCGAATGCATAAAGGTGCCTTACACTGAGCGAGATTGTTGGAATATCAAGGCTACTGTTATGCGCTATAACTCGTAACGGTTCTCTACAGTCTTAGGCAAAGGTCTTTTCCATCACATACTGCCTGGCCCTTTTAGTTGGAGATGCTGGGGATTGAACTGGGGACCTTTTGCATGCAAAGCAGAATGTTCTGTAACTGAACCACAGCCCTACCTATCTCAAGACTCATGCCACATTAGTGTAATTTTACAGGCAGACAATGCTTTGGCGTGGGTCAAGCAACATTCAGACACCAACTAGCTTCTCTCACATTTTATGCTTCAAGCCAAAGATCTCCAAAAGAACATATTCACAAGAGCAGCCATAGAGAGTTTGACATTCTGAAGGCCAGTCCTACTGTCAAGTCATCTGATCCCCAAGACCACCACCACTTCCAGATGTCAATTACATCGGTTATATGTCTGTAATTCTATTATATCTGCTTATTTCATTCTGTCCTAGACTTGGTTTTACAATTTGCCTACCAAGCAACTGTTCTCATGCATGCCCATTCTGAGTAAATTGCTTACTCTATGGCAGGGCTTTTTTTTGTAGAAAAAGTCCAGCAGGAAATCATTTGCATATCTGGTCACACCTCCTGATGCCAAGCCAGTCGGAACTGCATTCCTGGGTGTTCCTGCTCAAAAAAGCCCTGCTCTACAGATTGGATCTTGATTTGAACATGACTCTCTTAATAACACACACTCTTTCTATTGGGTATATAAATCAGCTTGATGGACCTAAACTCCAGTGCATCTAATGAACTGAGCTTGGACTCCTGAAAGCTTATGCTGGAATAAATTTTATTAGTCTTTAAACTGCCACTGGATTTCAAGGGTAAATCAATCAACTTTATCAGTAGGAAGGGCTGAGCATTCAGTATGAGGTGGCAGACATTGAAGTGGTATTAACAAGAATAGGAAAGTATCAGTATAACAACAACCAACAATGTGACCACCAATAGCGGTGATAGGTGGTAGCATCTGGCCACCCAACTTCAGGCACCAAAACATCTTGCACCATCTCCACCTAGATATTTCTCAAATCAGAATTCTGAAATCCATCAATCAGAGATTACCCATTCCAAACTGGTTCACCACCACTGCTTTCATAGCAATACCGTTCAGGCTGAACGATGATCAATGTGTCACATAGAATCAGGCCTGGTGCGTGGAGTTCTGGCGCCTAAGGCAGAACCCCAACGTGCACCCCTCCCCCCCAAAAAATGCTTCACGTCCATCATCACAATGGGCATGGCTTCCCTTCCCCAGTGTTTTCGGAGGGCGCAGGAGAAGGGAAATGCCACTTTTGGCTCTGAGGGATCAGAGGAAGCTCCTCCGATCCCTCAGAGCCGAAAGGACAGTCGGCCCTTTCCTTCTTCAGCGCCTTCAGAGGGCGCAGGAAAAGGGAAATGCCACTGAGGGATCCAATCCCTCAGAGCCAAAAGAGTGGCAGAGGCTCAGGGACGGCGTGAGCGGGGAAGGGGCACCCGCTCACTGCCCCTGCTGGGAACTGGAGCCCTAGGCAATTGTGTAGTTTGCCGACTCCCATGCATAGGCCCTGCAGCGAATGATATAGCTTACAAAATAGATTTGCAGTGTTCGACCAAACATAGAAGCATGTAGCACAGAAGTCAAAGCATGATTTGGTTTAAGAAGATAGTTTTCAACTAACATCTTCTTCACTAGATAAAAGTGATGACGAGAAGAACTATGTAAGCCGCTTTGGGGTCCCTAGGGAAGAGAGGCAGGGTATAATTGAAGTAAACGCATTAAATAGATAAAATTGTGCCTGTAATATAATGAGACTATTAATTTCATTTTTGCTAAAGTTCACACCTTCTGTTACATCACAGGAGACTCTGGAAGTGCTTCTTTGCTTAGTGAAATTGGCAGGGGGTGGGGGAGAAGTCTGGCAAGCCGCGGTGCAAGGTCGTTTCAAAAAAGAAGAAAGAATCCAGAACTATGTCAGCCTGTAGCATTCACAGCAGCTTTTATACCTTAGCGACTCTGCAGTGGAAGACACTATAGCAGTGGAAATAGCCTTTAGCACCACAGCAAATGGAGTTCTCACAACCCTCCCCTCTCTTTAAAAAAAAAAAAATCTATGGCAAAACTCCCTACGGAATTCAGTAAGAGCAAAGAAAACATTCTGCGCTACTTCAAAACCCCACTGGCACATTCAGATCATGCATCACACTGGGTGGAAAAACAGATTGGATTTTTAAGTGGATGACTGATGTACCAGACCTATTACATCACAATGTTTGATGTGAGCTACCAGATACAACCCCCCCCCCCCTCAATATATTCAACTACGGCTACAGTGCAATCCTAAACAGAACTGTCCCTTCTAAGTCCATTGAAGTTAATGTGCTTAGAAGGGCGTAACTCTGGTTGGGATGACACTATTAATTACAAGGTTCAATTAATTCCAGTCCTCATTTCACCAGGGATGCAGAGGAATGGACACGACTTAGCAACTTTAATTAAAAATAAACAGGATAAAATTCAGTGCTGTCAAATGATCCCCCTCCCAGTCCTAATTTGTACTGTTCAATTTAGATTTTGCATTATAAAAATTATTCCTAGCTACCAGGATATAATGGCAGAGGGCACACCAGATGCTCTTCTGGTCTTTGATCTATGTCGTTTTTGGGACTTATGCCCATATTGCACCTCACCTCTTGGCTGATGTGCCCAGCAGGAGTTCATTTGCATATTAGGCCACACCCCCTGATGCGTAGCCAGCCGGCACTACATTCCTGTGTGTTCCTGCTCAAAAAAAGCCCTGCTTACCTGTAAAAGAACAAGATTCAAGTCCAGTAGCACCTTAAAGATGAACAAAATTTCCAGGATATAAGTTTCCAGAGAGTCAAGTCTCTCTTCCTTCGGATACCCATCTGAAATTTGCCTGTATGTTGCTTCTTGGAGGGAGATTTACAGACTTCCAAAGCATTGGCTTGCAAGTACTAAGAGTGAAAATGCATTAAGGCATAAATGTAATAATTTTTACCTGGATCTCAGATTGGGAAGTCAGTTGTACTGGAATCAAGAAGTAAACTTGAACTACACCCCAAATTAACTTTTAGACTTACACTGGGTTTGAGCATTACTTACCCGCAGGGCCTTTTCTTTAGAAAAAACTCATTTGCATATTAGCCCATACCCCCTGATGTAAAACAATGGTGACATCAGGGGGTATGGGCTAATATGCAAATGAGTTTTTTTCTAAAGAAAAGGCCCTGCGGGTAAGTAATGCTCAAACCCAGTGTAAGTCTACTCAGGGAGGAAAAAGAACTTGCACTCCACCTTTGGCACAATCTGGAGCGAGAAGACAAATAAAAAGTAATCTGTCTTGTGCTAAATGCTGTCCCCACTCCAACCTAGGGTTGCCAAGTCCTCTTCATTCCCCAGCGGGGGACATTTGTGCACATGCTGCGCAACGAAATGACGTCACCTGGAAGTGACATCATCAAAATGGCAGCACCGACACAGGGCCGCTCAAGGAGTTTCCGGGAAAGCTCTATGGTTTTCCTGGACACTCTAGCCATTTGGGAGGTTAAAACTCTATGGTACCTATTGTACCATAGAGTTTTACCTCCCAAATGTCTAGAGCGGCCCTGCATGGGCGCCACCATTTTGATGACATCACTTCCGGGTGATGTCACTGCACCAGCGACACATGGGGAGGTTCCCCCTGCCAGCCTAATGTGGGCCAGCGGGTTGAGAACCTCCCGGGTGGGAGATTCCCTGCCCGGACTGAGGGGTTGGCAGCCCTACGCCAACCCCACCAGCCATTTCCACCTCGTGCAATTTTTAGTCAATCAATTTAACCAGATAGCTTTTGTTTTTCATTATCTGCATGTCATAGTAATTACCTGTGACTGTTTAAGAGCACAGCTATCTCAGCGATGCATACCTTATTTTCCTTTCACTCAGCATAGCACATAATCGCACTTCACACATTAACTGCTGTTCAGAGTTCCTAACCAACTCTGGACTCCTAACAATTCACTTATTAATTCAGCCTTTTTGACTGGGAAAAGGAAAAGGTCTTCCAAGGAGTCAACCTGCTGTTTGCAAACTTTCTACACTCTCCACATTGACTGGTCTGATGAGAAACGCTTTCCACATTCTTCACATTCCAAAGTATCTGGAGGGGGCACATGCTGTTCCAATGGGATGCCAACCAAGCAGTGCTGGGCTTCACTATTGCCCTGTTTGCACAGGAAGTACATCCTACACTATACTCAAGGCTCCCTAGCTATGCAGGGCAAAGTGTATTTCAGGACATTTCACTGCAATCCTAAACAGAGTTAGTCAATGGGATTAGAAGAGCATAACACTTCTTAAGATTGTACTGTGTGTCTGCCATTGCTCAGCTTCTTATTCTTTCTTTTTGATTGATTTACTTCATTTACACAGAGCCTTTCCCCTCAGTGAGGACCAATATTTCCCTAAGCTGTGGAGTCTTGTGAGCAAAAATTCTACCTTGTGAGCTATTGGCATTAAACTTGTGAGCAAACAATTTGGCCACTGCATACATTAGTTTGCTCTGGGGCCATCCTTCCTGAGCTGAGAGAAAAATATATGAGCCGGAGGCTAAAAAACTGTGAGCTAACTCACACTAACTCAGCTCAGAGGGAACACTGGTAAGGACCCAAGGTGCCTTACATAATTCTCCTCAATGAGTAGCCAGTTTAGCTTAGTGGTTAAGTGCGTGAAATCTTATCTGAGAGAACTGGATTTGATTCCCACTCCTCCACATGCACCTGCTGATGTGACCTTGAGTCAGTCACAAGTTCTCACAAAGCTGTTCCTCTCAAGAGTGGTTTCTGTCAGAGCTCTCTCAGCTCCACCTACCTCAAAGGATGTCTGTTGTGGGGAGGGGAAGGGACATAAGAACATAAGAGAAGCCATGTTGGATCAGGCCAATGGCCCATCCAGTTCAACACTCTGTGTCACACAGTGGCCAAATTTATATATCTATATACACACACACACACACACACTGTGGGTAATAGCCACTGATGGACCTCTGCTCCATATTTTTATCTAACCCCCCTCTTGAAGCTGGCTATGCTTGTAGCCGCCACCACCTCCTGTGGCAGTGAATTCCACATGTTAATCACCCTTTGGGTGAAGAAGTACCTCCTTTTATCAGTCACCTCGCAGTCGACGTTTCTCCAAGCTAAAGAGCCCCAAGCGTTTTAACCTTTCTTCATAGGTTAAACCTTCCAAGCCTTTAATCATTCAAGTTGCCCTTTTCTGCACTTTTTCCAATGCTATAATATCTTTTTTGAGGTGCGGTGACCAGAATTGCACATAGTATTCCAAATGAGACCGCACCATCGATTTATACAGGGGCATTATGATACTGGCTGATTTGTTTTCAATTCCCTCCCTAACAATTCCCAGCATGGCGTTGGCTTTTTTTATTGCAATCGCACACTGTCTTTTCAGTGAGTTATCTACCACAACCCCAAGATCTCTCTCTTGGTCAGTCTCTGCCAGATCACACCCCATCAACTTGTATTTGTAGCTGGGATTCTTGGCCCCAATGTGCATTACTTTGCACTTGGCCACATTGGACCTCATCTGCCACGTTGACACCCACTCACCCAGCCTCAACAGATCCCTTTGGAGTGCCTCACAATCCTCTCTGGTTCTCACCACCCTGAACAATGTTGTGTCATCTGCGAACTTGGCCACTTCACTGCTTACTCTCAACTCCAAATCATTTATGAACAAGTTAAAGAGCATGGGACCCAGTACTGAGCCCTGCAGCACTCCACTGCTTACCGTCCTCCACTGAGAAGACTGCCCATTTATACTAACTCTCTGCTTCCTATTAATTAGCCAGTTTTTGATCCACAAGAGGACCTGTCCTTTTACTCCATGACTCTCGAACTTACTAAGGAGCCTTTGATGAGGAACTTTATCAAAAGCTTTCTGGAAGTCAAAGTAAACAATATCTATCAGGTCTCCTTTGTCCACATGTTTGTTCACCCCTTCAAAGAAATGTAACAGGTTAGTGAGGTAAGATCTTCCCTTACAGAACCCATGCTGAGTCTTCCTCAATAACTTGTGTTCATCAATGTGCCTACTCATTCTGTCCTTGATAATGGTTTCTACCAACTTTCCCGGTATTGAAGTTAGACTGACTGGCCTGTAGTTTCCCGGACCTCCTCTGGAACCCTTTTTAAAGATGGGGGTGACATTTGCTACCTTCCGGTCTTCAGGAACAGAGGCAGATGTCAATGAAAGATTACATATTTTTGTCAGAAGATCCACAAATTCAACTTTGAGTTCTTTCAGAACTCTTGGATGTATGCCATCCGGACCTGGGACTTATTAGTTTTTAATTTGTCTATCAGTTGTAGGACCTCCTCTCTTGTCACCTCAATCTGACTCAGGTCTTTCAACACCCCTTCCAATATAACTGGTTCTGGAGCAGGGAAAGGAGATTGTAAGCTGCTCATAGACTCCTTCGGGTAGTGTCGGGCGGGGTATAAATCCAATGTTGTCTTCTTCATTTTCTTCTTCTTCTCTCTTCCATTTTATCTTCTCAACAACCCTGTGAGGTAGGTTAGGCTGAGAGGGTATGACTGGCCCAAGGTCAGCCAGCAAGCTTCCACAGAAGAGTGGGGATTTGAACCTGGTCCCAGACAGTCTCTCAGATCCTAGTACAAAGCTCTATCCACTATACCACCCTGTCTCTTATTGACAGTCCCCCTGAAAAACTTCCAGGAAGCATAAGCAGAGCTTCCAAAGGGACACAGCTTGAAAACCCCTGAAATAGAATGTTAAAAATAAACTAGACACCTATAGCTAAATATCTGGCAGGCTGTTTCAGATCAATATGTGGACTTCAGCTTTCCACAGCTCCTGGTCACATGTGTCAGCTTAGAACTTGGGTTTGCTCTGCCAAAGGGGGATGCCGCTTATGAAATAAAGTTCATGTAAGGCTTAGGAAAGAAATAGAAATCTCTGTATTGTGAAGGAACTCCTTCCTGAACAGGAAAGGCAATCTATCTAAGCAAAAATTGGGAGAGACTGCAGAGGGCATGTTTTGCTGTCATGGTAGTTAGAAAGATAAGCAGGTAGAAAAAGAAGTTAGCCTCTAAGAGTACCATTGTTAGGGTTGCCAAGTCCAGTTCAAGAAATATCTGGGAACTTTGAGGGCGGAGCCAGGAGACTTTGGGGATGGAGCCAGGAGCAAGGAAATGACAAGCATAACTGAACTCTAAAGGGAGTTCTGGCCATCACATTTAAAGGGACAACACACCTTTTAAATGCCTTCCCTCCATTGGAAATAATGAAGGATAGGGGCACCTCCTTTTGGGGCTCATAGAATTGGACCCCCTGGTCCAATCCTTTTGAAACTCGGAGGGTGTTTTCAGAAGAGGCATAGGATATGTTGCAAATTGGGTGCCTCTACCTCAAAAAACATCCCCCCTGAGCACCAGATACCCGCAGATCTATTCTCCATTATTCCCTATGGGAATCGGTCTTCATAGCAAATAATGGAGTGTGCAGCAGGCACTTCCCCCCCCCCCCGCTTTCTGATGACCCTGAAGCGGGGGGAGGGCCTCCAAACTGGGGAATCCCCTGCCCCCATCTAGGGATTGGCAGCCCTAAGCACTGTGGGTAAACAAAGGGTGAACAAACAACAGGAAGGATACAGAATCCAAATTATCAGGCCTTGCTAGCTCCAATGCCACCGCCCCTGAACCACCAATGTCCTCTGTACAAAGAACATTAACCAGTCCTCCACTTGTAACAAAATGCACATTCTTTCCCACACTATTTCTTCTTCTCTTCTTTTCTCTGATCACCTCCCTCTCTGGCCCCACACTTCCCAGCACCACAGCTTCTCTTGGTCTGTTGCCTTCTCCAGTCCTCACTGCCTCTGGATTTCACAGTACTTTTTGCTTCCCCTTCATTAGAATTTGAGCAGCTCACCAATAACATTGAGATACTCTTCTGCTGGACTCAAACCTAGGGTATAGCTCAATCAAACACTGCCAGAGTCTTCATTACTGTCACTATATCCCTTGATACGTTACACTCTAAAGGAGATTTTTTTTAAAAAAAGTTGCTAAGTAACTCCCAACAGTTAATCAGGTGCCAAATCTTTATGTACACATTGGTATAAAGCTGGGATGGCCAAACCTGTGTAACATAAGAGCCACACAGAATAAACATCAGATGTTTGAAAGCCACAATGCATGAATGTTAGATGTTTGAGAGCTGCAAGACAGGAGGGAGGGAGGGGAAGGAGAGGTGGAAAGAAAGCAACTTTAACTTTAAATGCCTTCTTCAAGTCACCAGTTGGTTTGGCTTGAGCCACAGGTTGGCCACCCCTGATATACAGTAATGACTTATGATTAATTGGAAAGATATTATGCAGTTCTTAAAACACAAGCAAGACCTTGTTTATTTTATTTCTCTATATTTTAGATTTATGAATCACCCAATCCCCAAGTATACAGGGCTCTGGGCAATGCACAACTGGAGTTAAAAACATCAATAAAACAGTGTTAAAAATCAACAAAACAATCTGTCCTAAATTATTAAATACTCTCTAGATGGCATCTTTAATTCAGTCCTGAACCCACTCCGGACTTGTGTTGCTGTTTTGCAAGCAGAGCATGGAGGAGGCCGATGGGAGAAAAGAAGAGGGTGCCAGCTATGATGGAAACTGTTGCTGTCCTCAACTAAAAGCCTGTCAGAACATCTCTGCCTTACAGGCTCTGCAGAGTTACATTCAGTCCCACAGAGCCCAGATGGTATTCGCGGATAGTTCCACTAGGTCAGAGCCAGGACAAAAAAGCCCCGGCTTTGGTTGAGGACAGCTAGATATCTTTGGGGCCAGGTATCACCAGTAGATTGTTCTCAGTGGAGCATAATGCTCTTTCAGGGACATACCAATGAGAGCGGTCATGAAGGTACGTTGGTCCCAGACCACGCAAGGCCTTAAAAGGTCAATCCCAAAACCTTGAACCTGTTTTCCACTGCTGTGGTCCATCTAGTCCAGCACACTAATTCACCCAGGGGCCAACCAGATGTTCTGGAGGGCAACACACAAGACATAGAAGCTAAGGCCTTCCCCTGATGCTAGTTCAACAACAACAACAAAATTTTATTTGTATCCCGCCCTCCCCGCCGGAGCAGGCTCAGGCCGGCTAACAACATAATTCAAACCTTAATTATACAGAAGTAAATAAAATTACATTTAAACATTTTAATTAAAATTCTGATTAAGTTTTTAAAATTAAATTAATAAAAGTGCTAATGCTATGCTATGTTTGCTTTTATGATGGCGGTTTTTCTTAGGAGTTTCCTTCTTCATCAGCGAAAGCCAATCGGAAGAGGATGGTCTTGCAGGCCCTGCGGAATTGTTCAAGGTCCCGCAGGGCCCGCATTTCTTCTGGAAGTTGGTTCCATAGGCTCGGAGCTATACAGGAGAAGGCCCGGTTACGGGTGCTTTGCAACTTCACCTCTCTCGGTCCGGGAATAGTCAACTAGTTTTTCCCGGCTGACCTCAGTGCTCTCTGGGGTTCATATGGGGAGAGACGGTCCCTAAGGTAGACAAGTCTTCGACCATATAGGGCTTTAAAGGTAATGACCAGCACTTTGTAACGGACCCGGTATACAACTGGCAGCCAGTGCAGCTCGCGCAGTCCAGGCTGTATGTGCTCCCACTTAGGGAGCCCCAACAGCAATCTAGCTGCCACATTCTGCACCAGCTGCAGCTTCCGGGTTCGGTACAGAGGCAGCCCCATGTAGAGGGCATTACAGTAGTCCAGTCTCGAGGTGACCGTTGCATGAATCACCGTTGCCAGATCTTGGCGCTCTAGGAAGGGAGCCAGCTGCTTTGCCCGTCTTAGATGGAAAAAGGCTGACTTGGCAGTGGCTGCAATCTGGGCCTCCACTGATAGTGAAGGCTCCAGTAAGACTCCCAGGCTCCTAACCCGGTGCGCCGCTGACAGCGGCGCCCTGTCAAAGACTGGGAGAGGTATTTCCCCTCCCCGAGCGCCCCGACCTAGACAAAGGACTTCTGTCTTCGCTGGATTCAGTTTCAGCCCGCTCCTCCTCAACCAAGTTGCCATATCCTGCAGGGCCCGGTCTAAATTCTCTGGGACGCAGTCAGGCCGGCCGTCCATTAGCAGATAGAGTTGGGTGTCATCTGCATATTGATGGCACCCAAGCCCATGTCTCCTGGCAATCTGGGCAAGGGGGCGCATATAGATATTAAATAACATTGGTGAGAGAACTGCCCCCTGAGGCACTCCACAGTCCAGTGTGCGCCTCTGGGACCCCTCGCCCCCAATTGCCACCCTTTGTCCCCGATCCTCGAGGAAGGAGGAAAGCCATTGTAAGGCAGACCCCCTCACCCCTACATCGGCGAGGCAGCGGGTCAGTAGCCGATGGTCGACCGTGTCGAACACGGCCGACAGGTCCAACAACATCAGCACCGCCACACCACCCCGGTCCAGATGCCGTTGGAGATCATCTACCAGGGCGACCAGTACTGTCTCCGTCCCATGACCCGGGCGAAAGCCAGACTGGCAAGGGTCTAGGATGGAAGCGTCATCCAGAAAGTTCTGCAACTGTGACGCCACTGCCCTCTCTATAATTTTACCTAAAAACGATAAATTAGAGACCGGTCGGTAATTTGCCAATTCAGCTGGGTCTGCTGTACTTTTTTTCAAGAGGGGACGGACCAAAGCCTCTTTTAGAGATGATGGAAAACGCCCCTCCGAGAGGGATCTATTTATGATGTCCCATAAAGGACATTCAAGGTCCCTCAGGCAGGATTTAATTAGCCAGGAGGGGCATGGGTCCAAATCACAAGTTGTAGGGCGCGCAGAGGAGAGAATTTCGTCAACTTCCTCCAGGCTGAGCGGGTCGAAATGATCCAGAGTTAAACCGGAAGACAGGCATGGGGCCTCGGGCTCATGTACTGTATCCAAAGTGATGGGCAGGTCCTGGCGGAGCGACGTGATTTTGTCTGCAAAAAATTTCACAAAAGCCTCACAGCCTATTTCTAATTCTCTAACGTTTGGTCTGCCTTGGGGCAGTATAGTTAAATGTCCAATTATTTTAAACAATTGTGCCGGGCGCGAATTTGCAGACGCAATCTTGGCCGCGAAGTACTTCTTCTTCGCGGCCTTGACTGCCATCTCATAAGACCTCATAAACGTTCTATAGGATGTTCTCGCCGCTTCGCCACGAGTGCGCCGACACTACCTCTCTAGTCGTCAGAGTCCTTGTTTCAACCGGCGTAGCTCCAAGGTGTACCAGGGAGCCAGCCTTGAACGAGGACGCAGAGGACGTCGGGGTGCGATCTCGTTGATTGCCCCAGATAGCCAATCTTGCCAGGCATCAACCAGGGAATCAAGGGAATCGCAAGGGGGCCAAGGATCCCGAAGAGCCATTTGGAACCGTTCCGGGTCCATCAGGCTCCGCAGGCGAGCCAAAATAGGCTCTCCGCCCTTACAGGGTTGTAGTAGCGTCTCCATACGAGCCTTGAGGGCTAAGTGATCCGACCATGGTATCGCCTCCGTTGCGATTTCGTTCACTTGAATCCCGGCCGCAAAGATCAGATCTAATGTGTGCCCTGCCTGATGCGTGGGAGTCGTGACAAATTGAGAGAGTCCCAGTGTCGCCATGGATGACACTAGGTCCATCGCCTGAGTGGAAGCCGCGTCATCGGCGTGGACATTGAAGTCGCCCAGGACCAAAAGCCCTGGGTACTCCAACGCCCAGCCGGACACCGCCTCCTGGCATTCAGAGGTTTAGTTCACTTTAATCACCATGTGTGGCTAATAGCCACTGATACTACAGACAGTGTTGGTTAATAATCTGAGAAGCTGTAAAAAGGCAGAAAGAGAATGGCTGGTAATTTATGCTGGAAAAAGAAAGTTTAGTGCAAAAAAAAATTTGCAAGTTTGATTTTAGAAAGCAGAAGGCTGCAGAAAGATTTGGTAATAAAGATAGTGCAAATTACCGGTCATTTCCAAGACATGGCAAGGCAATGATATTACTGTGTCAATGACTTATGTGTGAACAATTCAAAAAATAGATCACACATCAGAACATTAATACCACTTAGAATAATAGCACCCACCCAAATATAATCCATGTTATAAAGTGTAATGGCCTTTGCTTCTTATGTTTTATTTTAACATAGACTATGAGTATAATATTTTTTAAATGTCAGTATCTTTATAAAATTCATGAAAATTTGGATATTTTTTTTTAAAAACCCTTCTCATCCCTCATAAAATTATAGTTCCCAGAATTTCTTGAAAATAACTACAAGTTCACCTGGTAAATGCAGCTTGACTCAGCGAAGATCGCTATCACATGTTGGCTTTTTAAATATTGTACAAATACTGTATTTTACAGTAGGTTATAAATATATGGTATAAAAAAGTGAGTGTGCATTGGGGTTTTTGGCAGAGAACAGTTTGGTGTAGTGGTTAAGTGCATGGACACTTATCTGTGAGAACTGGGTTTGATTCCCCACTCCTCCATTTACAGCTGCTGGAATGGCCTTGGGTTAGCCATAGCTCTCACAAGAGTTGTCCTTGAAAAGGCAGCTTCTGTGAAAGCTCTCTCAGCCCCATCCACCTCACAGGGTGTCTGTTGTGGGGGAAGATGATAAAGGAGATTGTAAGCCGCTCTGAGACTCTGAGATTCAGAGTGTAGGATGGGGTATAAATCTGCAATTTTCCTTCTTCTTTGCTACACCAATGCCCCAAGATCATGTGCCATGAATCCCTACCAAGACCCTCAGAATTCAATGGAATTTATGCCTAGTGTGTTTAGGATTGCAACTAATTAAAACAGAATGAGTCTACTTCTTTTCCTCTGCAAAATGGTAGAAGGTGTGTTACATAAGAGAAATCAGATCACCTCCCATCTAGTGCAGCAATTTTTTATCATGTTCTGAAGCTGTATTAAAACCATTTGCAGCAGGTGCCTAATGAAAATGACATGTAATCCCAAACCTATTATTTTAATACAGCTATGCCTCAGTTTAACATCAACTGTTGATTAAAATGATTGGGATGGTACATTAAACAAATTGTTTTCCCGTCCCCCACATAGAAAGCTGTTCTATCATTAACTTCGGCCAGCTGAGACCCTGCCAAGTCAAGCTCAATGTGCAAACATAACTTGCTGGAAATATTTCCTCTGTACCAAATGACCATGGAATTGTTTCGTTTCTCACTTAGCCTACCAGGAGTATCTACAAACAACAAACGTGTAATCTCTGCCTTGATTAAACTCGTAAGGACACCTATTTTCATCAGATTGTGAGCCAAACTGCATTCAGACAGTCTGCTGTAATTCTTGCAGATTTGCCAAGTGAGACTTGTTTTCCAGACTGATCCAACCAACCTCAACCCTCTTTTAGGGCAACACTGCTGGAAGCACACTGCAAACTATTAGCATTATTGAACATTCAAAGCTGCCTTATACCAAGTAGGAGCACTGGCCCATCAAGCTACTCTGACACTCAGCTGCTTTCTAGGCTCTAGTCACAGGGCTTTCACCTATCTTCTGTACCTGATCCTTCTAACTGAAAATGCCAGGAATTGAACCTGGGACTTTCTAGATGTCAGGAAGATGCTCTACCATGGAGATATGGCCTCTCCCTGTCTTTCTTGGGCATACAACACAAATGCTTCATTGTTTTTGTTGTTGCTGTTGTTGTTAGGATTGCCCATCCTGATTTACACCGGATCTGAGCAATATACAACTGTGAATATATAAAATTAAAACAACATACAATCTACGGCAGTTAAAATGATAAAAGTCATAAAATCAGATGGTTCCTTATGGGTTTATCTTGCAACATCCTGGACTATCAGGGTGTCCTGCTTTTGGGAGGGGGGGGATTGCTGTGGGCATCCTGCTGGGGGGGGGGTTGGAAAGAAAGGTGCCACCTGGATAGTTAACCATCGCTGCCCCTCAATAAAAAGTCTGGTGGAATTGATATGACCCCTAGAATTGATATGACCAGCCCCTCCTAAGAAGGCTACTGATTGTTCAGAAACGTTCATTTCAGTCCCAAATAATATATTCAACCATAGGGTTCCTAGCTCCAAGTTGGGAAATACCTTAAGATTCTGGGGGTAAAGCCTGAAGCTGAAAGGGTTTAGGGAGGGGAGGGACTTCAATGTGGTATAATGCCATATAGTCCACCTTCCAAGGTGGACATTTTCTCCAGGCAAACTGATCTCTGTTACCTGGAGATCAGGTGTAATTCCAGGAGACCTCCACTCACCACCTGGAGACTGGCAACTCTACTCAACCACCATATATTTAAATTCAACAATTCACCTCAGAAAGATTCTAGAGGAGCAGGATATAAATAATCTGTAAGTAGCAGGACTTATTTCTGTGAAGATGTTAGTAGGAGTGGGCTGCCAGAGCAAATGCACATCTTCTATTTTACATTTGCAACAGTCTTAGGTTCTTGGCTCTGAACAGCAGGAAAATCAGAGCCAGCTGCACCTTGCTCAAAGTTTATAGTCAAATGATTCATAACTAACAAAGACAACTTATTCTGTGGTTATTTTATGCTAGGCCATCAACGTCGTGTGCACGTCCACAGGTGGCTAGGCCAAATTCTGTTCCTCTCAATTTACTTTTTGACCACGCCCTCTCCTACCTTACTTTTGAACTTGGCCTTAAGATGACATCTGGCATTTGCAGAACTCATCTTGTTATAGAAATCTCATTAAACTGAAGCAGATCAATACAACAGAGAGTTAGTTCCATTAAACAATTGGACAACATTCGCTTAAAGCCAAACATTATTGAACTATCAGGCCAATTCTACAGATAACTACCCAAAAAGTTTAAGAACATGAGAAGCCATGTTGGATCAGGTCAATGGCCCATCCAGTCCAACACTCTGTGTTACACAGTGGCCAAAAAACCCAAGTGCCATCAGGAGGTCCACCAGTGGGGCTAGAATTGTGGGTTCCCCACTGTGCCTCCCCCCAAGCACCAAGAATACAGAGCATCACTGCCCCGGACAGAGAGTTCCAACAATACACTGTGGCTAGTAGCCAATGATGGACCTCTGCTCCATATGTTTATCCAGTTCACTCTTGAAGCTGTCTATGCTTGTAGTCACCACACCTCCTGTGGCAGTGAATTCCATGTGTTAATCACCCTTTGATTCAGAAATCACCCATGTGTTAATCACTCTACTGAGCCTTACTTCCAAGTATATATGCTCTTGTTTGCAACCAAGTGACTGAAGTTCTACTAGTTTTATTGACTTAAGGAACATCTTCTCCGCAATGTGTTAACTTGAACCAGGGGTGGCCAAATTGTGGCTCGGGAGCCACATGTGGCTCTTTCACACATACTGTGGGGCTCTCCAAACCCCTACTACCCCATCAGTCGGCTTGGAGAAGGCATTTCTCTCTTTAAGTCACTTCTCAAGTCAAGCCAGATGGTGGCTTGGAGAATGCATTCAAAGTTAAAGTTGTTTCTTTCTACCTCTCTCTCTCCCCCATCTATTGCCTGCCTTCCCATCTTGCAGCTCTCAAACATCTGATGTTCATGTTTTGTGGCTCTTAACCATCGAATGTTTATTCTGTGTGGCTTTTACGTTAAGCAAGTTTGGCCACCCCTGATCTGAACAGTATATAGCGGTGTGAACTGAAGACAAAGGTTATGATGAGACCTGTAGCTCACAAGCAGCTGAAATCATGTTGTCACTGCGAACAGAGAGAAAATGCTGAATTTCTAGGTTCACTTAACACACAGAAGCCCCAAACAATACAATCAAGATCCATTTATACATGTTCTGTGATGGAATGATAATGTCAGATCTGAACTCACTTCAGTTTCTTATTTGTTCGCTATTCCAAGGAGTGAGCCAGTCAAGGAGAAATGAAGGGTTCAAAAGTTCTTGGAAGATAAAAGGTCTTTGCCTAAGTTCCCTTTCATTCCAAAGAGAAAAATCATGTCATGTTTTTTAGAAATAATAAACTATGCATTGCCAGGAATTAGTGTGGGTTTCACACCTTGAAAGCCCTTGCTCATATAGACAACGTTCCCTCTAAGCTGCAGAGTCTTGAGCAAAAATTCTACTTTGTGAGCTACTGGCATTAAAGCTGTGAGCAAGCAATTTGGCTACTGCATAAATGAGTTTGCTCTGCGGCCATCCTTCCTGAGCTAAAACAAAAATGTGCAAGTCGGAAGCTAAAAAACTGTGAGCTAGCTCACACTAACTCAGCTTAGAGGGAACACTGGTTGGAACAAAAAAAAAATGTAGGCTGAGCAAAGCTTACGGAATACAGCTTCCACACTTCCTGAAGTGGCTCGCTGAAATTCTGCTCTGCTTGTCAGGAGACACCTGCGAACAGCACAGGCAATGAAGGTGCACGGATCTGCCGTGGGAGAAGGGAAATCCAAAAGCACTGCACCTTCCTCCACCAACATTAAATTGCAATTCACTGACCAACTGTAGAAGAGCAACTTCAGATTCAACTCAAGAACAACAGCATGTTGGCATTCAAAACTTCTGAATCCACAGATGATGAGCAGAAAACTTTGAACTTCCATGGGGGGGGGGCGGGAACCTTCAAAAGCAATTAAAGTGTCCCAAACACTCTTCCCCCCCCACCACCACATATGAGTAGTATTGAATCAGTACATGACGAATGTTTCCTCAGCAACTACTAATGCTACCACAAAGTGCCCTTGTTAGTTGCAAACATTCCAGTACATATTCCATCTAGAACGGGGTGGCCAAACTGCAGCTTGGGAGCCCCTACCCCCCCACCCCATTGGCTGGCTTGGAGAAAGCAATTCTCTCTTTAAATCTCTTCTCCAAGCCAAGCAAGCGTGGTGGCTTGGGGAATGCATTTAAAGTTAAAGTTGCTTTCTTTTCACCTCTCCCTCCCTTCTCCTTTCCCCATCTATTTGCTTTGCTTCTATGTGGCTCTTATGCTTATGCATGTTTGACCACCCCTGATCCAGAAGAACACTAAGATTGCCTTCCATGAAGATCTCCATATGCCCCAAAGAAGATCCTCTTAGAGGTCATCTCTACATTTCCCGACCCGGAATATGCCGAGCTTAAAGGACACCCAATGAATTTCCAATGAATATGGTGAACTTCAAGAGGGGACTTGATAAACATATGTAGCAGAGGTCTATGTGTGGCTATTTGCCACAGGGTATTGATAGAACTCTCTGTCTGGGGCAAGTGAATCTCTGTATTCTTGGTGGTTGGGGGGGTCAACAGTGGGAGGTCCCACTGATGGACCTCCTGATGGCATCTGGTATTTTTGGCCACTGTGTGACACAGTGTTGGACTGGATGGGCCATTGGCCTGATACAACATGGCTTCTCTTATGTTCGTGTGGTGGCTGCAAGATATAACCTTCTGAACAGTGTACAGAGAGTGTATCTACTACATTTCAAAGTGTCATGCATGATTCTTTGTACTCAACATTACTAGGTATGGGTGTGAAAACTGGACAGTGAAGAAAGCTGACAGGAAGAAAAGAGGATAAAGGATATAATGGATCACCAAAAAGACAAATAAGTGTGTTCAATCAAGTCAAGCCTCAATTCTCTGTAGGAGTTCAAATAACGAAACCGAGGCTGCTGCACTTTTCACATCAAGGAAAGACATGACACCGGAAAAGCCGATAATGCTAGGGAAAATTAAAGGCAGCAGGAATAGAGCAATCAAGGAAGTTAACAATAGGATGTTTTGGAGGTCATTAATTCATACAGTTGCTATAAATAGGAAGCGACTTGATGGCACATAACATGCATCCATGATTCTCCTCCTTCCGCTTTATCCTAACAACAATCCTTTGAGGTAGGCTGGAAGTACGCATATCTGGCCCAAGGGCACCCGATGAACTTCCATGGCAGAATGGTGACTTGAACCCAGGTCTCCTAGATCACTACAGTGGGACATAAACTGGAATCCTATTATTAGAAAGTTACACTTTATAAAAGGGGCTTTTTAAAGTTATCATGGCACTGTAAATTCAGCTTCAGCCTCCTCTCCAAAATACAGATTGTGGTGACCATTAGAGCGGTTCCTCAGTGGAACAGGTTCCCTCGGGAGGTGGTGAGCTCTCCTTCCTTGGAGGTTTTTAAACAGAGGCTAGATGGCCATCTGACAGCAATGAAGATCCTGGGAATTTAGGGGGAGGTATTTGTGAGTTTCCTGCATTCCTGCATCTAGATGACCCTGGAGGTCCCTTCCCATTCTATGATTCTATCTGACTGGTTGTAGATAGTGCATTTTTTTTAATTCTCTCGCGAACTTTTCTATTTCCTTAGAACAAGTTATGTGAAGTTGTTTCTTCATCAAACATGACCTGGGGGCAGAAGCAATCACTGAGCATAGGAACAAATTATTACAACATATCTAAAACTTTCCTTGTCTCCTGCTACCTGCATCCTCCTATCTACTTGGCATGTTTCCTTCATTCCGTGAAACTACCAACAATTATGACTGGATTTGGAAGGGAGGAAGAAAAGCAATGCCTACCAAGATGATCTCTAAAAATCACAGCAGACACCTTGAAAGTCCACTTATAGCCAGAGTGGGCGGAAGTCAGTGTTGCACAGTCCTCTTGTTTGTTTTCCCAAGAATTATGATCACCCATTAATGTGCTTTTTAAGTTTGCAAAGCAGAAGTTGCAGCCAACAGGATCTCTTAAAATCCGCCACCTGCCAACCAGTCAACTATGGTCCGTCTTCTCCCCCGCTATATCACTTCAGAGAAGTTTCATCTCCTGCATTAAGCACCCAGCCACTGTTGACTGATCAGACTTTTCTACAACTAAAGTATGACTGATCATATTTTTCTAAAACATAACAAAAGCAAAACAAAACACGTTTCTCTTTCTGATGCCCAATTCCTTCTGCAAGTACTAAGCAACAGCAGAAAGCAATTTTGAGTCTTTTGATATTTTAAAAGAATCTTTGGCCTTCATAGATCCCCAATCTAAAAGCAAAGGGGGGGGGGGGAGACAGAGAGAGTAAATTTCCCTGCATACTTCCCCACCATAATCTTAACACAAGCATGTATACTCTCATCTATACATTTAAAATGCCAGAGGCATTGGAGGGAGGGGGAGGGTTCCTCCAAACTCAACAGTTCAAAGAGCAGTTGAGAAGGAAACAGGGCACAATGCACAGGCGGAATTGGAAAGAGGGGGAGAGAGGAAGGAAGCCAGGGCCGGGAGTTTAAAGTCCCCCCAAATCGAATCCATCTGGAAACCCGACTCGGAGGGGGACGCGCTCTGATCCAGGCGCGCGCGCGCACACACATCTATGCAAACATGTCCAAGGAGAGAGAGAGAGAGGGAGAGGGGAAAAGGGGAAGCCAATTTTATATTTTACCTTGGAGGTTTTGAACTCGGATGTCGCTAATCTGGCCGATCAGCTCCTCCCGCTGAAACCAGTCCCATTCGTGCCCGGCCATGGAGCAGCAGTAGCAGACAGCGGTGGGGATGGTGAAGACCGCGGCTCCTGCAAAAGGAGGGGAGGCTCTTCGATGCTCCCCCCTCACCTCCAGCGCCCCACTCACTCGCGCAAGCAGGGAAAGGAGCGAACCAGGCGGAGGAGAGAGCAATCGTCAAGCAAGCGGGGGAAGGGGGGTGGAGGGGGGCAGGCAGGAGCTGCTAGCCCAGGAGAGAAGCGGCGAGGGAAAAGTGTTGGGCGGGCGGCACCGAAAGCCACTGAGCGCCCAGAAGCGGCACAGGAGGCTGGCTCGGAAAGCCCCGAGACCTCACACGCAGGGGAGGGTGCAGCGCGCAGGGGAGGGGGGATGCCCAAGGTAAGGAAGGCAGCCGACAACCTCTGGACTGGAGGGCCTGGCGGGCACTTGCGAGCCGCCCTGCTTCCTCTTTCTGCTCCTCTCAGTCCCGGGCCGATCAAGTTTTTAAAGGGCCGCGGTAACGCCGAAGGTTTTGCATAGTGTGAGGTTTGGCATTTGGCGTGACGCAGGCGCAGGTTTGGGTAGGAGCCGCACGGAGGAACGCGCGCCTACCCATCCAGCAGCAGCACCTGGTTAATGTTTACTGGGAGGGGAAGCGGTCTGGATACACACGCATGCAACACCCGCCTCTTCAGATGCGAGCCCGCCTCCTCTCCCTCTCTGTCTGCAGGAGGATTGGAAAACAGCCGAAGCGAGCTCTATCGTCGAGCACGCTTGCAGGAGCGAGGGGGACAGCTCCCAAAGTCAGGCAGGGCAGTGCCAAGTGGAAGCTACAGGGTTATTATTTGCATGGTCCTCCTGTAAGACATTATGCAGGTCTGCAGTTCGGGCCTGCTCGGGGATTTGCAAAGGCGTGCAACTGGGAGAAGGAAAACCGAGGCAGAGGAGAGAGCAGAGAAGAGGGCGGGAGAGAAAGAGGAGTGGGAAGGCTGGGGGGAGGAGCGAAAGTATAAATAACCCGCCAACCTGTGGGATCTGGGAGCATCCCAGGCTCCAGCAGAAGCAAGAAAAAGGTCTAGTGGGGTGGATTTTCGGTCCACGGGTGAAGTCCCGGAGGGTTTCTTTGCGGTGTTCCTTCCTGCATTTGAGAAGCAGCATTGGCTGTCTCTCCCAAAATCTCTTGCTTTATGTCCCTTCCAGCTAGATCTGGTCTCCAGTTAAATCTTTCCCAATTCTGGAAACTCAGGGTTTTGTGCTGCCTAAATATAAGGCACATCTCTGCTAGTATTGGTATCCGGCTTTCAATGCGACGCTGGTCGGGCAGAGGCCTTTCTCCCCGGGACCTTGCACTGTCGCGACCCCGGCCCCGCAACGATTGCGGCGGGGCTTAGCTACTTTGCGGGGGTGGAAGCGACCTTTCTGAAACCGCAGGCTGCGCGACCGCACATGCCCAAAGGGGACTTCTGTTTACCTCCAACTACGTCACGTGCGTAACCCCGCCCCATCGCGCCTAGTTCACTTCTGCTGGATTGGTGCCAGAGTGGCCTACGGCTGCCAACTCTTAAATTGGGAAATTTCAGGCAGTTTTGACGGTGGAGCCTAGAGAGGGCGGGGTTTCGAGTAGGAGAGGCCTCACTACGATATAACACCGTATGTCCATATTCCAAAGGGAGATTCTAGGGTTGCCAACTTCTTAGGGGTGCCTGGAGAGCTCCTTGAATTACAGCTGATCTCCAGGGGATAGATAATGATGAAGAAGATATTGGATTTATACCCCACCCTTCTCTTTGAATCAGAGACTCAGAGCAGCTTACAATCTCCTATATCTTCTCCCCACACAACAGACACCCTGTGAGGTGGGTGGGACTGAGAGGGCTCTCACAGCAGCTGCCCTTTCAAGGACAATTCCTACAAGAGCTATGGCTAACCGAAGGCCATTCCAGCAGGTGCAAGTGGAGGAGTGGGGAATCAAACCCGGTCCTCCCAGAAAAGAGTCCGCACACTTAACCACTACATCAAACTGGCTCTCATATCAATTCTCCCAGAGAAAATATGGCAGCTTCAGAGGGTGGGCTCTATGACTACAGCCCTTCCCCCTTCCAAACACTGCCCTCCTCAAGTTTCACCCCTAAAATCTGCAGGAATTTCCCAAGCTAGAGTTGACAACCCTTTCCAGGTCCTAGCCAGAAGTTGGCAAACCTATCTGAGATGGTAGCATCCGCTTCTGAATGTAGGACCATATTTTGGAATGCTTCCCTGTAAATAAAAGACGCTAGAGAGAACCCTTTTTTCCTACTATTGTTCTATGACTTAGGTTTGAAAAGAAAATTGTGAAAGAACATTCAGCCCCTGAATTCACCGCTTGTGGCCTAGAATGGTGCGATCCATTCTCAGGGCTCTGCCACCCCATCGCCGTCACACTCATTGGCACGTGTGAGTGAGTCTGGGCAGCGGTTCAAATCACCACTCAGCAGTGAAGCTCTCTTGGTGACCTTGGGACCCATCACTCTTTCTCTTGCCAGAGTCCTCCGTGAGGCTGAAACAGAGGCACCACATGTGCTCTGCCTTGGAGAAAGAGGGAAAATTAAAATGTGATAGATAGCCGGGTTACCAGCCTCCAGGTCCAACCCGGGATTCTGCCAGAATTACAATTGATGGCCTACTACAAAGATCACATCCCTGGAGGAAATGGCCACTTTGCAGGGTAGGTTCTATGGCATCAAAGCTCCAAGGAGCTCCCTTCCCAAGTGACAGCCTGAAATCTCCAGGAATTCTCCATGCCAGAAGTGACAACTGTAGATAGATAATATTCTGCAGCACATGTGGCTCTTTCACTCATATTGTGTGGCTCTCGAACCCCCACCACCCCATCAGCTGGCTAGGAGAAGGCATTTCTGTTTAAATCACTTCTCCAAGCCAGACGGCCACTTGGAAAATGCAGTTAAAATTAAAGTTGCTTTCTTTCTACCTTTCCCTCCCTTCCCCCATCACTTTGCCTACTTGTCTGTCTGCCTTCCTTCCTGACTTGTGGCTCTCAAACATCTTATGTTTATGTCTCTCTTATGTTTAAGTGTGGCTCTTATATTAAGCAAGTTTGGCCACCCCTGTTCTGGGGAAAGGCAAGAATTCTCTAAACTAGGGGTGTTGAACTTATTTGTTATGAGGGCCAAATCTCATATAAATGAGACCTTGTTAGGCTGGGCCATTTGTGTCATTAAATGTAATGCCATGTAGTAAAGATATAAACTTCATAAAGGATACAGACAAACAATTTAAGATTTTTAAAAAACAAAATAAAACATTATTAAAATATTAGCATTGGTTGGTCTTAAAGGTGCTTTTTTTGTATCTCTCCCATGGGATCCAGGGAACTGACTCTTTCCTTCCTTCCCCAGGGGGCCAGGAGGTGGAGGAGCCTCAGCCAATAGAAGGAAGAGGGGCTTGGCTCAGTAGCTCTGCTGTGCAATTGAGAGAGCCTGGCAAAGCAAGCTGTTCCTCTCCAAAGGAGGAGCCTCAGCCAATGGAGAAAATAGAGGCTTTGCTCTGTAGCTCCTGCACAATTGAGCAAGCCTGGTAAAGCAAGCTGTGATGCAGAAGAAAGCAAGAGAGAGGGAGAAGGAAGCAGAGAACAGCCAGTTGCTCGGGGGCCTGATAAGAGCCCTCCAGGGCCCTCCAGGCCACATGTTTGACACCCCTGCTCTAAACCAATGTTAGTTTAAGGGTCCTAAATTGGGAGGTCAATTGCTGAGCTTCAGTGCGCTTTCCAGTCTGGGGTCTTTTACAGGTTACTGGGTTTTTTGGTGAGCTGGAAATACACATCCCTGGCTCCTTTTTTTTCAGGGGATCTAGCTTTGCATTGGGTTAGGGAAATAGAGACTTTCCAGCATTCAAATGATAATTTTTTGCAGGTTGGCAAACGCAGCCTCCAGACAGTAAGCTGCCACTGCTGTTTGGAAGGTTGTATGATAGGAACTTGCGTGCCCCTTGTTTAGCACCCATGACAGTGTTCTTCGTCGAGTATGAGCAAAGTTGCCAATTTGGATTTTGGATTTCTCACTTTGGGGATTTGCGCAATGCATGTGAATGTAATGCCTGCAGGGAGGGAGGTATCTGGCGTCAACTGCCTATTATATAGGATCAGGCCAAGAAAGAACATTCTGCTCTGGTGTCCTCTTCTGAACTGAGTAATCATTGTTTAAGGCTTATGAAGTTTTTGGGAGCGACTAACCCTAGAAGAGTGGCGGCTTCCCACTAGGCTTGCCATTTACCCATCTGCGGGTAAACCCCTACCCTCTAGTACCCTGCCTCAAGAAATTGAAGAGCAGGAGGGGAAAAAAACCAACCATGGTGACACTCTAGGACAGGGCTGTCAAACTCCTGGCCCACAGGCCACACTCAGCCCACCCAGGGCTTCATCAGGCCCACAGCAATTCCACCCAAACCCTCCCCCCCCCCATCCTCACCCTTTGAAGCTACAAGGCTGCTGACAACATTTCCAGCCCCTTACATAAATGAGACCTTGTCTTTACCACAAAGATTACGAGAAGTCCTAGGACAACACTTGGAAGTGACATCCTACCCAAACTCCACCATCTCTGGGCACTGCCCTCAAAATCTCAAAGAAATTGCCAAGGCAGCACAAGCAACCCTACTTCCAGTAATTGTCCTGGGGCAAAGGCACTTACCATTCTATCAGCCACTATGCTGCTCAACACTAAGTGGGGGGGGGGGGTTTGCTATCAGCTGTAAGCCTGTGCACACTTATTTGGAAGTAAGATCCACTTAAGTAAGATTTTGTTGGAAGTGAACATGTTTAGCGATTGGGCTACAAGTCGGGTACACAATGCCCATTCCAGTGTCTAGAAGGAAAAAAAGATTTTAAAAAAAATGCCATCAGCAACAGCATAACATTCCTTCCAGGAAAACATCACAAGTGACATCACAAATCTCAAAGAAGTGTCCAAAACTCTATGATTTTACCATAGAGATTCCAGTGATTTCTAGAGAGGCATGATGTAATTTCCAGGATATCTCAGAAGTGACATCATGCTGTTGCTGATGACTTCCTCCCACTCCTCAGTCTCCCACTGGTTATCTGCAAGCCTTAAAATTCACCTGCAGCTTCTTCAAATCAGAGATCCTCAAAATAGTCTTTTTTGTTTTGTATTTTGCCAAAGTAGAGAAGACAACCGACCAAATGTTACTGCTGCAGAAGAAACGGGGATAAATCTCGGGTAGTTGGACAGGATATAAAGAGCTAGTTGAGGAAGGAAGAGGGAGCCTCATCGGTTTTCCAGCAACAGTCAGTTTCAAGATAATGTGGAGAAGGCTATGTCCTAGGAAAGCAAAATAAATATGCCTGAGCTCTGTTAAATAAATAATAGCTGCTGGTAATTGAAATCAATATTTCATTACACAGTTGGTTCAGTGTGCTTCATGTATGACCAAGTGCAACGAAGCCAATGCACACCCAAATCTCAATGCATGTTTCTGTTAATGTTATCTGTAGGCACGATCCACAACACCAAAACTATGTCGCCTGAAGAGCCAGGAATGTAAGTATGCCAGCAATTAGCAGGCAGTTCTATGAACAGAGTTCCCAGTGCTGTTTTTTAGCCTTGAAAAATCAGGTTCAAAGGGACCCTGTTCAAACTGGGAATGGGAATCAAAGGGAGGGGGAGGATTAAGTTTTCTCCCTGCACCCATTTCCCAGTGCAAAATGACATTGGGTAGCTGCTATTTGTGTGTTGGGGAAACATGCAGGTATATGGGGCTATCTGGATGTTTACAGAGCAAACAGGGGCCATCTCAGACCAGGAAAGAAGAAGATGCCAAGTTGCAACTGATTCACAGTGACCCCATCCACATGGCATTCCAGGCAAGAGACAAGCAGAAGAGGTTTGCCATTGCTTTCCTCTATGGAGCAACCCTGGACTTCCTGACCGTGGAAGGGACAGCCTAAACCCCACCACATCACACCCCACAGGCCTAATCAGAAGTAGGCTCCTGTATACCTCCTAGCACCAGCCATCCCAATGTCCAGGCACTGCCAGAAAGTCATCTTCAGGGGGGGTGGGGAGAGAGTTGTGCAATAGAACAAGGTCCTTTCCAGGTAACCACTTTGTACCACAACAAATGCACAGCTATTGATCAATTCCTGTATTGATGCTGGCAGAACACTATCCTTTCTCCAGCCGATGTGGCTGTTGAAATTTGGGTGATTTCCATGAAGTCCGGGGTGGAGGGGCAAACTGTGGCTTGGGAGCCACACGTGGCTCTTTCACACATATTGTGTAGCTCTCAAAGACACCCCCCCCCCTTGTTGGCTGGCTTGGAGGAGACATTTCTCTCTTTAAATCACTTCTTCAAGTCAAGCTAGCTGGCAACTTGGAGAATGCATTTAAAATTAAAGTTGCTTTCTTTCCACCTCTCCATCTCCTTCACTCCGTGTCTTGAGGCTCTCAAACACCTGATGCTTATTCTATGTGGCTCTTATGTTAAGCAAGTTTGGCCGCCCTTGCATGCAGTCATTTGTTCCAGAATGGTCAAGATTTCTTTCATGCCACTGTTCTTCCAGTAATGAGCATGTGATTGTCCTGGGGCAAAGGCCTGTCAATCACTGTGGTGCCCAACACCAAGGGGGTTGCTATCAGTTATGAGCATCATTAGCAGGACTTTTTTGAGTAGGAACGCGCAGGAATGCAGTTCCAGCTGGCTTGGCATCGAGGGAGTGGCCTAATATGCAAATGAGTTCCTGCTGGGCTTTTTCTACAAAAAGCCTTGATAATTAGGGTAGATTTCAGGGGTGTTTCTGGAGGGGGTGGGAATGTCCCCAGGACAATGATGTAATGCAGAAGTGATATCAACATGTTGGGGAACCGGCACCCCGCATGCCTGAACTCCAAGCAGTGAATTTGGAAATCAGGCACTTAAGCTCCTCCCCCCCCCCCCAGCTTCTTGCAAAAAGCATTTAAAGGATCCCATGAAACTTGGGGATCCCTGCTCCTACCTGGCATCCCTAAATTCACCTTTGTGTCTTCAGACAACACCAGTTTGGAGAAAAGCCACCTTCATTGGAGGAGGATGCTTGGTTTGGAATCTCCTAACATTCTGCCTAGACTTGTGATTGAACCCAGCCCCCACCCCCAGAAGGCAGTCGCTTCCTTGTGGTGCCTACTGCATATCTAAGTGCCATCAAGTTGCAACTGATCTATAGCAACTCCAGCAAGGAGCTTTTAAGGCAAGTGAGAATCACAGAGGGTTTGCTTTGCAGAATCTTCTTAAAATTCCAGATATGCCCACAAATTCAGCAAGGTCCAGGTCCTCTGCTTTAGGCTCATTTTTTTTTTAACAGCAGCTGTGATTGTTTTTTTTTTTTTAATGCTCATCATCACACAATTGCAATTATGAAAATAATTTTAAGAAACGAGCACTCATTGCAGCAAAGAAAAATGCAAAAACTGAAGCCTCTTCTTCCCTCTTCTCTCCTCCTCCCAGAATCCAGGAGTAAACAGGAAGTATTAAGTTAGTTCTGCAGGAGCTGCTTTGCAAGAACAGATGCAAGGAGATTTTACAGTGCGGGGGGAGGCTGATGTGTGGAATGCAGTTTCACTTGACTCATGGGCACATTGGACAGTGTCTGGGCATCACTCACTCTACAGAGCAACGCAATTACCTTCAGATCCTATCTTAATGTTAATTGCATCACAAGATGGCGAGAGACATCTGGTTTTCCAAACCGGGACTTGTAAACACAGAGGTTTTGTCCACGTTCAGTGACACACAATGGTGTGACTGGCAAACCACAGTTTGTGGTTGCCTCCCAAACTGCTTTTGGAAATCCAGTGAGCCAGTGGCCTGAGAGCTGCTTTTCCTACCCTCCCCTCCCCCTCGGTGCCCAGCCCAGGAGGTGAGGAGGCTGTTGAGGATGCTGCTGCCATGCATTGGCAGGTGGTGTGGTGCACGGCCTCACCACCCTCCCCCTGGTCCCATTTCTGCTGGGTAGACTTGCCAATCTGCAGACTGAATTTGTAGTTCTTCTTGAATTACAACTGATCTCAAGACTACAGATAGGGCTTTTTTTTGGTAGCAGGAACTCCTTTGCATATTAGGCCACACACCCCTGATGTAGCCAATCCTCCAAGAGCTTACAGGCTCTTAGTACAGGGCTTACTGTAAGCTCTTGGCGGATTGGCTACATCATGGGGTGTGACCTAATATGCAAATGAGTTTGTGCTGGGCTTTTTCTACAAAAAAACCCCAAAAAACCCGCTGCTGGAGAGGTTTGGGCTGGTGCTTGGGGAAGGTAGAGTTTCAGAAGGATTTGCTCTCTAGGAATTTCCCCTGTTAGATATGGAAAGACCATAGAAACCAGAGGAATTTCCAGTGTCACACGGGTGCTCCCCCTTCCCCCCCCTCCTCCTCAAGGGCAGGAAATTGAAGCCAATTACTGCTTCTCTCCCTTCCTCATCCTAGACTTTTATGACAAGATTGGGGTCACTCAACCTTACCTGCCAACTATGATTCTTCTCTTTTGAAGAATGCAAGGAATGCTATTGCTGCTCCAGAGTATAACAAAGGGGGAGAGTGTGCTACAAGAGCTAGAAGCCAACAAGAGAGGGAAGGTAGTGTGATACAGCCCGATCTCATCAGATCTCAGAAGGTTTTAACCTCTCTGTCCATCTCTTGGAGACTAACTGATGGTCAGTGAAGAACGCTCTGTGACCTTACTACAGGTGAAAGATTCATATTACAACATTGGAGGGATAAATGCCCACCACCAGTAAATTAATGGGTTGAGGGCTTTAGAACTTTATCAGTATTTGAACACATGGCCTATAGACGGCAATTGTGCATGGACTTGTTTTTAGATATCCAGAAACTTTTTATAGAAACTTATGGGTAGATCTGCCAACACTGCTGCTATATTTTTGCTCCAGATGTGTGTGCGTGTGCATTCTTTGTTAGATGGGAGACCAACAAAGAAGTCTCTGCCAAGGAAGATAATGGCAAACCACTTCTGCTTCTTTTCCCTTGAAAGCCCATTGATGGGGTTGCCATTAGTTAGTTGTAACTTGACAGAACATACAAATGTATGTAGAAGCCACCCCAATCACCCTATAATTGTTGCTGTTCAGTCGCACAGTCGAGTCCGACTCTTTGCGACCCCATGGACAAAGTCACGCCAGGCCATCCTGTCTTCTACCACCTTCCGAAGTCTGCTCAAATTTATGTTAGTTACATCAATAACACTGTCCAGCCTTTTCATCTTTTGTCGTCCCCTTCTTCTTTTGCCTTCTGTCTTTCCCAGCATCAGGATCTTCTCCAGCGAGTTCCCCCTTCTCATTTGGGAGCCAAAGTATTTGAGCTTCAGTATCTGATCTTCTACGGAACAGTCAGGGTTGATTTCCCTTAGGACTGACTGATTTGATCTTGCAGTCCAAGGGACTCTCAAGATTCTTCTCCAGCACCACAGCTTGAAAGCATCTATTCTTCTGCGCTCAGCCTTCCTTATGGTCCAACTCTCACAGCCATACATTACTACTGGGAATACCATTGCTTTGACTATATGGACTTTTGTTGGCAGGGTAATGTCTCTACTTTTTATTATACTGCCTAGGTTTGTCATAGCTGTCCTCCCAAGGAGCAAATGTCTTTTAATTTCATGACTACAGTCACCATCTGCAGTGATCTTGGATCCCAGAAATGTGAAGTCTGTCACTACTTCCATGTCTTTCCCTTCTATTTGCCAAGATGTGATGGGGCCGGATGCCATGATCTTAGTTTTTTTGATGTTGAGTTTCAAGCCTACTTTTGTGCTCTCCTTGCCCCATGGCGCAGAGTGGTAAAAGCAGCAGTACTGAGGTCTGAACTCTCTGCTCACGACCTGAGTTCGATTCCAGCAGAAGCTGGATTCAGGTAGCCGGCCCAAGGTTGACTCAGCCTTCCATCCTTCTGAGGTCGGTAAAATGAGTACCCAGATAGCTGGGGGGAAAGTGTAAAAGACTGGGGATGGCAATGGCAAACCATCCCGTAAAAAGTCTGCTGTGAAAACATTGTGAAAGCAACGACACCCCCAGAGTCGGAAACGACTGGTGCTTGCACAGGGGACCTTTCCTTTCCTTTTCCTTGCACCCTCAACAAGAGGTTCTTAACGTCCTCCTCACTTTCTGCCATTAGAGTGGTGTCATTTGCATATCTGAGGTTTTTCCCGGCAATCTTAATTCCGGCTTCTGCTTCATCCAGGCCAGCATTCCGTATTATGTACTCTGCATGTAAATTAAATAAGCTGGGTGACAATATACATCCTTGTCGAACCCCCTTTCCTATTCTAAACCAATCAGTTGATCCATATCCCATTCTGACCGTTGCTTCTTGACCCTTATACAGGTTTTTCAGGAAACATGTGAAGTGGTCTGGTACTCCCATCACTTTAAGGACTTGCCATAGTTTGTTGTGATCCACACAATCAAAGGCTTTAGCGTAGTCAATGAAACAGAAATAGACGTTTTTCTGATACGCCCGTGCTTTCTCCATAATCCAGCAAATGTTGGCAATTTGATCTCTAGTTCCTTTACCACTCCGAAACCCAGCTTGAACTTCTGGTAGTTCTGATCTACATACTGCTGAAGCCTAGCTTGTAGGATCTTTAACATGACCTTGCTGGCATGTGAAATGAATGCAATGGTGTGATAGTTTGAACATTCCTTGGCATTACCCTTCTTTGGGATTGGAATATAAACTGAGCTTTTCCAGTCCTGTGGCCAGTGTTGCGTTTTCCAAAATTTTCCCTATAATTAATAGAGCTTATATCCATTACATGTACAGAACAATTCTAAACAACATTACACCCTCCTGTTAGAGTCAATGGGTCTTGCAGAGTGTACACGACTCTGTTTAGGATTATACTTTTAGCCTCTTCCCACATTGGTACAGGGACTCTTAATAACCTGGGACACAGAGGCTTATTACTTTCAAAGAACAAGAGGTTGTGTGATTCAAGTTGTGTCTCTGTTCATTGAGCTGTGCTTGTTTTACCCTGGTAATGGTGTCGAGTTTCCAAAGCTGGTTTAGCAACTTTTACAATCAGTAGCAGGAATCAGAGGGGGAGGGTTTGGAAGTTAAATAATCATATCCATAAAGCACACTATATTCCATCAGTTATGGACATCAGTCAATCATGCCTTGCTTACCCTTAGAGTCAGTTCTTCCATTAAAACTAAACATATTGATTTAATCTCATTCTATTTAATGTGTACCTCACATATCAGTACATAGTTTATCAGAATGGCCTGGGGTAACCTAAAACAGTGGTCCCCAGCCTTCTTGGTACCGGGGACCGGCACCAGGGCTGGCCCACCTACCGTGGCCCCAGGGCCAGCAAGGTGGGGGCACCGAATTTTCCCCCACCCCCTGTGGAGCTGCGGTGAAGCCCGCCCCACACAGCACCTCTACAGTGGCAGGAAACCTGCTGAAGAAGCGGCCCGCCGAAGTTTCGCTCCATTGCCCCCCACCCTGTGCAACGAGGCTCGAATTCCCCATCCTGCCGCCTTCCCTCTCTCCCCGGCGCTGCAATGCAGCGCAGTGCTCCATCGTCACCCTCCCCCCCTCCCTCAGATCATAAGAACATAAGAGAAGCCATGCTGGATCAGGCCAATGGCCCATCCAGTCCAACACTCTGTATCACACAGTGGCCAATATGTGTGTGTGTGTGTATATATATACATATACATACACACACTCACACATATACATACATACATATACACACATACACACACACACATATATACACTGTGGCTAATAACCATTGATGGACCTATTTTTATCCAATCCCTTCTTAAAGCTGGCTATGCTTGTAGCCGCCACCACCTCCTGTGGCAGTGAATTCCACATGTTAATCACCCTTTGGGTGAAGAAGTACTTCCTTTTATCCCTTTTAACCTGACTGCTCAGCAATTTCATTGAATGCCCATGAGTTCTTGTATTGTGAGAAAGGGAGAAAAGGACTTCTTTTTCTACTTTCTCCATCCCATGCATTATCTTGTAAACCTCTATCATGTCACCCCGCAGTCGACGTTTCTCCAAGCGAAAGAGCCCCAAGTGTTTTAACCTTTCTTCATAGGGAAAGTGTTCCAAACCTTTAATCATTCTAGTTGCCCTTTTCTGCACTTTTTCCAGATCGAGCAGAGCAGAGTCGAAACTGGGCCTTATCAGTTCCGATGGGGGCAGTGCACCATCTAACACTTTGAAGTATGTGCGAGAGAATGCTTCTTCCCCCTCACTTCCGGTTCCAGGAAGGAGGGGGGAGAAGCATTTTATCACATGTACTTCAAAGTGTTAGATGGCGTGCTGGCCCCATCAAAACTGGTAAGGCCCAGTTTCAGCGCAGCTCAACGCAATCGGAGGGAGAGGGGAGGGAAACGACGGAGCGCCGTGCTGCATTGCAGCACTGTGGAGAAAGGGAGGGCAGCAGCAGGGGGGTGATAAAGCTAAACTCCGTGGTGGGGGGGCCACCAGGCTTCACGGTCCACTTGCAGACAGGCCGCAACCTGGTAGTGGTCCCCGGCCCAGGGGTTAGGGACCCCTGACCTAAAACATTGCTGTGATCTTTATGGCCAAGGCTAGCCCAATATTGTAAGATCCTGTGAGTTCCTCCTTCCCTCCCTCCCTTTCTTCCTTCCTCTTTAAAATATTTGTTAGCTGCCTTTCTCCCTTCCAGAACTCAAGGCGGTTTGCAACATAAACATTATGAAAAAATAATAAAAACAATAATTATCAAGCCCATTTAAGTTTCGGTTTAAAAACTCTAATTAGGACTGTCCATAATTTTTTAAAAACCCAATTTAATCAAAACGCAGTCCTAAATAAAACTGTCCTCATTTGCCTCCTGAAGATCAAAAGTGAGAGGATCGGGTGCGTTTCCTTAGGCAGGTTGCTCCATAACTGTGGGGCTGCCACTGAAAAGGCAGTCATGTATCAACCAAACAAACATCTTTAATTGGTAGGACAGTCAGGAAGGCATCTCCTGGTAAACTTAATTCCTGGGCAGAAACGTAGGGGAATGCACTCTAAGTCATAGCAGACAGTTTTCCAAGGTGACTGCTGTGTCAGGTAGGACTCTGAAGCTGTGAACCCAGCTTTTCAAGGGGAATATAACCCCATCCAAGACAGGGGAGATCCAAAGTCCCTGGTCTGCCTTTCTACTAACTCAGAGAACCTCTGCCTTGTCAGGATTAATTTTCAGTTTCATCCAGCCCATTACTGTTCCAGGCAAGGATTCAGAACATCAGCAGCCTCCTTGGAATTAGATGGAAAGTTGAGTGCAACTTGACAAAACATTACACCACCCCTGCCCCCACACAATCTAAAATGTTAGGAAATCACAGTGAGCAGAGTTTTCTTCTCTTAGACCACTGACCTAGAAGTGTGTAATTCTGTTCAACAGCAGTGAGTTGGGGAAGGCGGAGGGACTGATCTGTATTCAGGCCATAGTTCTGAGAAAGGAAAGAGATCCTATACAGTCAGGGGCCAGCATACCTTTGGGACCACCTCTCCCCATATGAGTCCTGTCAGTCCCTACGATCTGCAACTCAACATCTTCTGGTGGTCCCTAGTTCCAGGGACATCTGGCTTGCCTCAACTAGGGCCAGGGTGTTTTGGGCCTTGGCCCCCGCCTGGTGGAATGAGTTCCCCTTGGAGATCAGGGGCCTGCGTGATCTCTTACGGTTCTGCAGGGCCTGCAAAATGAAGCTCTTCCACTGGGCCTTTAGTTGAGGAGGTGACGGTTGTCTTAATTTGGCCTCCTCTCCTCTCCCCGCCCCACCCCCCATGCTTCCCCAGTTTGGGGATTTGGATTGGCTGTTGAGGCAGAGTTTTGAAATGGGATCATGCTGTTTATGTAATGTACGGGGGGGGGGAGGTTGTTGCCTTTTTAATCTGCTTTAACTGTTTTAACCTGTTGTACCCCACTCTGAGCCTTATGGGAAGGCGGGATAGAAATTGAAACAAACAAACAAACAAATAAATAAGTAAGTAAGTAGGTAGGTAGGTTGCTGGTAGGTAGATAAATAAATAAAAATCCAGCTTTCCCCTTTACACTATTTCTATGATTGAGCATGCTTACTGTGGTAGGAAAAAAGACAGAATAACCGTCCCCCCCACCCTCGTCCCCGGCTTCAAGCACTTTAAAATGGGAGACATTTCTGACCAGAGAAACCGTATAAGGAAGAAACAGTCAAAAACTCGTCTTTCCTCAGCACCATGGCCCCAGTCCACATTACCCTTCTTCCTTATGGCTGATTTTGAGGGACCAAATTACAAGTCTGACGTTCTGGCTACAAAACTCCAATATAGCTTAGCTTGAGGATCCTCAGGCAAAAGAATTATCTGTCAGATCATTTGGTTCCAGCATCAGGAAGCAGTCAGTAAATGCCTTCATCTTTGTCTTTCACCTGTCTTGGCAGATCTCGGGACAGTGCAGTGAAATGTATTTCAGTTATGTTTCAACTTTTATGGTGGTTCATGATTCCAGGAAATAATCTAAGGTAAGCAGTACTTCCTCTAAGCTGTGGAGTCTTGTGAGCAAAAATTCTACTTCATGAGCTACTGGCATTAAAGTAGTGAACTACTGCATACAGGAGTTTGCTCTGGGACCATTTTTTCTGAGCCAAGAAAAAAATGTGTGAGCCGTAGGCTAAAAAAACTGTGAACTAGCTCACACTAACTCAGCTTAGAGGAAACATTGGTGGTGAGTACTTTTGCCAACAATTTGGAGGGGGGGGGGAATGTCTTGTCCCCTTAATAGAGGCTTAATGGGATTTTATTTATTTCCTTGCCATTAAAAAAAACCAACCTTCAACTGCCCATTTCCACACAAAAAGGATCTATTAAAAGAGGCTCCACGTTGTTGTCAACATAGGGTTGCTACCAGCTCTGGGCTTAGAATCGCAGAATCATAGAACTGGAAGGGACCTCCAGGGTCATCTAGTCCAACCTCCAGCACAATGCAGGAAACTCACAAATACCTCCCCCTAAATTCACAGGATCTTCATTGCTGTCAGATGGCCATCTAGCCTCTGTTCAAAAATCTTCAAGGAAGGAAAGCCCACCACCTCCCGAAGAAGTTCTACTGAGGAACTGCTCTAATGATCAGGAAGTTCTTCCTAATGTTGAGCCGGAAACTCTTTTGATTTCATTTCAACCCGTTGGTTCTGGCCCTACCTTCTGGGGCCACAGAAAACAATTCCACACCATCCTCTATATCACAGCCCTTCAAGTACTTGAAGATGGTGATCATATCAATCACCTCTCCGCCACCTCCTCTCCAAGCTAAACATGCCCAGCTCCTTCAATCTTTCTTCATAGGACTTGGTCTCCAGACCCCTCACCATCTTTGTTGTCCTCCTCTGGACCCATTCCATCTTGTCTATATCCTTCTTAAAATGTGGTGCCCAAAACTGAACACAATACTCCAGGTGAAGTCTTACCAGAGCAGAGTAAAGCGATATCATCACTTCACATGATCCGGAAATGTTTGGAGATTTAGAGGGGCAGAGCTCCAGGAGGGTGGGTTTTGGGGAGGGGAGGGACCTCAGCAAAGTATGATGCCATAGAGTCCATCCTCCACAGCAGCCATTTTCTCCACAGAAACTGATCTTGACCATCTGGTGATCAATTGTAATAGCGGAAGATCTCTAGATGCTAGCTGGAGGCTGGCAGCCCTACTTAGTGTTGAGGGCTGACTCAACTGAATTTACGTAGGAGAATACAGCTCTGACAATATTGATACAAATGCAGCCTGCACCTCACGCTACTTCCTGAAGCATTTGGGGAGGATCTCCTTTATAGGACAGGCTTGTTTACTAGTCATGAAACCACACTGAAAAAAAGGGCAAGCGCAAGGAGGGAACTTTGTGTAAACTAGAATGAAAAGGCTAGTTGGATCCAATTATAGTGTCTTTGTATTGGTTTGTATCCTTCTTCCTTGCTCAGCACAGTCTGAAGTTTTCCCGCCAGTTTACAGAGTCTTCCCGCAATAGACGTGACTCTTCCTCTAGTCTAGAAGCAGAGCCATTGCTGTCAGATGAATGCTCTTTAGGCTGGAGAAGGGCATTGAACTTTAGGGATGGGTGAAGATCAGAAAATCCTGGTTCGGTCCAGGGCTTGCAAGCCAAGCACACTTGCATTACTTCTGGAAAATGTGAGCATGCTGGAGGTGGGGCCTGACACCACTCAGAAGTGGTGGGCACAAGGGTGTGACAAGCAGGACTGAACTCAAAAGGGAGTTCTAGCCATCACGTTTAAAGGGACCACACACCTTTTAAATGCCTTCCCTCCATTTGGAAATAATGAAGGGTACCTCTACCTCAAAAAACAGCCTCCCTAGAGCCCCAGATACCCACAGATCAATTCTCTCCATTATACCCTATGGGAATCGGTTTCCATAGGGAATTATGGAGTGCCCAGCAGACATTTCCCTCCCCCCATCCTGCTTTCTGATGGCTCTGAAGCAGGGAGAGGGCCTCCAAACCGGGAGATCCCCTGATCCCACCTGAGGATCAGCAACCCTAAACCCACCTGAAAAGCTTAGGGCGAGTCATGTCCAGGGAAGGTGCCTTCCTTGGACCTCGACTCACGAGCCCCAAACTGGGCAAAGTCCGGCCAGACTTTGGCTTGGTTTTCAGGTCTATGTAACCATCCTTAATTGAACATTATTGAGCCGAGGATAGAAGCAATATCTGTTTATTTACTAATTAGATAAGCAGAGCATATTATGAGCAAATAGGCTCCTCAAGCAGGCGGTACAGCCACTTATCTTTTAGCACCTGCAGCCGAGCTATCAGTCATTCCACAGTAAGAAGATCAGTAATGGCAAATAACTGCGTGTTAAACAGCTTGTCTGCCACTAGGAATGTTTTCTTGCAAAGCCCAACTCCAGGGAATGTTGATCCTGTACTAGGGTGTTAACTAAGCACCCGTTCTCTGTTCCTCGCAACAGTAGCTCAGCCCAGAAGACTTTGTCCTTATCTCACAGAAACTGAGAATGCACCCTGGAATGCATCCCAGAAGGATTAGCAACGTGCAGGGATTCCGTAGCCAGCACCCAGGGGTTCTTTAGCAGACAGTTCAGTTGTTAAACAAGTAAATTCAAATATGCCTTCCTGTGAGCAGGCAGGTTTCTGCATGGAGCTCCAGGAGCTCACGTTGCATAGATTGCATGTTGCAGAAGAAGGAATATGCTGTTTCTCTCCCTCTGGTAAAGGCTGAGTTAAAGATTTGGACAGTGAATTCTATTGGGAATGCTAATCAGAGAATCAGTAAGGTCCGTGCCAAGCAATTCTTCTCAATCATATTGCCTTATCCAGGGCTTTTTTTGTAGCAGGAACTCCTTTGCATATTAGGCCACCCACCCCTGATGGAGTTTACAGGCCACCCACCTCTTGGAGCTTACAGTAGGCCCTGTACTAAGAGCCATGCCAGCTCTTGAAGGATTGGCTACATCAGGGGTGTGTGGCCTAATATGCAAAGGAGTTCCTGCTACAAAAAAAAAGCCCTGGCCTTATCGCTTGCCCACATGACATGAATTTCTCTATCTAAAGACATTGCCCATATTCATGGTTGGTAGCCAGGATCCGTTCTCCAGTTAGGGAATTTACAATTTGTATCAGGAGGCTACAGCCTTGTGGCTGTTCTGCCCACATTCAGAAGTCTCACGTTGGCTGCTAAATCGCCGCAGACTAGCTGTAACTTTGCAAATAATCTGCAAATACAGCAAGTGTCTAATGCAGTCTGACAGGCAGCAGTTGCAGCTTATAGCAGTTTTCTGGCAAGGCTACAAAGGAACTGTCCTCAGCCTCTGAGAAGCAGAGGCCTAGAGGCAAACCCCGCCAATTACATCAAATGGCCATTAGTTTGTGACAATTACTATGTCTGTTAAGCACAGCATGGGTCACCCATGTGACCTGAGTGCTGAAATTCTGACAACACAAGAGCAAATATATATATATATATATATATATATATATATATATATATATATATATATATATATATATATATATATATATATATTTAATACTAGGGACCGCAGTATAGATACAATTAAATGATACAAAATTGTACAAAATATTAAATACTACAAGCCTTATGATGGTGTTAAAAAAATTTGTGTAGGCATGGTTCTGACTTAATGGAGAAATAATGTTAGCTTGCCGACTTTAAAGAAGACATTTGATTGGAAACCAGCTGAAATCCGGAGGCTTAGTTCCCAACTTCTTGCCAGCTAGTTGGCAAACTTCTTGCAGACCATTGCTGCAGATTTATTTATTCAGGGCTTTTTTGTAGCAGGAACTCCTTTGCATTTTAGGCCACACACCCCTGATGTAGCCAATCCGCCAAGAACTTACAGTAGGGCCTGTACTAAGAGCCCTGTAAGCAGTCAGGTTAAAACAGATAAAAGGAAGTACTTCTTCACCCAAAGGGTGATTAACATGTGGAATTCACTGCCACAGGAGGTGATGGCGGCTACAAGCATACACAGCTTCAAGAGGGGGTTAGATAAAAATATGGAGCGGAGGTCTATCAGTGGCTATTAGCCACAGTGTGTATATATGTGTGTGTGTGTTAGGCTTCCCAATCCCCAGGTTCCAGCAGGGGATCCCCCGGTTTTACAGGCTTCCCCCCTCCCCCAGCCAGCTGGCCAGCGGGGGAAGCCCCACCCCCACAGCCATTATGCACCTCCATGAACAATTCCCATAGGGAATGATGGGGAATTGATCTGCGGGTATCAGGGGCTCTGGGGGGGGGCTGTTTTTTGAGGTAGAGATGCCAAATTTTCAGTATAGCATCTAGTGCCTCTCCCCAAAATACCCCCCAAGTTTCAAAAGGATTGGACCAGGGGGTCCAATTCTACGAGCCACAAAAGAAGGTGCCCCTATCTTTCATTATTTTCTATGGAAGGAAGGCATTTTAAAAGGTGTGCTGTCCCTTTAAATGTGATGGCCAGAACTCCCGTTGGAGTTCAATTTTGCTTATCACACCCTTGCTCCTGGCTCTGCCCCCATGTCTCCTGGCTCCATCCCCAAAGTCCCCAGATATTTCATGAATTGGACTTGGCAACCCTAGTGTGTGTATAATTTTTTTTTGGGCCACTATGTGACACAGAGTGTTGGACTGGATGGGCCATTGGCCTGATCTAACATTGCTTCTCTTATGTTCTTATGTTCTTGGAGGATTGGCTACATCAGGGGTGTGTGGCCTAATATGCAAAGGTTCCTGCTACAAAAAAGAAACCTTACAAAGCATCGTAAGATGCATCAACCTAACTTTAAAGCAGTGGGGACTGGCTTCATGGAAACTTCCTTCAGCTTTGCTAAGGGCTGCGATCACAGCCTTCCTTCTAAAGACTGGCAGGATTTTCCTACAACGTGAGGTTTCCTTGCTCGAGGGTAACTCTCCATCAGGAGTGGATTGAAATGTTTATTGGTGTTTATTAGTTCTTTCTCACCGTTGTTTATGGAATATAATGAAGTAATTGATAAATTGACATAATTTGCACTTTAGATACATATAGTACACAAAAACTTTTTAAAAAGAATATGATTGCTGTATTTATTATATATTCTTCACAGTAATATTTAGTATTATAACAGCAAAAAAAAAGGGATCACAAAGCCAGCCTAGAACATGAAATTATAGGATTGGAACATATTTCATAGTAATGGTTGAACAATAATGAGTGACAGTGATGGGTATTTAAACATTTTCTCTTGGTATGCAAAAGCTGCTTTTGAACATTCAGACAGGCTCAAGAAAGAGAGCTGCGCAGAGTGCTGAACTGATGGGCATCAATTTAATTCTCAATAGCTGGGAGCACTAAAGGCAGGGCTCAAAATTATGCCCCAACCAAACTGTAAATAGAGTTGCCAACCTCCAGATGGAGCCTGGAGATCTCTTGAATTACAAGTGATCTCCAGACAACGGAGATCGGTTTCCCTGGAAAAAATAGTTGCTTTGGAGGGTGGACTCTGTGGCATTACTCCCATCCTCAAACCCTGCCCTCCCCAGGCTCCACCCACAAAGATCCAGGAATTTCCCAAGCCAGAGTTGGCAAGCCTCGTTAGAGGCCAGTTGGGGATTGAGAGTGGGATGAGACTGCTTGTTGGCTGGTGTCCTGGTACAAGTCTTCGGATTGGGGTGTTTTTCCCCCTCATCAGAGATTTCTAATGTTGAATGACATGAGGCAAGACATTTCAATTTTGAATTTTGGTGGGAAGAATTGGAAGACTTGACTTTGACCTGGATATGGCATCACAGGATACGATGTCATCACAGGGTATGACACCTCATCCATGAGTTCCACAAAGGCCACCTTTCCCAGGCACTGTCTTCAAATCTCCAGGAATTTTTGAAGGCAGGATCACTAACCCTAGTAGGGGAGCAATGGCAATATGAAGGCTGTGGGATACAGGACCTAGTGATTACCTCCCCTAAATCTACAGTCTGAAGCTAGTGCCTCACCTTGTCTCATTATAGAGGCAGTCTTATGAGATTCCACCCCTCACCCCATAAGAACACATATCTAGGTTCCTCCAATCTGACTTTGACTTAGACAGCACATCAATACATGCTAGGGCTGCCAAAACCCTGGTCCCATTGCCTGCCACTTCTCTGAATGGCAGTGGGAGAATATTTTGTTAAACCTGCATCCTTGTGTTCTTACCAGAATTTGACAAAGGGTAGCTCTAGGAATCGCCAGAAGCTCTTATGCTTTTACCACAGAGTTTTCAGTGATTCCTACAGCTATCCTTTGTCACTTTCAGTGTTTTACCAGAAGTGACATAGTGCTGCACACAACACTGCACAACCCCATAGCCTTGCCCACAACTCTCTCACCGGGACAGGGAATCTTCATGAATAGCATCTAGGCTGTGCAACAGAAAGGGGGAACGGATAGAAATTACTCCTCCCTTTCTATTAGCAGAAAACTGAAACTAGATCCAAGCTATTTGCCTGTTCTGGACAGCTGAAACTGGATCCAAGCTATTTGCCTGTTCTGAACAGCCAAGAAAAGCAAAGAGAAGGGAGGAATAGAGTTTGGATTTTGCTGGGCTTGGTTTTGCAGCAGGCAGCGGACAATCACCAAACCTTTAAGAGGCACTCTTGAGATTTCAGCCAAGGGTCTGGTCTTCCAGGGATTTATTTACTGTAAAGATTTATACCCCATTGTTCTCTCCAATAGGGAAACAAAGCAGCTTACAGCAAGTATCCCTTTCTCCATTTCATCCTTGCAACAAACTCCCTGTGAGGTAGGTTATCCCAAGAGACAGTGGTAGGCCCAAAGTCACTTAATGAGGGATAGTCCATGGTGGAGTGGGAATTTGAACTTGGGTCTCCCACATCCTCATTTCCAGGGCTTTTTTTGTAGCAGGAACTCCTTTGCATATTAGGCCACACCCTTCTTATGTAGCCAATCCTGCAAGAGTTTACAGGGCTTTTATTACAGGGCCTACTGTAAGCTCCTGGAGGACTGGCTACTTCAGGGGTGTGTGGCCTAATATGCAAAGATGTTCCCGCTACACAAAAAAAACCCTGCATTTCTAACCATTAGCCACCCTGAGATGCAACTGGCATGAGTGCCAGCATAGTGCAGTGGATAAAGACTGGTGTACTCTAATCCGGACACCTGGATTTGATTCTCTACTCCTCGTCCACATGAAGCCTTCTGGGTGACCTTGGCCCAGTCGCAGTTCCCTCAGAACTCTCTCAGTCCCACCTACCACACAAGGTGCCTGTCAAGGGAAGAGGAAGGGAAAGTGATTCTAAGACTCTGTAAGGTAGACAAAAGTAGGGGGGGGGGCTACTAGGGAGGGACAGCAGCCATTCATCCTCCCCTTAAACTTCCATGCATTATTATAATGGCTCAGAAAAGTGAGGATGTGGTAAGAGCAACTCTAGGATGAGGAAGTCCCGCAATTTACTTCCAGTCTTCTCTGACTTTCATGTGTCAACTGACTCATAATCCCAAGGGATAGATTGAAAGGGCTTTATGTTGACTACAGCCAAAACTGTTACCATCCCTTGCCTTCTCCAATATTAATTCCAGCTGCTCTGAAAATCAATCACGTTCTCTCTCAAGGGTTCCAATGGTGCATTTTCAGCTTGGGCAAGCATTCTTCAAGGTAAACATCTTTCTGTTCTGTGAAAACTGCCTTGGGCTCCGCGCCCAGTCCCGTGGAATATTTCATATACGACAGGTGTAACGCCACGCTTCAGCCAATTCAGTAGAAACAATGGGTGTGGTCAAAGCCAGAATGCAATTGACTCCTTGAGGTCTTTGCCTTCCTCAGGTGTGGGAAAGAGCAGGTGTATGCAATATTACAACACCCAGTTCTTTGTAATGAGAATATTCATCAATAGTGTGGCTGTGCAACCCAGACTGGAGGCAAGTGTAGCAGAGACTCCAGAGCTAGCAACTTCACAAACCCTGCTCCACCAATCATATGGACATTTACCTTTACAGGTATCACCCCTCCAGGGGGGGTGCCTGGAGATTTCCTGGAATTACAGCAGATCTGAAAGAGATCACTTCCCCCTTGGAGAACATGGCTGCTTTGGAGAGGTAGACTCTATGGCATTATACCTTGCTGAGGTCCCTCCAGTCCCCAAACCCCACTCTCTCCAGACTCAACCCCCAAATATCCAGGAATTTCCCAGCCCAGACTTGACAACCCTTTTTACCTAAGGAGCGTTTTTTGAACAGAAACACACAGGAACGCAGTTCCAGCTGGCTTGGTGTCATGGGGTGTGGCCTAATATGTAAATGAGTTCCTGCTAGGCTTTTTTATACAAAAAGCTCTGTGTGAAACCATGGTGACATAAGGGGTGTGTGGCCTAATATGTAAATGAGTTCCTGCTGGACTCTGCCTAACATGGAATATGTACTTTAACAAGGCAAGTAAACAGGGTGTTTTGTAGCCATGTGGCACAGAGAAACTAAATTTTAAATATGGTGGTTGTAGGCTGATGCTGTTGTCAGTTCAGAAGTAAATTTGTGGAGGTTCAGTGATCTGTTTGGCTCTTCTGTCCCAGCAGCAGTGTGTTCATATATAATCCCAGAATAAATTTTGTTTGCTATCATGTTTTTGTGTGGGGGGGGGGGTTGTTTGTTTTTTTGTAATCCAGCATTTCTCCAGGAATCTCAGGGTACTGTAGCAGGTTCTCTCATCATCCATTTTATCTTCACAACAACCCCATGGAGAAGGAGGAGGGGATTAGATTTATACCCCACCCTTTACTACCTGGAGGAGTCTCAGAGCAGTTTACAATCTCCTTCACTTCCTCTCTCCACCACAGACATCCCATGAGGTAGGTGGGGCTGAGAGAGCTCTGACAGAAAGTGCTCCTGAGAGAACAGCTTTGAGAACTTGTGATCGACCAAGATCACACCAGCAGCTGTAAGTGGAGGAGTGGGGAATCAAACACAGTTCTCCCAGTTTAGAGTTCACACTTTTAACCACAACACCAAACTGGCTCTCTGGAGGTCGGGTGCTGGCACTGCTGTTGTGGACAACCCCGCCAGGGAGGCTTAGCTTCCTTTACTTGGCCTGCTGGGAGCAGTTATATTTTATTTGTGTGTATGTGTGATTTTCTGAATGCTTAATACTTAATGACTGCTTTAATTTCATTTCTTCAGGAATAAGCTTGAATAATTCTTAGAATACAAAAATGTCAACTGCTGGGGGGGAGCCATGAAATAAGTAAACAAGAGGGGAGTCTAAGGTTTCAGTTATGAACACATTTACTGCCACCCTACTGAATAACGCAGGACTTACTTCTGAATAGACCTGCTTACAATTGCTTCAGTGAGGCATCATTTTGAATCAGTGGGTCTGTGACATCTAGCATTGCCAATTTTGGGTTGGGAAATCCTTGGAAATTGCGGGGGGGGGAGCTAGGGGGCAGATTTTGAGAAGAGGAGTGAGGTCAGGGAAGTATAATGCCATAGAATCCACTCTCCAAAGCAGCCATTTTCTCCAGGGGAATTGATCTGTGTAGTAATTCCAATTGATCAGTTGTAATTCCAAGAGGTCTCCAAGCCCCATCTGGAGGTTGGCTAACTTTACCAGAAGTGATAGCAGTGTGCCATTGTGATGCCCGTGTTGTTCCAACGCGCCCCCCCCCATTTCCTCCTGCCAGCTGTTCAGATGCTGGCAGCCAAAATCAAGGTTTGTCAGGAGGTTCTCCTGCTAGGGTTACCACATCTGGTTTGAGAAATACCTGGAGATTTGAGGAGTGGATCTTGGGAATGGTGAGGTTTGGAGAAAGGAGGGACCTCAGGGGGGTACGATGCCAAAGTCCAATCACCAAAACAGCCATTTTCTCCAGGGGAACTGATCTTCATCCCCTGGAGATCAGTTGAAATAGCAGGAGGTCTCCAGGCCTCACCTGGGTGTTGGCAACCTTATCTCCCACTATAGTAGAAGCCCTGGCAAGCCTAGGCTGTAAATGTGCAAAATAACACTTGGCAAGATGATCATCTTAAATTATGAGAAATTCAAAGTTCAGCTTCAATCAGTCCCTGGTTTTCAGACATGTATTATTTTCTAAGAGTGCCTGGGAAGCTCTAAACAATGCCCGCTCTGAGCTACATCTTGCAGGGCACATTTCTACACACAAAACCACCATTGAATACTCGGCGGTGGCCACCAGCAGCCAGTTAAAACGAAATGTAAATTCTATGAGAATCCATTGTTTCTCACAAGATCACATGCGCTTTGTAGCTTGGCAGCCTACATAAATATTTGAAACCAAGCCTGTATGATCAGAATCATTTTTTTTTAAAAAAGCATAATTATTTATATTGTGCTAGGAAACAATTTGCTTCCTCCACCCTATATTTCAGGTTTGCCAGAACTCAAAAGGATGAAGGAACGAACTTAGAGCTTTCCATTTGCTGTGTAAGTGCATAGTTGCACTCTACCTGTATTTGCTGCTGCATCTGATAAGCTTGTAGCACTCTTTACTCAGTGCTCCTGGGTCAACAGTCCTTGAACTCACTTCACATTTTGATTTATTCACATGCTTAACTGGATGAGTCACAGAGGAAGGAAGATTAGCCGTGCTACCAGCCTATGCAATTCAATTGACTCCTTCCTTATTCCAGGGAAAGGGCTCATGGAAGTTATTTAGGGTTCTCTCTCTTTATAAATTTATTTCTCTCTTAAAATATTCATACCCTGTCTTCCCCTTGTGGCTTCAGAAGGCTTACAAATGCTAAGGTTAAAAACATACAAAATACAATTCAAACCACATTAAGGCTGCTCCCCAAGAAAATGCCTGCAGCTTAAAGTCTATTAAAAGTCCTAGTATTAAAATGGCCTTTCAGTGTCTTTTTAAAAACTCTAGAAACAGAGCACCCTGCCACTTCCTCAAGAAATATGGCTACCAACTCCATGTTAGGAAATACCTGGAGATTTGGTGGTGGCACCTGGGGAGGGCAGGATTTAAAGAGAGGAGAGTCCTCACTGTAAGGTTGCCAGGTCCAACTCAGAAAATATATGGGGACTTTGGGGGTGGAGCCAGGAGACTTTCCCATTCCCTAAAATAAATAAAAATACAGCAGTGCAGTTCCCCTGAATACAGTCTTCATTTCCTTATCCCCCCCCCCCCAGCAGCTTCACTTCCACTAGATGAAAAATGAAGAGAGAGAGAGAGAAGCCAAAATAAACAGTTTGCAAGCACACACTTTTGTGATTTCACCAGGGCAATTTGCTCACGGGAGCTGCTGAATGTAACTATCTGCTGTTTTTCAGCCAACATCTTCAGACTAACAGGAAAATGAAAGGAGAGCTGCCTAGGGGGTGGAGTTTTCCTCCATTCCATAATCAGGTTCTAGTTAACTCCATTTTACTATACACACAACTTCTGAAAGCAATGCAAAACAATCAGAGGGACTGTACTGGCTTCTCTTCCTTTCTCACATGGTTCACACACTTGCCGGGAAGAGCCACGTGGCTCTGCTTGTTTGCCCCACCCATGCAGCTTTCCTCCAGCTGGAATTTAAAGGCACACACACAGTGCAAAACACAAGCAGTTTGCAAGGTTCTTTTAAGCCTACCAAGGTTTAAAGACACATCATGGCTGTCAGGACGGGGCTTCTCCCTGTCAACCAGCTGGTTCATGGCTTGGAGGAGCCTGCAAAACCATGGGACCCCCTGCTGGGGCCTGGTAGGCCTAGCACAATGGGGTATAATGCCATAGAGTTCACCATCCAAAGCATCCATAGAGTCCACCATCTAAAGCAGCTACAATCCAAAACAGCCACACTAGTTGTAATTCTGGGAGCTCTCTAGGCCCCATTTGGAGGTTCCAACCCACAAGAGAACCACGGTAATAGGTAGCCAAGAGATAAAGCAAACAAGCTTCCTTGATTACCGACCTCCACAATCAAAAACCATAACAATATTATCAAAAATTAATATATTGTAAATCACACTAAAGCGCAAGTTAATGCAATCCCTTATATAAAATAGAACATCACAAAAAATCACCATTCGCTGGCAATTTTTGATACAATTGAATGGTATGGAATGTGGCGAGAATTTTTTGAAAAATGATACAATCGATTTATTCTTCTCAAAGAGCAAAGGTGATGGTGAATGGCGAATTATCAGAACCGATCGTTATACAGAAGAGTACAAGACAAGGCTGTCCATTATCACCGCTTTTGTTTATTCTATGCTCGGAGATTTTGAACAAACAAATAAGAGAAGATCCAAATATCAGGGGTGCACTGGTAAAGGGTAAACAATACAAACTGAGGGCATTTGTAGATGATCTGGTTTTATTTTAGAACAGCCACTTGATTCAGTTGACTGTCTGACAAATAAGGTTAACCAATTAGGCCACTGGGCAGGATTGAAGATAAATTATGGTAAAACAAAATTTTTGGCCAAAAATATGACAATAGAACAAATTCAATCTTTGCATGGAAAGTCCGGATTCTCTCATGAGAAGAAAGTGAAATATTTGGGTATTTATATTACAAATAAATGCAGTACTCTAAAAGCAGATAATTATGACAAATTATTGAAAGAGATTCCCTGTCTACCTGGAAACATAAGGTAGAATAGGAGTGAAGTGTAAGGAATTGCCAGTCTGGCACACTCTTTTTTGATTTAATCAAAAATTTCTACCATTTTTTCTGTGGGGGGTGGGTTTGTAATTCTGGGTGGGGAATTATTGCGTTGCTCTGCCTATAATGGCTGAACTGAGATATTAGTTGGCTCTTAACTATAATGCATTCACACACAAACGAAGGTTTCAAGTTGTGTCTTGCTTTGGGGCAATCAGGATAAGAGGGGTTTTTTTACCTCAAGAAAGTAAAGTAAGATCTATACACAGTAAAAGCTTTGTTCCTAAAAAGTCCTGTGGTAAAGAGTGGTAAGCTGCAGTACTGCAGTCCAACCTCTGCTCACGACTTGAGTTTGATCCCAGCAGAAGCTGAGTTCAGGTAGCTGGCTCAAGGTTGACTCAGCCTTTCATCCTTCCAAGGTTGGTAAAATGAGTACCCAGCTTACTGGGGAGTAAAGTGTAGATGACTGGGGAAGGCAATGGCAAACCACCCTATAATAAAAAGTCTGCCATGAAAACATCCTGATGTGACATCACCCCATGGCCTGTTGCTAGCCCTCCAGAGGAACTGGCTGGTCATTGTGTGAGACAGGATGCTGGACTAGATGGACCATTGTTCTGATTCCGCAGGGCTCTTCTTATGTTCTTAATATTGGATTGCCCGTTAATCAAAAGTGCTAGAAACTCAAGCTTATTGTTCTACCCCTCTCCCTACCAGAGGAATTTGCAGGAACCAAACTGCATCCTATTGAAGACCACACCCCAACAGCCCCATGACTAGAAGGATCCTGAGAGCCAGTTTGGCATAGTGGTTAAGTGTGCGGACTCTTATTTGGGAGAACCGGGTTTGATTCCCCACTCCTCCACTTACAGCTGCTGGAATTGGCTTGGGTTAGCCATAGCTAGCTCTGGAGTTGTCCTTGAAAGGGCAGCGGCTGTGAGAGCCCTCTCAGCCCCTCCCACCTCACAGGGTGTCTGTTGTGGGAGGAGAAGATGTAGGAGATTGTAAGCCACTCTGAGTCATCGTCTTCTTCTTTTCCACTTCTCCCTGAGCTGCAGAGCCATCCTATATAGCAGGAAGGCAAGCAGGCCAGCTGCCCAGGAGCTCTCCAGCAGAAGTGTCTCTGACAGCTCCAGGCAGGTAAGGAGAATGTAGGCACCGAGGGAGATGTTACATGGCAGCGCTACCTGTCAGGAGTCCAGTGGCATCATACTGGCTACCTGGAGAGGTGAGTATGAGGCATGCATGTGACCAAAGACCTAAAGCTATCATGACTGAGTGGGATAAGCTTCCCTTCTGGGTGATGTAAGTTACCTAAGTGTTCTGGAAAATAAAATGCTGGATAACAAAGCTTTTAATGTACAACCTCTGCAGTGTATCTGGCCATAGTTCCCCCCTCCCTTTTGTTTGCTGGCATTTCAACATCTTCACTAGTCGATGTTTTGAGGGCCAAAGGTTGCTTACTGCTGATTTTAATGGAACAGTTTCTATTATGACAGTAAGATGGGAGTAGAGCCCCCTGGGCATGATTCAAAACACAAACTGTGATTCGTGCTAAAAATGGCCAATTTCTGGTTCATTACAAATTGTTTTGGCAAATGGTGCTGCACGCAAAATAAAAATGAAATGGCTTGGGTTTTGGGGTGGTTCATCTATGTCATTATGGGCAGGGGATCCACTTCACGTGCCATGACGTGCCCTGTGCGATGATGTCACCCGAAAGTGACATTATTGTGCCAGGCACTTCTGGGGAACATCATCGCGCAGGACGTGTTGTTGTCCACCTATGCTTTCCAGCCCTTGGAGGCTATTCCACACCTTCCTGAACTGAATGAACCACAAATTGCTCAGGAAATTAAAAAAAAAAAATACAAAATGAACCGAACCACCCAATCCGGTAACCTAATTAACCACAAAAAGAAACGAACCACCATTTTCACATTCTGTGCCCATGCCTAGCCCCTGTTTCTGATGGAATAAGTTTGTGAAGGAGCTGTAGCCTGCAGACTGAGCTTCTTCCACCCATCCTGGGTTTCTCAGGTTCCCTTACTACTGTGGGAAGGAACTCTGCTGAAATGGCTCCCACACCACCGGCACAACACAAAAAGAGTGTTGGAATCCGCAGACAGGAGTAATCTGCTCTGCAACCTTGCCATCTGTCACAGCATTCCAGACTCCTTCTGCAATCCAGGCAGATCTAGCCTTAGTCCCATTGAGTTCAGTGTGATTTTCTTACAAATAATTATGCATTGGACTGTAGCCTAAGTCAGCATGTGTGTGTTAACTTAATAAAATCAGCACAATGCTGTGTACATGGAATTCGTTCATGACTACAAAACAATTCACTTCATCATTTATTTCCGGCTTGCCAACTTGTCCAGGGGTTGGGAACAGATTGGACTGTCTTGTTTGCAGTGTAAGCACATGTGACCTGTCTCTGATGCTACATATAATAAGTTAGTGGTGCACATTTTTGTGGTTATCCTGGGAGAACCAGCCCTCAGCTTATTCATTCATATATGCACATGAATTAATCTCCCTACTTACAACTAGGGTGTGTTTTGCTGCAAACATATTCCTCACAGTGGGAGTTAAGGAAACAGATATGCTTCTCATTGAAAGTTTCATTGGTCTACTGCAATTCAGTTTACATAAGGCTACAAATACATCAGAAACTACAGGTGGTCCAGAATGCAGCTGATAGGTTGCTGCAGGGGATTTTTTTGTAGCAGGAACTCCTTTTCATATTAGGCCACACACCCCTGATGCAGCTAATCCTCCAAGAGTTTACAGTAGGCCCTGTACTAGGAGCCCTATAAGCTCTTGGAGGATTGGCTACATCAGGGGTGTGTGGCCTAATATGAAAAGGAGTTCCTGCAAAAAAGAAAAAAGTCTTGGATTGCTGACTGGAATATCATGGTCAGCTCCTATTACTCCAATTCTGTGGCAGCTTCAACGGCTACCAGTTAGTTTCTGGATCCAAATCAAGGTGTTGATGTTCAAAGCCCTTAATGTTCAAAGCCCCCCCCCCCCCCCCCCGCCATGCTCCCTTTGGTCTAGGGGTCTCTTGCAGGTTCCTGGTCCTAGGATGGCTCAGTTCTGGCCCTGCTGGTGGACCTCCAGATGGCACCTGGGGTTTGTAACTGTGTAACACAGAATGTTAGATTGTATGGGCCATTGGCAACACCAAGAGGTATGAGAACATTGCCCATACACCTTTATCCTGCTCTGCTTTCGTCTGCTGTCAACCCTCCTCTCCTTTTTGCCATCTCACCTGTGCAAAAACTACAAATGTGAGGGAAAATTTCACTAACACCCCTAGTGGCCCAATACCCCCCACCCCCGGACTAGCTATTTCTTCTCACTTACCAATATATGCTGTAATGCCACCCTGCAGCTTGGCAGACAAAGGGGGGGGGGAAGTTATCTAAAAGGCTGATGGGGGAGCTCTAGTTGCACCCCTTCTCCATAGTGATGACAAAGCAGTTACCTGTAGGCAGACCTCATTTTGAGCAGGAGCTCACAGGAGTCAAGCTCTGGAACCTCTAAATTTTATTGAGCTCTTTCTTTCTTAACCCTTCCTCCCCCCCCTCCCCCAATAATTGCTTCTGGGCTCCATTGTTCAGACTCCCTGGGAGAATTCTGCTGAACACTAAGAACTGACAAACTTTCTAATATTTTCTCCCATAACCAATGCATATCATGCAATGGAAATCTTCATCATGCCACTGTGGCCATATAGGAGAAAATAATGTAAAAAGTATGATGGAAGTAAGGTTTTATTATTCAAGAAGCATTATAATTCAAGAAGCATTTAAAGGTAGATGCTGAGCTGATATAACTTAGTACACCTTCCAATGATGTCAGGGGTGTGTGGCATATGCAAATGAGTAATGCAAATGAGTTGTGCTACTAAGCAGCATCTCTTTTTCTACGAAATGACCCCAAACTAGCTGTAGGACATTCACCTACAGCCAGTTTGGTATAGTGGTTAAGTGTGTGAACGCTTATCTGGGAGAACCAGGTTTGATTTCCCATTCCTCCACCTGCAGGAATGGCCTTGGGTCAGCCATAGCTATCACAGAGCTGTCCTTGAAAGGGCAGCTTCTGTGAGTGCTCTCTTAGCCCCACCCGCCTCACAGGGTGTCTGTTGTGGGGGAGGAAGGTAAAGGCGATTGTAAGCCGCTCTGAGATTCAGAGTGTAGGGCAGGGTATAAATCCAATATCATCTTCATCATCTTCTTTCTCACAGAGGCTTTCCCTTGGTTTGGGTGCCACACTGTAGGGTTTTTTTCTGGATTCCCCTTTCAGATGGATGCAAACAGGGTTTATCTTAAATCCAGATTAAAGGGAAAGCCCCTGGCATGAGTCATGCTCAGAATGAGTATAACGAAAAATCCCCATGCAGCAACAACCAAGAATATAAATTTAGCTTGGCAGAATGGAAAATTAGAAGGTTTTGAACTATATAAGCCACTAACTAAAAGGGAGCACATACAACACCTTTACCCACTAGTTGTCCTCTCTCAAAAAATATACTTCTAATTATAAATGTATAAAAAGCAGCTTGGAGACTTTCTGTGAGCGAATACTATAGTTTAAAGAAAAACCAGCTGCTGATGCCTATGTGTCATTCCCTTCCTCCACAAAGATGATTTAAGAAGGAATGGTGGGGGGAAGGGATATTCTGGATCTAGATGCTGAAAAGGATTTTTTGTGCACACAGATGCTCCCCACATTCACCTCTGACTTGTATAAAGAATTAGCACATCATATTTAGGGTTGAGTTGCTCCGGACCAAATGCAAATTTAAAATTCAGTACCAGGTTATCTATGCAAAGAAATTAAATTCTGGGAGCTGCATATGTTTGGGCAAACTGAAATGTTTTCTCGTAGCAGGCCTGGAAGAGAGGTGAGGCACCCAGAAGAGCACTGAAGACCCATTCTTGAGCAATGGAAATGTTGCTTACCCTTCCATTTCCTTCTACAATGTTGCCATGGATTCTCCAGTTTATAAGCTGATTTATGCAGCTATAGTGACCAGAAAAACAGCTTTTAAAAAATGAATCCTGACATCCTCCATGTGCTGAGTTGCCTTCCTTGAAATAGAAGAATAAGAATAAGAAGAATTGCAGATTTATACCCTGCCCTTCTCTCTGAAACAGAGACTCAGAGCAGCTTACAATCTCCTTTATCTTCTCCCCCCACAACAGACACCCTGTGAGGTGGGTGGGGCTGAGAGGACTCTCACAGCAGCTGCCCTTTCAAGGACAACCTCTGCCAGAGCTATGGCTAACCCAAGGCCATCCCAGCAGGTGCAAGTGGAGGAGTGGGGAATCAAACCCGGTTCTTCAAGATAAGAGTCCATGCACTTAACCACTACACCAACTAGGGTTCCAAACTCCAGGTGGCACAAACAAACAAACACTGTGATATGCTGGCTAACACATTTAGTAAAACTTTTGTCAATAATACTTTTATCAAGAATCTTACAATTTTTTGTCACATTATGAAGAAGTACAACTTCACAATATTATAAAGAAAAGTCCATCCCAGTGAGCACCCAGATATAGGCTCATTTAGCCAAAAACTTCCTCAGGAATATTCCTAGATATTTCAAAGTTATCAGCCTCTTGTACAATTCAGTGTGCATATTGGGAGCAAGCCAGTTGCTAACTTCTTCTCTAAACAGATGCACAAACCTTCTGAATGTAGCTACAAGCAAAATAGCAACACAGTATATTACAGAAGAAAACAACAGCAACTGTGTATATAAACAATAAAGAATTTATAAACCAAAATAGAAAAATCTCTTATTTTTTCCATGGATACCCTATACACAGTACAAAAAAGTACAAAATCTTTTTTCCAAAGGGGATGGGTTCCACAACAGTACATTTATATTCAGTTCTCTTAGAAGTATTCCAATCTTATAAAGCAGAATTCATGAAGAAGGATTCTTTTAAAACATATATTCACAGTCTTGCATTTTATGTTGTGATTAATCCAATTCCCCTAAAGTGTAGCCTCCAAAGGCTTTTATGTTCTTCTTACGTGCCAGTTGACTAATGGGTCACGTTTCGCATAGAGATGCTTTATCATAGAGCCATTCCTGTTCTGCAATAGCAATCAATTGACGTCAAGCTAAGACTTCTTACAATTCATAATAGGCACCAGCTCATCAGTGCCACTTAAGTGTTTAATTTTATATGGAGAAAGACAGTCCTGAACCTAACCAGATGCAAAAGCCGTCTGAATTTAGGCGGCAGAATGCTCTTTTACTGGCAAAATGCTTTCTTTCTCTCTCTGTTACTTAAGTGTTTTATATAGGAGCAAGCCAGTTCTGAAACTCTTCTTGAACAGATGCAAAAGCCTTCTGAATATTGCTGGCAAAATGCAGGTGGCACCTGGAGATCTCCTGCAATTACAGTTGACCAACTGTTGACCCAAATCAGTTCCCCTGGAGAAAATGGCTGCTTTGGAGGGTGGCCTCTACAGCATCACATCCCTACTGAAGTCCCTCCCCAAACACCACCCTCCCCAAGCTCCACCCTGCAAATCTCCAGGTATTTCTCAGCTCAGAGGTGAGAAGCCTAGGTGTACATGAAGCTTAAAGAAAGAGGTGTGCATGTCAAATGTTTAGTTTAAGGGAGTACAAAACCCACTATGCAGCAATGTGTGCATTTGTGCCAGTCTCCAAAGAGTGTTGTAGGCTCAAACTGCATGTGAGGGTGACAAAACCATTTATCTAATTCTGTATGAAAAGGACAGTGGGAAGGGTGCATAGAAGAGCAAAAGAGGTACGTGGATGAGGGGAGGCAGACCCTTCCCTTGCTGCGCTGTCCTCTTGAACCCCTTTCCCCCCTGTTAAACAGCGGGTTCAATGCTTAGTTGCAGGAGACTTAGTTGCAGTTGATCACAGCTCTTTATTAGTGATTACAGCATTGTAATAGGCAGACTAAAACTGCTGAACGGGGCCAGTGAGGCCAACGATATACACTCCAAAGTTCCTGCTGCGCTAGAACGTCATTGGGTCATTTGAACCAGCAGGGGGCTGGTGATTGGTCCGGGGAAGCAGAGATTTGGATCCTGCTTCCCATTGTTCCCATGTCCCCAAGCTTAGTCCTAAAGGCGCCAATGAGCCAGGCAGGAACTGACAACCCAGATCAAACATAGAGTCACACATACACAACAACCCCTCCACATGATGCTGCCATATACTGAATCAAACCACTGGTCCATCACCATCAAGGTCAGGATTACCTACTTAGATTAGTAGGAGCTCTCCCAGTTTTGGATAAAAATCGTTTGCATCCCCCAGTTTTTTAAACTGGAGATGATGGGGACAGAACCTGGGATCTTCCTCATGCCAAGCAGATGGTCTATCGCTGAGTCACAGTCCTAAGCCTACCTGGGTCAGTGGATTGCCAGAGGAGCGGCAGCTGTGGGAGGGGCCTCTTGATTCTGTGCTCTGAAAATCAGGCCTCTGCGTCCTCCTCGGCAGGTGACTAGAGAAGATTCTTTTTAAACGTTTGGGCTGGAAATGTTCATGCGTTTCTCAGTCCGTATGACCCATTCACATGTTTTTATGAGCGTGGGGTTTGGAAACCAGCACAGTAGCAAGCTGTAGGAGACCATTCATTGGAATGCAACACATAAGCGATGTGTGCAAACATAATGTGCATATGGCTTTCTCTATGAGGCTGGGAGCCCTGTGTTTTCAGGGTTCTCAATTGTATGGAGTGAACCCTGCAGACGTGCCATTTATACATATCCACCCCCTCACCCCAGCATGCATATTCAGAATACCATCCCCCAATTCCCCCTTTAGGAAAACTGAAAAATGCTATTGATTCTCATTGAACATGCTCAAAGAGTCTCAATAATGATTGATGATCCTTACTGCCCTCTACTGGGATGAATATATATCAGACAACCAGCTCTGTTTGATTCGGATGACATATTTTCACGTTTAATGATTCTTTGTTAACTACATTGTGGCACTTAGGTGGTGGAGAAGCTCCGTGGACCCTGGTCTTTCTTCTTCCCCAGGTACATTAGTTAATTTGTGATGCCTGCTCCCAGTAGTCCAGAGGCCCAGTTTATCTGAGTTTTCCCACCAAAGAATCATGGTTGTGTGATCAGGCCTCTGTATGACTGGGCTTTCACAGGGTGACCCATTTTTAAAATAATGTAATCTGGGTCACTCTTCCACTATGTAAATGATTCCATATGTATGTATTGGTAAATTGAATGCTGCCAAGTACTTTGAGCAGTCCAAAAATCAAACAAACAGTATGTAGATACCAAGTAGAAGCACTATTATTATGGCAACTAGGACTACTACTACAACGAGTAGTAATAACAATACTTCATGATTGTGTGCATGTAGAGAGAGAGGAGAGAGAGCTCTGCAAGATTTTAAAGAGAGGAACAAAATCCCAACTAGACTGAGATTTACACTAGTATTTAGTAATTACAGAGTAACCATCTGAATTAATATAATATGCAAACCCCCCCACACACACACACAAAAGATGTTGCAGTGTGCTCCCCTCCACCAGCCCCAGTCAGGTATCCACAGAGCTAAACATAAGAACATAAGAGAAGCCATGTTGGATCAGGCCAGTGGCCCATTCAGTCCAACACTCTGCGTCACACAGTGGCCAAAAAAACCAGGTGCCATCAGAAGGTCCATCAGTGGGGCTAGGACACTAGAAGCCCTCCCACTGTTGCCCCCCCCCAGGCACCATATTATTAGACATTAGTGCTATATTTGCTCTCTGTGTGTATGTGAAGCTTTTCTTTCACATTGTGACCGTCATGTTTCTCTTTTGTCTCTTCTCCTACACTTTTCTCCATTTGGCAGTGATGTTTTTATTGTTATAATGTACTTTATATCAAAATACCATGATTAGAAGCCTCCCCCCCCCCCCAGTTTAAGCACTTGTTGGATTCATTGAACCCCATTTTTTGTGTAATAGATAGCATCAATGTTCTCTCTAAGCTTGTGAGCAAAAATTCTACTTTGTGAGCTACTGGCATTAAAGTTGTGAGCAACTGGCATCAAAATTGTGAGCTACTGCATAAATTAAAGTGCTCTGGGTCATCCTAAGCTAAGACAAAAATCTGTGAGCTGGAGGCTAAAAATCTGTGAGCTAGCTCACACAGCTTAGAGGGAACACTGGATGGCATCTCTTTATTCAGTAATGAATAAAAGGTTAGGATGTGTAAAATGCTTTTGCTTCAATTTTTGCTATTAGCTGTACTTCCTTGTCTGTCTGTATTCAACCTTGACCCACCACAGGCTCTCTGATCATCACTCTATATAGGTTTGCTAGCTCTGATTTAGGAAATTCCTGGATATTTTGGGGGTGGAACTTGGGCAGGATGGGGTGTGGTGAAGAGAGTAACCTCAACAAGGCATGATGCCATAGAGTCCATCCTCCAAAGCAGCCATTTTCTTCAAGGGAACTGATCTCTGTTTCCTGGAGATCAGTTATAATTCCAGATGATCTCCAGACACCACTTGGAGGTTGACAACCCTATCTAATTGTTACAATCTCCAGCCAGCCACGACTGGACTCCACCTCTGTTTATTTAGACTTCTCCTGCCCCCACCCCGAGCTCCTGACTGTGTCCTCTAGCTCAAGGTGACTCTCAGGGGACCAGACCTGGCAACCCTGAATTGTACAGACTATTTTTACCTTAGTGAGAAGTTTACCACAGTGAGAAGTGACTAGGCCTTAGGCTCATTTGCTTACTTGTTTCAGCAAATGGGTAAGAGGAGGGGAAAAACCTCTTTATCAGTTAATACTCCAGCTGCCTTGTTTAAAGGTTATCATTATAGACAAGACCCATCATAAAACTGAAGAATGCTGCCAAGTTGGTGCCTGATAATGCGAAAAACAGATCAGGGTAAAGAGAAAATAATCACCTTAAACAGTGTGAGCCCAGAAGAGGAAGACAATAAACACAGGAACTTCGTGTTTAATTGTTGCTTAGATTCTTTTTTAAATCCTCCCACAATAGAAGGACAAGGGTAGAATTTGCCAACTGAGCGGTTGAGCTTTGTAGGCCATTGATAGATCCTAACAGAGTTTGGAGGGTCGCTGCAGAAACGATTGCTGAGCTTGGTGTGTCCAAAGGGACTAATTTCACAGTAGACTTTTAATCCTGGTTTAGCCCTGTCCCCAGACTGGCATTCTGCACTAAAATCATAGAATTAGATAAACCAACTCTATGACTCTATGATTTTAGTGTAGAATGTCAGTTTGGGGAAAGAAATAAACCAGGATTAAAGGCCGAGTGCAAAACTGGTTAGGGCTGAAAGAGTCAGAGGTGAACTAGCAAGGTTCAGGGCAATAGCAAACAAACGTTATTCCAGCTTCCCCCCCGCCCCCTTCCAAATCCTAATAGTGGTTACCTGCCATAGACTGATCTGAATTATGTGACCAGTAAAATAATAGATTTTGCAGTGGCCAGTGGCAGTTGTACAGGGCAGTTTGAAGACATGAAAGTGGAGTGGAAAGGGAAGACTGAAACATCTTCTCTCTATGCATTGTGGTCAGGAGAAGAAAAGAGAGGCACATGGTGCCATTGTCATTGTCCTGCCTTTGGCTCCCGATTTCTATGATCACTCAGTGCAGTAGTGGAAGAAATTTTTTGTTGGAATTAATATTTATTAAGTGTGCATTTATCAACATATTTATACATCTCATATAAATACACTTCGTTTTTTGCTTGTTGTCTTCTACAAATCAAACTGAATACTAACAACAAATAAATAAACTCCATCCTCTTTATCTTATTTCCATTCTTTACCTGATTTCACCCGATCCCCATACCACTTTTCCTAATTCTTATTCTAATCATAATTATATTTTTTTCTCTTTGTTTCCAAAACTTCTTTACTTCTTTCATGGACTTCCATCTTTACACACTTAATTTTTTGAAACTTTAACGATCTTCTCTGGTGCCTGCAAAAGAAAGCTGGACAGGGTTACCCCCAGAACTGGGTGCTGCAGAAAAATCTCTACAGTCGGAGGTCTTGGGGGGGGCACATCTCCTTGGGGGGAGCCAGTTTGGTGTAGTGGTTAAGTGTGTGTACTCTTATCTGGGAGAACCAAGTTTGATTCCCCACTCCTCCACCTGCACCTGCTGGAATGGCATTGGGTCAGCCATAGCTCTGGCAGAGGTTGTCCTTGAAAGGGCAGCTGCTGTGAGAGCCCTCTCAGCCCCACCCACCTCACAGGGTGTCTGTTGTGGGGGGAGAAGATATAGGAGATTGTAAGCCACTCTGAGTCTTTGATTCAGGGAGAAGGGCGGGATATAAATCTGCAATTCTTCTTCTTCTTCTTCCTTGCTAATCCATTGGCTTTAACAGTTCAATTTCCATTTTCCATTCCCATTTATCATATCTTTATCCTATCTTCTAACTATATACATATTCTCCTATTAATTACTCTCAACTACTCTCCAAAAACATAATTTCCCAATTCAAACACTTAGTTCCTTGCCTGATGCCTCATTATATGCAGTATATGTTTGATTTTCCATATCAACCACTAGATGGCCTAGTGGTAACCATCTATACTGAATTACTTTATCACGTAAAATCTTTGTTTTTTCTCTCAGTCTCTTCTTTGCATTAATTACTTCAGCTTGAATATCAGGAAATTAAAAAACTATTGTGTCTTCAAGGCACAGTCCCTGTTTTTCCATTTTAAAAAGTTTGTTCTTCATCTGTAGTTGTTTAAAATCAACAACAATGTCCAGGGAAACGTTATCAGGAGCCTTTTTGAAAATATTTCCTCGGAAGGCAGAAGGAAGGCTCTTGGGAAGGTTCTGCTTCTCCTTCTGTGAGAAGAATCTGACTCAGCTATCTATTTAAAGCTGTAGTATGGTTTTCCGTCTCTCTGAAATTTACAAATATTCCATGAAGCTTGGCTTTTCTTTCTTTCAATTTTAACTCCTGAAGTATGATCTTATTTTTGGCTCAGGACTCAAAATCCTTAAAGTCTTTCAAATCCTCTGCTGTCTTTTTTGCCATCTGATATGCAGCTTCAGCTTTCTTATGAGTTGTTTTCAATGCTGCGGTGAGTTCATCCAATTTCTTGTTAATTGGTTTGACTGACTGTTTAATAAGTCCAAGTTCCCTTTTTAATTGTCCATCCTCTCCACTAAGAGACCTTATATCATTCTTAATTTCATTCTTTATCTCCATTAGGGCATGCAGTATCTCAGTCTGTTCACTTTGGGGAGGGTTACTCCCTCCCACCACCATTTCCGCTAACAGAGAAGTCTCCAAGTCAGAATCTCCAGATTTTTCTAAGTCAATATTATCCTTTCTAGGAGGTCTATAGGGAGGGTTTTTAGTATCTTTCTTTGCTCTAGTTCTTCTTATACTTCACTTTGATGTTCTTTCCAAAATTGGCTATGTTTTCTGAGAGTAATCATTAATCTTCCACAGGAATAGCAGGAGCATAGGAGGGATGCAACCAGCCTGAAGCGCAGTCACCTCCCCCCTCCCTTGGAAGAAAAGTTTTAAAACCATTGTCATTCCATTGGTGTGATGTCACTTCCAGAAAAAGCCCAGAAGTGATGTCACACTGTGACTAATGGCACCCACCATATCCTCACCTGCCAGATTTCCTCTAGCAATCCTAGAGGAACACACATGTCCAATATGTAGTCATCATGTCATGCATCAACACTCATGGAGTTGATGCATGATACATCACTGCCAATGGGGGGATCCTGGACCTGGTCCTGGAGTCCTGTGTCTTCTGTGCTTTGCGCATGCGGCACAGTGACATCACTCAGAAGTGACATCATCACATTGCTGACATTGCATACAGTGCTCTAGGGTTTGGGCAAAAACTCAATGTGTTTTTTGTTACAAAACCATAGCATTTGCCCAAAGCCCAGAGTATCAATGTGCAATGTCAGTGATGCGATGACATCACTCAGGATGTCAGTGATGCGATGACGTTGCATCAGGGATGTCATGCGCTGACATCCCTATTTGGGGGTGGGGTTTCCCTTGACAGCTAGCTTTGGGCTGGTGGATTGGAGCCCCCAAAGATTGGGGATCCCCCAAGCATACCAGGGGTCTGGCAACCCTAAACACACATGAGGACTTCGCAATATGTAGTGCGGCTCTCACCAAGCAAAGGCTCACAGGAAGCCCTATAAAATTTGGTGCATGTATATTTCTCAGTAAATCCCTTTTTACCAAATGTATTTCCTTGCAATATTCTAAGTTCCTTACTTGACCATTCACCATCCAGCCCTTTCCAGAGCCAGAAGTGCATTTGGTGGAGAGAAGTAATAAATCCTTTCATGCTGTTTAATGAAACAAGAAAATGTGTTGCTCACACTTGGATGCTAGACTTTATTACCCGAACACAGCTAAAAAAATAAATGGAGTATTTCCTGTTTAGAAGTGCCTCCCACATCATGTGATTTTGATTTTACCCAGGTGTGGCGATTCCAGATGAAATCAGCGCTCCAGTTATTTTTAGGCAAAGAAAACCACTGGCATATGGATACTAATTTAAACAACTTGCCACTCAAGCGGAGAAAAGATTTCTCACAAAAAAATAAGTACACACATTGAAACGTGATCCGCAGTGGTCACAAAAATGACATAGGAATTTTGCAAGACATTAAAGTGTTTAGCTAATTCCTGATTTTCTTAACTCCCCACACATTAATTATAGAATCATTATAATATTGCCATCCATGTATATAACCATATGCCATTAATCATAAGGGGACTTGCATGATTTTGTGTGTGTGTGTGCTGGAGATGTTTGCAAAACTATAGAAGCAATTTTGTGGTTTCTTACAGGAAATAACTCTCATATGGCAAAGATGGAAATCAGGTGAATTTAGACAGGTACAGAAAAAAAAAGGAACCAATAGGATATGGAAGCAAGTACTACTAACAGTGTTGACTGTTAATAATAATTAGTTCTAATTTCTACTTCATCTGTTTGTTGACTCTTGTAGCTGTATGCTAATTTATTGCTATTCACAGATGTTACCAACTACTTTAACCCAATCTCAGCAATAATTGCCTAGTTACTTATGCGCCTTCTTGATCCTAGCTAGCCCTTCCTGACAACTACCCCCAACGCACCTTCTCTCTGCCTATATGTAATGGTTAAAGATGTCTTGTTTCACAGTATCTGAAAAAGTGTGCATGCACATGAAAGCTTATACCCAGAATTAAACTTGTGTTGGTCTTAAAGGTGCCCCTGTACTCAAACTTTGTTCTGCTGCTTCAGACCAACACAGCTGCCCCACCTTAATCTAGTTCACTTAGAGTTTGCCCTTCTTGCCAAGCTAGGGCTGCCAAGGGTGGAGGTTCTTCCAGTTTGGGGGTCCCCAACCTGCTGGTCCCCAGTGGGCCGGCGGGGGAATCCCCTCCTGACATCACTGGAGCCATGATGTCACTCGTAAGTGATGTCATTGCGCTGGCAATGTTGCATACTGGCTGCTCTAGGAGCTTCCAGGAAAACTCTATGGTTTTCCCAGATGCTCAAGCAATTTGGGAGGAATATTCTATGAAGGCTGCGGGGGACTTGGCAACCCTATGCCAAGGTTTAAAAGCCAACAAGTGCATTAAAAACCTTCTGCAAACTTTGAAAAGACATTAAAAACTGTAACAATACGTCCTTCATAGAAATAGCCTTCTAAAAAGTTCTGTCCTGCACAATGTCATCAAAGTGTGTCAGGAGCCTTCCTGACCTTCTCAGTTAAGTTATTCCATCAGGTGGGGGCCACCACTGAAAATGCTTGGGCATGTGCATGCCCTGATCTTACCCTTTGGCAGGGGGATGCTTGGAATCAACGCTAACGGTATACAGATTAGAGAACCATCTAGCAAACCTAAATGATGAACTTAAGCAATAAAGCAAAGCCACTGTTAGACTTGACTTGGTAATGGCTCTAAGAAATGTCCATATTTAATGTTGAGGATATTTATTCACCACTTTTCTCCTCAAGGGAGTCCAAAGCAGCTTACAAGAAAAACACAGTAAAAGTGCCACTGCTGTTTCTGAGTCTAATGGGCTAACTTGTCCAAAGGCACAAGCTAAGAACACCTTTGGTCATACCCAGTCTTTATACCAGCAGGCGGTAAACAAGAAGAGCAAGCAAAATGCACAACTTTACATGGTGTAACTGGCAGTAATGTCCCGCCTAACCTGCCCTCTCTGGCAATAATGCTCCCCCCCTAACCCACCCTCCATAAAACATGTTTATTTAGCCTTTGGCCATATGGTTTGTCCCATCTGAAAGTTTTGGGGTGAACTACTGCATGGTAATTAATCTGCTTTATTCCTGGCCATGAGGAATTCCATATGCTTTGGATTTTTCTTTGGTTCTTCCGCAGCTATGTTGGTTTGGGGTTGTTGTTCTGATTTAATTATCTGAAGAAGTGATCAGTGACTCACACAAGCTCATACCCTGCCACAAATTGTGCTAGTCTTTAAGGTGCTACTGGACTCTTGCTCTTTTCTACTGATCCTATTTGGTTATTTTATTTACCGTATTTGCTGGCGTATAAGACGACTTTTTTGCCCAGAAAAACATGCCTCCAAGTGGGGGGGTCGTCTTGTACGCCGGGTGCACTTCAGTTGGGATACCGTATTTCCCCAAAAATAAGACCTTCCCAAAAAATAAGCCCTAGCAGGATTTCTATGCATTTGTGATGGGCTTATTTTTTGGGTAGGTCTTATTTTCGGGGAAATACAGTAGATCCAAAGCACAAGGGACGGGTCACGGGGCGAGAGGCTGTCTTTTGCTGTGGAGGGAAAAGGTGCTGTGCAAGCCCGATCCTTTGCATGCTTACTTGGAAGTAAGCCCTTTCTGAGTTCTGTGGTTGCTCGCTCTCTGGCTGCTGTCTTTGCAGCCTTGAAACGAAAACCCAAAGCAACCACCTATACATTACGGTATTTAGCGACCTTCTGTCTCCTGTTCCTAGGGATTCGCTGCCTTGCAGCTCTCGCTTCGGGGGAGAATAAGGGGGCAGTTTTCATTCAGCAGGAGAAAGGGGCCGTGGATGCTCTTCGAGCCTTTCTCCCTTTTCTTGCTGGTGGGCAAACCAGACTTGCATTTGCTTACAGGCTCCCTCTGTTGTTCTCTGTTTGTACGGGGAGGGGGAGAGGCAAGAGATCTGCTGGCCGGGTGTGTTTGTCTGTGACTGTAGCTGCACGCAGGCAGAGATGTGCTCCCCCCACCCCCAGTTTCCACCAACGATCATTCCCCCCTTCCCTCCCCTGTATCGCTTCGGCTGTAAATGCCCTTATTGCAGATGGTCTCCCATTTCTCCAGCTTCCAATTTTGCCCCAGAGATGGAGGATGGGAAAACGCAGTAAAAAGATATTATCCAGGGCAGGGAGGATTTCTACTTTAAAAAAATATTGCAAAGATGGCTCCTCCCCCCCCCCCTTTTTATTTGCACCTTGACTCCCTGCATCCTTTGGCCTGCTGGCTGGTGGGGAGAGAAGCTGACGCATCTAAAGCGATGAGCGGCCTCCCAGCTGGCATTTTTAAAAAGGGAAAAAAGCCTCACGAAAACCAGTGGCTCCTCTCCGCACATGCTGCTTTCTGGGGTTGGGGGCGGGGGGGGGCTGTCTTTGAAGCGCGCGAGCCTGTGGGTGCTCTTGCGTGCATGTGCAGGCATCCTTCTCTGACCCGGCCGGGTAACAATGAGAGAGGGAGAGACAGAAAAAGTGGCCCAACACCACCAAATTAAATTCCTGAAAGATTGGGGATTTGAACTCAAGTCTTCCAGATTCTAGTCCAGCAACCACTATACCACACTGGCCAGGAGACTTTAGTTTATTTTACCTGAATATGCCTGTGTTTGAACTTCCTTTCCTCCTTGTTAAACTCTCCCTCCTCTTCTTCTGTTGTTTCTGTACTACTGAAGTTCTAACTATAAGATTGCTTCAGGTGGGGACTTGCTTTCTGTGTTTATATTATGCACTAGTACAACTCCCAAAACACTTTGTCCCTACTCAGCTGCCATATTCTGCCACTCTTCCTCTCCAGTGAAGGCTAAGGGTGGGAGCTCAGGGGGCGAGAAATCATCCCTCTTAAAAGGGCCACGCTTATTTGGTCTAGAGATAGACTACTCTGCAAGCTCTGCCACCCAGCGCTAGATGAGGCAGGAACAAAGAGGAGAAAGTGTGTGGAAGGTGTGCGGAAGAGGGGGTAGTCTTAAACGGCGAGTATATAACAAACTCTATATTTTGAGTGGAAATGTTGGGGGGTCGTCTTATACGCCCAGTCGTCTTATACGCCGGCAAATACGGTATTTGGTTATTTATTGTTTTACGTTGTTTTGAATTTGTTGTGTGCTGCAGTTTTCAAGAGAGAGATGATGACTATGCAACAGTCTAAATACCAATTAGTTATAAAACAGTTTGAATAAAAACACCCATCACAACTTCTAGAAAATGGACAGACAGGTATAGAGGATGGTGTGGAGTTGTTTTCTGTCGCCCCAGAAGGGCAGACCAAAACCAATGGGTTGAAATTAAATCAGAGGAGTTTTCAGCTAAACATTAGGAAGAACTTCCTGGCAGTTGGAGAGGTTCCTCAGTGGAACAGGCTTCCTCAGGAGGTGGTGGGCTCCAGTGTTCCCTCTAAGCTGAGTTAATGTGGGCTAGCTCACAGATTTTTAGCCTCCAGCTCACATATTTTTGTCTTAGCTCAGGAAGGATGACCCCAGAGCACACTAATTTATGCAGCAGCTCACAACTTTAATACCAGTAGCTCACAGAGTAGAATTTTGCTCACCAGACTCGGCAGCTTAAAGGGAACATTGGTGGGCTTTCCTATGGAGGTTTTTAAGCAGAGGCTAGATGGCTATCTGACAGGAATGCCGATTCTGTGAACTTAGGCAGATCATGAGAAGAAAGGTAAGGGAGGTACTTTTGAATTTCTTGCATTGTACAGGAGGTTGGACTAGATGACCTTACATGAATGTATTTAAGGGAGTTTTTTTGGTTAATCTTGAAGGTTCTGGTGGAACACGGGGTGGAAGGTCTTTGTTCAGGATTCTAGGTCCAAATCATAAGCATGGTTAGGGCATTATAGATCATCACCAGAACCTTGAACTGAGCTTGGAATGCAATAGATCAGTGGTCCCCAACCTTTTTGGCACCAGGGGGCGGTTTTGTGGAAGACAATTTTTCCACGGGGGGTGGGGTGGGAGGGGGGGGTTAATGGTTTTGGGATGATACAATTGTGCACTTTATTTTGGTGTGGTTAAGTGTGTGGACTCTTATCTGGGAGAACCAGGTTTGATTTCCCTGCAATAGATGACCAATACAAATAAGGTAGCAGAACAAGTCTCTGCCAATGTATGGCTACCCCACAGGGTTTTCAAAGCAAGAGATGAACAGAGGTGGTTGGCCATTGCCTAGCTGTGTGTAGCTACTCTGGACTTTCTTGATGGTCTCCTATCCAACTAGGGGCAACCCTGTATAGCTTCCAAGACCTGATGAGATGGGGCTAGCTTGGTCCATGCAGGCCAGGATGATATAAGCATAAAAAGGTAGTCCCTTGTGCAAGCACCAAGTTGTTACCAACTCATGGGGTGATGTCACATCAGGATGTTTTCTTGGCAAACTTTTTACAGGTTGGTTTGCCATTGGCTTCTCCAGCCACCTACACTTTACTGCCAGCAAGCTGGGTACTCATTTTACTGACCTCGGGAGGATGGAAGGCTGAGTCAACCTTGAGTCAACCTTGAGCCAGCTACCTGATCCCAGCTTCTGCTGGAATCAAACTCGGTCATGAGCAGAGCTTGGACTGCAGTACTGCCGCTTACCACTCTGCATCACGGGGCTCCTCAATATAAGCATAGGGATATGTATTTAAATGAACAAAAGGTTTATTCAAAGGAATGAAGCATCAGCATCCAGCTAAACTGTTTTGGACTGCAACCTGAATTTGATCACCTTTTGCATCTATGTCTCCCAGGTACAGCCATTGTTCACTGCAGCTGACGCTGCTTCCTATGGGCCATTTAGCACATGCGTTCTTGGTGAACCTGCAGGAATTACTTGCTCTGAAGTCATTATTCTCTCCCTATTTTCCCATGTGTTTTTATAGCAACTAGTGCAGAATTCCTAACTTCATTTATACGGATCTGGGGTTTCTTTGTGTGCCTTTTTTTTTAGTTACCTGTTTTGTTTTTCTTGCTCTTTCTTTCCCCAAAGGCAGAGATTTTATGGCATCCTCAGCCTGCGTCTCCAAGTTTTATGCTATGGGTCTCTTGTTTGATTTTTTTCATGGACCGATCTTTTTTTCCCCTTAGCATTTCCCTCATGCCTTGTATTGCATTTTTTATTACAGTAGAGGCTATGTCTACAGGTCCTTCCGGCTATTTGTTCTGAGACTTTTATTGGATTCTCAATAAATATGCATGCCATTGGGGGTCCTTAGCTGGTTTCCTTACCATTTTTTATTGAAGCGGTACTTCCAGCTGAAATGTTAAGCACCTATTTCGATAGCAATCTGGTTTCTCTTCTGGGCTCTTGCAGAGTTTTCCAACATGTTTTTGTTGGCTGAGGTACACCTCAATTTTTTTTTTTAAAAAAAAAATTTCTGTCACGTTCAGGTCCTTTGTTGGTTGTTGAGGTGGCCTGGGTGCTTCCCCCCCCTTAGTCATTTCCATTTCACTTTGAAACACAAATAAATCTATGTCTTGTGGCAGGTGGAACTGAAAAAGCTCAGGTCCCCACTTTACCGAAGCAGAAATGCTCAAGGTTGTGGGCAGCAAACAAAGAACAGGTAATAATATGTGGGGGGAAATTCACTTCCTTCAATTAAACAGCTCCAATTTTATTTTTCTTGAACGGAGCATGTGGGAAACAGAGATTTTGGTCAGGTTGATCTCTTGTATTAGAGGAGGTAGAAATGCTGTCAAGTCACAACTGAATTCTGGCAACCCCTTAGGGCTTTCAAGGCCAGAGATGTTCAGAGGCGGTTTGCCATTACTTGCTTCTATATCACAATCCTTGTATTCCTTGGAGTCTCCCATCCAAATACTAGTCAAGGCTGATCCTGCTTAGCTTCTGAGCTATCATCATTCCATATTAATAGTGCCTCTTCCACTAAGGGGTGGCTCAGTAACATGGAAGGCAAATATCTGTGCCACAAGCCCTGAGGCCTGCTGTGCCAAACAGTGCTGCCATGTTTGTTTCCATTTACAATATTTTGAAATGGCAGCAGTGTGAAAGAAATGGTGACACTGGGACCATAATAAATGTAAAGGGACTTAGGGAGGGAAAAGGTCAAAGTAGTTAAGATGTGCGAGATCCATAATTAGGATCTCCTGTGGCTTTTCCAAACTAATTAGTGGCCCCATGCAGATGCTTTGAAGACTAGTGAAAAGGCACTGAAAGAGGAGTGTTTAACCCTTTCCTCCCTTGATGTATCCACCACCTCTGAGCACTTCATGGGGGAAACAACAGGTGCTATTATTATTTCTGTTTCTACCTGCTGGAGCTGATTTTGGCTCTTTCATTGGAAGTGGAGGGAGTTGATTTAAATAATATCCATGGGGGAAAGAACTGAACACCCGTTCCCTTTGTAGCCCTTCTCCAGGTTGCAGAAAACCTGATGGTCTGTTAATGAACTTTCCGTGTAGGTCAAGACTAGTTTGACAGTAGTGACTAAGGTGATGTACCAGCTGTTACCAGCAGGCTCTGGTATATATTCAGGTCAGGAACTAAAATAGAATCATCTGTAAAAGGACTGAACTCTTGTCTAACTCAACCTACCTAAGGCCTGGATTCAAACCCACACTTCATCCTCCATGAGCTGCTATAATCAGTTCACCCCCAAGGGCCTCATTTAATCCCCTGGCTTGCTTCTTTCTGTTTTATTGAAAGGGACAGCTTGTGGCAAGGAAAGCCAGTTTCTCCATAACCCTCACAAGTGGTTTTGCTGGGAAGCACAGCAAAGCAGCCTTGTTGGCAGTTAATTTTAAGATTCCTTTAAGGATTGCAGAGTAGGAAACTGAGTTTGACCCATGAGGCACAGTCCACCAGCAAATGTACGTGTGTATTTAAGACATCTTAGCCCACCTTTGTCTAACAAAAGACTCAAGGTAGAATACGCAATATTAGAACTGTTAAAAACCATAAGAATTAAAATCAAATGACAAATGAATTCCAAACAGAAAACATTAGCCTGCTGAAGGCCCATGGCAGTGAACAGGGGACTCCTACTATGCAGCTTCCATTCAATTCCATGTTCTTGGTGAACCTGCAGGAATTACTTGCTCTGAAGTCATTATTCTCTTCCTATTTTCCCATGTGTTTTTATAGCAATTTGTGCAGAATTCCTAACTTCTGGTAGATTGTGCACCTGGTAGCAAGGAGAACGATGGTGTGCATATGTAGGTTCCTCCCTTGAATGTATATAGAGCTATATTCCACATAAGAATCCTTTACACATATAGGTTTCATGTATAATGCTGATCTTCATAATGCTTCATACACAAATAATGCTGGAAAATGTGCCTATTTGGTAGATTGGTGTGAGGGGGTGGGGGGAACACTACAAAAAAAAATAATTTTGTGTTTGGTTGCACAAGGAAGAAGCAAAACTCGAAACAGAGATTTTCAAGCTGAAAACAGCAGGGATAAGAAATTCTAAATCACCCCTTGTGCCGATGCCTTTGGAACAAAATTGACATAATGTGATCCCAGTGGATTTGCCCCAGCCAGTTGCTAGGCAGCTGCATTTTGGACTAATTGAAATCTCTGAGATCTTTTCAAAGGCAGCCCTCACGTAAAGTGCATTATAGTACTCTAAACTGGGAGATTACCAGGACATGTGCCAAAGCCCCCAGGTCAGACTTTTCCAGTCAGGGCTGCATCTGGCATAGATATTCACCTAAGCAGGTGAGTTCCATCCCTTCCCCAAACTCTGCCCCCAAATCCCCAGGAATTGCTCATGCTGGAATTGGTAACCCTATCCCCCTAAATGGGGTGGTGGGGGGGAAGCCTCGGATATATAACTCAATTTCACTGACATACTTGAAAAATATATGTTGTAGGAGAGTTTCCCCCCCTCTCCTTTCATCTTTAGGGGAATAAAAACTTCACAATTCCACCCCCCCCCAAAAAAAAAATGCCTGGCACCACAGCAAATCGTCACAGAGCCCAGATGAGTCATAGAACTTGACAGCCCATTGGCATGCCAATTAGGTGCCTGGAATAGACTGCAGTGGGCGATGGAGTAAAGATTCTACAGAGGAAGCTGCATTGTTGTTATAAGGATGGTGGCTAAGAAGGAACATGGGAGCAGGGGCTGCCCTCAGCATCTCTCCCCGCTTGCACCTCTGCAGAAAGAAGATGCATTCCAGACGCTTCCTCTTTTGTGGGTAGAGTCCCCTGGAAACTTCTGCAGTGTAAGGGGCTCTGAAGTGTCTAATCTGTTCAGAGTTGCCAACTTCTTTTTTCTGACATGACTCCTGTGCTTTTAATATCTGCATAGCAGATATCCAGAAGGAAAAACTGTCCGCAGTGTTGCATTGCCATGCTTGGCAAAAAGATTGTATTGTCATATAAGGTAATAAAGACCTAGGGTGCTTTCACTCTGGGGAAATGACCCAATATCATCTCATCCCAAAAGAACCCACTTCAGTTAGATCCATTTCAGAGGGGTCAGACAGTTCCCGTTGAAGCAGCAGGATCCCAGCAGCAGTCTGTGATTGTGCATTCACACTGCTAGTGCGCCTCAACCACGGACTTGCTGCAGAAAGGGTTGTATTTTATTAAAAAAAAAATGTTGTGTGCGCTCAAGCAGAGAAGTGCACAAGTGCCCTTCAGAGGGGGGTTAGGAAAAAAAACAAACCTAGAACATTCCGGAAAGGGCTTGGAGCGATAACACTGCTCTTCTGCTTATGAGTTGCCCCAGCACGATCAGACATCCAGTGAATATGAGACCTGAATGCGATTCGGGGGAAGCTTCCGGGAAGATCCAGGTGGTTTTTTCATCCTCATAGGAGGCATCTGGAGATGGGATGAGAATGAGTGAGGCTCAGAGGGCAAATGTGCTTGTGTGATCATGCAGATTTAATTCGAATGGGGGGCATGGCTAGGCCAGGCCAAATCTTTTGTGTGAAAGCAGTCCTAGACTTGCACAAATTTCTCTCAGGTAAGAATATTTAGCACTTGAAGTATCCAAGCCACTTCATATACAGCATCTCAGGTTGCGGTCAGACAGATGATGAAGAAGAAGATATTAGATTTATATCCTGCCCTTCACTCCGAATCTCAGAGTCTCACAATCTCCTTTATCTTCCTCCCTCACAATAGACACCCTGTGAGGTGGATGGGGCTGAGAGGACTCTCACAGCAGCTGCCCTTTCAAGGACAACCTCTGCCAGAGCTATGACTAACCCAAGGCCATTTCAGCAGGTGCAAGTGGAGGAGTGGGGAATCAACCCCGGTTCTCCCAGATAAGAATTCGTGCACTTAACCACTACACCACACTGGCATTTGCTGGTCTGGCACCCACTTTTACATGCCATTGTTCTTGTTTCATGGTTGCTACCAGGTTAATCAGTGATGGATTATTTTTTTTGCTCATAACCATATCAGTCTAAGCAGAGTTAATAATAATATTGAAGTGCTTTCGAATAGCAACCATCATGGCATCTCATCATGTGGTTATCAAGGCAAGAGATGAGCAGAGATGCTTTGTCACCGCCTTCCTCTGCATAGCAACCTTGGTATTAGTCTTCCTTGGTGGTCTTCCATCCAAATACTTACCATGATTGGCCTCCAAGCTCTGAGGAGTTTGGGCTAATCTGGGCTATTCAAGATGGTAAACAGAGTTACACCTTTCTAAGTCCATTGAAGCTAAACACCCATTTCTAGAAGCTAGACCAAGTATTCTAGAAGCTAGACCAAGTATTTTAATGTTTTTATCTTGGTATGAATCACTGATGGTTTTATTACTCCCACTTCTAGGATAGCTGTTCCTCTCATTAGATCAGAGGCATCAAACTCATTTGTTATGAGAGCTGGATCTGACATAAATGAGACCTTGTCAGGCTGGGCCATGTGTGTCATAAAATGTAATGTCAGGTAGCACAGACATAAACTTTATAGGACACAGACAAACAAAACTAAATCTTTTTTTTTTTTTTTAATGTAAAACATGCTTAAAAGATTGGCACTCTTGCAATATTTTATTTAACAGTCTCTGATAACTGAAGGAAGCGAGAGAGAGGGAGAAGAAAGCAAACTTACTTGTGGGCCTGATAGGAGCCCTCCGGGGGCCTGATTTGGCCCCTGAGCTGCACATTTGACACCCCTGAATTAGACATTTTGGTGCTACTACTGTTTAATTGTCCTGACCTGGATAACCCAGGCTAGCCTGATCACAGAAGCTAAGCATAAGTTAGGTCTGGTTAGTATTTAGATGGGAGACAAACAACGAATACCAGGGTTGCTACACAGAGGCAGGCAAACTACCTCAGAACGTCTCTTTCTTTGAAAATCCTACAGGGGCAACTGTAAATTAGCTGCAACTTGGATGGCACTTCCCACCACCGCCAGTTTGGACTGTTTCACATTTTAATTATTGTTTTTCGATAGAGTGGGAGGATAATTTTTTTAAATAAATAAATAAATGGAGAGTTCATGGCTGAGGTGAGATTGTAACCCCAGAGATTTTCCAGCTCTTCTTTGCTATTATGCTATGTTCACAGAGATCAAATTGCATGAATATAGAAATCCTTGAAAACATTTGCCAGCTGTTTGGTTATCAGAAGCAGAATGGAAATGAAGAGATTCTTTGGCAGTACTGTCAGGGCTATGTCTTTTTTCCCCAAACACACACAATGGATTATGCAAGCTACTTTCAGAAGATAACATGTCTGACTGTGAGGATGAAGTTCTTTTTTTAGGTTTGTGTTCCCAACCACACACATTGATATGTAGAGTTGCCAGGTCCAGGTTGGGAACTACCTGGAGATGAGGGGGGTGGAGCCTGAGAAGGGTTAGGTTTGGGGAGGGGAGGGACTTTAGTGGGGTATAATCTCATAGACTCCACCTTCCAAAGCAGCCATTTTCTCCAGTTGAACTGATCTCTGTTTCCTAGAGATCAGTTGTAATCTCAGGAGATCTCCAACTACCACCTGGAGGTTGGCAACTGTAATACATATGGCATTTCAACCTAAAGATCTAAACAGTGAATATGGTGGGCCGTAGGTTTAGTACAGACAAGGCCACAGCCTTCAACTGGAAGAACTGACGAAAACACAACCAGCGCTCCCTGCTGCTTTACCTTCTGACCCAGAGCCTCATAGTCTCTTTTAATATGTTTTAGGCTGTGCTGGGTAGTATAATTTGTTTCCACAAGGATCAGCCAGAAAGGATAAAAATCTGTGGGCTTGAAGAGTCTTCATACACTTTCTGTCACATCCTAGATGTGTATACCCAGTAGACAGCATACCTCTCAGGACAACAAGTCTAGTCAGCACACTTTGAGCTCTACCCCTATGAGTAGCATACTTCTCTTCCTATACTGAGGAGCAGAAGCTCGAGTCTTCTCATCCATGGGGTCCTGAGAAACTTCCTTCAAGTTTCATGGAGGCTGGGGAAGTAGCCCTTATTCTAATAGTTCAGAATCAGTATCTGTGGGGAGATCCTGGAACCAAGCGCTTAGCAGCAGAGGCTCAGAATATCTCCTGATTTTCCTGCTCCTGAGGGCTGCATCCTATTAACATGGATGTTAATGGGAATATTGTAGTAGATTACTTGGTATAATAACCAGCTTTGCTTAGAGCTGTTTCACATATAACACAGAAGCAAAACCAGCGTGCATTCAATGAGGAACCATCCCCAGTCTTGGCTTCCTAACAATGTACCTTCATGATATGCATGTTGACAAACTTGGGTTTGCCACCATCACGCTTGTTGGAAGACCTGAGATCCCCCCTGCAGACATATGAAAAGATCCCCAGCTGATGCTATGCCCTCTCCAATGCTCTCCCTTTGCGTCATTTCTTTGCTTTGATAATTTTAAGCTCTTCCGTCTGGTTTAACTCCCACCTCTTCCTGGATTATTTTTTGTTTGTTCCGTTTTGGTTCTGCTACAGAATTTCCATCTGCTTTTGCTTCCATGTGTCTTTAGTTCTGCTTGAAAACTGTCATTTCATTTTTCACATGCACCCCTTTTAACTATCCATGTGTGAATGCAGTTATTGTAACCTTAACTACTTGCCTCCTTCACCGAATTTCTCTCACTTGTTTGTGGTTTCACCTCCTGACATTTGACAGGGCTTTCATATGTGGCTTCTTCATTCTTTTCTTTTTTTTGCTCTGGGTTCTAATTTCCCATCACGCTGTTGATATTTTTCTTCAGGTATTTGGAGACAGAGAGCCTCCTCCATGCAATAACAGGGCCCCAATTTATTTCTCTTGACATTCTTTCATTTTCAAGTGCTGCTCTTGTATGCCATGATAACATACATGGCAGAACAGCCTAACTGTAGCCCAGGAAGGATGAGGAGGTTCACGGAAAGCTGGGAGTAATGCTTCAGGGAAGGGGTAGTCTTTCCTGTTCAGAACTACCCTGAGCAATTTAATTTTTTAAACAATATGTGACTAAAGCTGCAGTCAGAGCTCTGCTGGAGTGGTGTGATAAGAAATCATCTTTAAAGTGGGGGAACTGAACAGCAAATATGAAACATATTTTTAATAAAGTGGCGCAGTTACAAAAGAGGGAGAGAATTTACTAGTCTGTAGGTGATGTTTTAGGAAGAAGAGATTGGATTTGCACTCCGCCTTTTGCTAGCTAAAAGCATCTCAGAGCAGTTTACAATCTCCTTTCCCTTCCCCTCCCCACAACAAATGCCCTGTGAGGTAGATGGGGCTGAGAGAGCTCTCTGAGAACTGCTCTTCAGAGAAACAGTTGAGAGTTGACTGACCCAGGGTCATACCAGCAGGTGCAGGTGAAGGAGTGGGGAATCAAACCTGGTTCTCCCAGATAGAGTATGCACACTTTACCACTACACCAAACTGGCTCTCATAACCAGTAGGAATTAACCAGTAAGTGCCTACAGTATACAATCATAACCCTTCCTGAATGGTATTGCAATTGATAGGCTAGCTTGGTGAAGATGTCAGTCTTCCCCAGTCTCAAGTAGGGTTAACAACCTGAGGTTGGGAAATTCCTGGAGATTTGGAGGGGACTCTGGAGAGGGCAGGGTTTAGGGAAGGGAGGGACCTCAGATAGGTATAATTAGGCCTTGGATTCAGCAGGAGCTCACAGGAGCGCAGCTCCTGAACCTTCCCACCTTGTCCATTGAATAGTAGGTGCAGCTGCATAACAATCCCTGGATGAGCTCCAACCACCTATTTTTCTACAAAATGACCCCTGGGTATAATACTGTAGAGTCTACCCTTCAAAACAGCCACTTTCTCAAAGGGAACTGATCTCTTTTCTGATCTCTGGAGGCTGACAATCATAGTCTCAGGCTGAGGTTTTATCGATGGTCTGTACATTGGTCCATATAGAGCAGGTCATGGGCTGCAGAACAGGTTGACTGAGGAGGGCAGGATTTGAAGAGAGGAGGAACTTCAGTGGGGTATAATTCCATAGAGTCCACCTTCCGAAGCAGCCACTTTCTCCAAGTGAACTGATCACTATCACCTGGAGATTGTCTATAATCTCAAGAGATCTACAGCCACCACCTGGAGGTTGGCAACCATAAGACGGAGAGAGATTTTCTGCAGCAAAAGAATATATGGGAAATTGTGCTGGAAAGCCAGAGGAGATGAGATTCTGACTCACACCAGCCCCTAAGGGAAATGAAAAAAGTCAATCACCAGGACCTGATCACATACAGTGGTGCTTGTGAACATCAGTAGATTTAGACCAAAAGCACCACAAAGATCTGGACCCAAAAGAACTGGGGCATAACCAAGATGTCAGGATTTCATCCTCTCTAAAGCCACAAGATAATAATAATAATAATAATAATAATAATAATAATAATAATAATAATAATAATAATAATAATAATAATAATAATAATAATAATAATAATAATAAAAATTTATTTTTATATCCCACCCTCCCCCGCCAAAGGCAGGCTCAGGGCGGCTAACACGACATGGTATGCACCATGATTACGTTAAAATACAATCATTACAACAAAACAATTAAACAATTAAAATAGATAAAATTACATTAATAAATTAAGTTAAAATTAGAAAGACAGTTAAACCATTATAAATTATAGATTTCGGTGCTACAGTTCAAACTATATATAGGATGGCTAGGTGTCGTTTCCCGGGTTTCATCTTAATGCAAGCTGAAAGAGGGCAGTTTTGCAAGCCCTGCGAAACTGATTTAGGTCTCGCAGGGCTCGCACCTCTTCTGGTAGTTGATTCCACCATTGGGGAGCCATTGTTGAGAAGGCTTGCTCCCTCGTTGTCTTCAATCTAGCCTCCCTTGGTCCAGGGACTTTTAAAAGATTTTGAGAACTAGATCTCAGTGCTCCCTGAGGAACATATGGGGAGAGGCGGTCCCTAAGGTAGGCAGGTCCTTGGCCATATAGGGCTCTACTGAGAACCATTATTTTAGAGCCTAATACAGGCCAAAGTGTTCAGGTCCACCACAAGACTTACACTACATATTTCCCTCTGAGAAACTTGGCGGGGTGGGCACTGATTTGGCTTGGAGCTGTGGAGCTCAAACCTTCCCCACTTTCCATTCTGTCTCACCTGAATCAGTCTTTGCAGTAATATTTACTGCATCAGATACTGATGGGGTACATGTAAGTTTTCCTATTGGGACAAATAACACCAAGAAAGGTGCCAGCGGGTATCATAGTTCCCATGGATGCCATGTTGAAGATCTGTGGTATAATATATAGCTACAGCCATAGAGACCATTCCATTTTGAATGTTTTTCTGTTTGCTTTCCGCATGTGTCAGTGATAATCTGATCATGATAGGGAGACTCACAGAAGATCCCAGCAACGACTACATTGGTTAGGGAGGAAAACTTGCATCATGACTTTTTTTTTTTAAGCATGGAACCCCTCTCGAGTTTCCACTCCAGACATTACAGATCACACACCTGGATTAAGAGACTGCATTTAACCTGCACTGGCTCTTAGAATTGTCATAGATCATCTGTAGACAGTTTTGAGCTTCACCCACAGTCCCATCATGACTAGTTGCTGGATGTCCATTTACAAAGCTGTCTCATACTGATTTAATCCAGCCTTTATTTCATCCAGCTAAGTGTTATCCTCCCTGCCTTCAGGATCTCAGGCAGAGAAATGGGGTTTTTTGTTTTTGTTTTTTTAAACCTCTCAACCCCTGATCCTTTACTGGAGATGCCGGTGATTGAACTTAGGATCTTCTGTGGGCAAAACAGGTGCTCTGCCATTGAACTCCACAGCTATAAAGGCCCTGAGTCAGATTAAGTGTGTTACTGCTGGGTTTTTTTAAAACCCAGCTTCCTGAGAATATACAATGTTGTGATATGTTTTTTCTAAGGTCATAAACTCCTTCAGCCAAGAGTCTGCTGTTCGCTTGGCTAGAGGCCTTGTCTGGCCTCATGCAAATCAGTGTTTAACTTGTTCTGGCAGCCTGAAAGACCAGATGAGGAAGACAGGCAGGCACAACCCATCACTAGAAGTGCTTTGTTGGGCCTGAGGAGAAACTTCCTCTTGCGCTTCCAAGTTATCTTCAGGAACATTTCTTCCAAGTTAAACAATTTCAGAGAGACTGGAACGCCTGCTTAATTTCAACCTCAGCCAGCCCCTGTTGCAGTTCACACAGACATATCAAAGTTAAATGTTTTAAACCATATTTATCTAGTTGCTAGGGCTTTTTCCCCCTCCCTGCCTGCGTCAAGCACTTGATCCATCAAAAATGACAGAGGAATAATTTTTAATTTTTTTTTATTTTAGGCACAGGTCACTGATTCTTCTCATCAGAATCTTTCCCCTTTCCACCTCCAGCTCAGTGTGTGTGTGGTGTGTTTGTATACAGGGGGGATAGCTATTCCACAATACTGCAGTTAAATGAATTACTGCCACAGATGGCCAGCAGAGATTTCTTCCATGTTACAGTTCATTTGTCCAGGAATTTTTTTAAAAAGAGGGGGGGAGAGCCCCTCGCTCTCATCTCCGGGTGGGTGTTATCAGTGACAGCAAATCAGACATTTGTCAGGTTCACTAGCACTCGGCAAAGCATCATTTCCTAAATTTTGTATGCCTTGTCATTTACCATTCCCAATCTTTTTAAAAGCAGCACACTAAGCTCTGTAGCACGTAAGAATTTACTGACATGACCTCAGGTTACAATCCCTTTTTATTCTCCATTTATGAACTCTTGTTGTAAACTGCTTAACAGACATAGATTTTACCTCAGTGAGAGGCCTGTCATCTGATTTTCCCTGTCTCACTCTCTCTGGGCCAAGCTTTCAGTGTCATGGGTTGGTAATGACTCGGTGCTTGCACTGGGTTACCAACTCTCCCAATAGTTTTCATTAAAGATTCCACACACACACACCCTGAAAACCTGGGGATTTCCTTGGGTGAGCATAATCCTAAATTGGTAGCTGTATTTGTTCCTTTGCATGAATTCCCCCCCCTCACTTTCCCAGAGACTAGTTCTTGGATAGGAAGTATGGCTCCACTGAGGAAAGGACCAGGGTTTGCCATTGTGGTGCCCATAGGTGTGTTGGTGCCTTCCAACACTTTTCCTGGCACTCACCAAGTGTTTTAAGGCCAAATGGGGTTCCTGCCCTTTTGGCCATTAGAGATATGATTGGCTGTACAGTGTAAAATAACCAAAGTATTGGTTTTATTCTCTCTCCTTTCCCATTGTATTTTTTAAAATAAGTCTTCTTGTCCCTTATACTTTGGCTTCCTCTGTGTGTGTGGGGTGTGTGTGTGTGTGTTTGGCACGGCCTCCTGTGGTGGCCATTTTGTGGTTGCACCCACCACTGCTTTGTGTCAAAATTACAAAATACTCACAGGCTCAAAAACGTTGGGCACCCCTGCACTAGGCCAAGTTAGGATACTTGCCAGTATTATTACATAGCACCATCAATGTGCACAGTACTATGTATAGTACAAAAGGACAAGACCGTGCCCCCCAGCAGTTTAAGAATTAGTGAATGCCAAGTAGGGTTGCCATCTCTGTGTTGGGAATTTCCTGGAGATTGGGGTGCTGAGTTTGGGGAGGGCAGGGTTTGAGGAGTATAATGCCATGAAGTCCACCCTCCAATGCAGTCATTTTTTTCCAAGGGAACTTATCTCCATCCTCTAGAGATCAATTATAAGTATGAGATCTCCAGACCCCACCTGAAGGCTGAGAAACAGTGAGAAACACAGAGAAGGAGAACCATTCAAGAAAACTCGATGCAACAAGTATTTAGCTTGGAAAAAGCATCAGCGAAGTGAGACGTATTCTAGTTCTGCTTGTTAGACGCTATTTTCGAGCCAAGTTGGATTATTATTGAGAACTTTTTGGATGATTATTACTACTACAGCATCGGAATCGGAAGAAATCCTCGTTGCATGGAGCTTTCTTGATTGGTTTAAAAGATTTAAGACTTACTTGGCGGGGAGGGCGGGGTATAAATACTTACTTATTGGAGTTCATGGGTTTACCATTGCTTGTGAATATGAACTATTGGCTATCTCTTGATGTTTGGAGTTTTGTATAGATATTTTGACATATTAGATGTGGATTTCTTGAAAGAGACATCCATTTTTGAATTTTCATAATTGTGTTGGATTGAGGCTGTGTACACTCTGAAGCTTCCTGCTTTTCATACCCACTTGGAGGCTGGGAACCCTAACAAGCTAGTAATCACAGGAGAACAAAAGGTATCAATAAATATTCCACAGAGGGACCCAGAGAGAGACAGACAGACAGACAATTACCAGCAGGATTGTGGGGATTCTGTATACACTGGCAGCCATCAGAATAGTAAGACTTTCTGCCCTTTACTTTTGAGGTGTGGGGAACTCACCAAGAACTCACCAAGTAGCCTGCCTTGGTAGCAGCAGAGTTGCTTGCTAGGGACATCATTGGTCCCACCATCAGGGCATATCCATTTTGAAGATGGACTGAACCACGAGGAGAAGTGGGGTAAATAAATAAATAAAATTATCCTAAATGACCCGAGATGTCTCTTGAACCTGCAATTTATTTCTGTATGGGGCAAAATCATTTGTATCGGGCAAAATAACTGGTCACATGGGCAAGTACAGGCAGTCCTTTAGCAATACATAGGTAGCGTAGTGTCTGAAGCCACATTCAGTCATGGCCAGAGAGCCATTTCTTGTCTTCCCAGGTGAGCAGCACACCACATGGTCAGGAGCATGATGTTAGCACAGAGAGAGTATTGAAACGGTATTCTACACCACCATCTGCTTATCCAGCTGAACTACTTGATTTTTCTGATCCTTACTTGCAAATCCTCATTCCAGCTATATCTGAAGAAGTGATCAGTGACTTACGAAAGCTCCGCTACCACAAATTTTGGTAGTCTCTAAGGTGATACTAGACTCTTACTATTTTCACTTTCAGAGAGATTCTTTAACTAATTCTACTCAGAGGTTCACAAAGTCATTTACCAGGACACATGTGGTCTGTCCTGTCTTCCCTTCTGCTGAGTGTGATAAGTCTCTCCTACTCCTGAGCACAGAGTAGGAAGGAGAATGCTGTGTCACTGGGCAATCTTGCAAAGTCCTTGGGAAGCACAGATACTTTTATCCTTCAGCATCCACTTGCTTTCCGTCATGGAAGGCAGTTCTGCAGACTACATATCTGCCATGCTTTTATGGCGGTACCACACTGGCCAGCGTCAGCCATGTTGAGTTGGAAGAAAACCATGACAGGCTGAAGTGCTCCACAAAGTTCAGTTAGTGTGGACTGGAAGAGTGTTCCCAGTTCTAGCCATTATTGCTTTCTGTTGTAGGTAATATGCTGTACTTGCCACACAGTGCACTCTCAGTGTCTAAGCGAGGGGTGTCAAACATACAACCTGCAGGCTACAGCACAGACATTGTCTCCAGATTTTGATGCAATAATTCAGAGCAAGAGGTGTCAGTTATCAGAGACCATTAAACAAAATATTGCAAGAGTGCTAATCTTTCAAGCATATTTTATTTTACGTTTTTAAAAAATCTGTGTGTTTTTCTTGTTATTTATAAAGTTTACATCTCCACTACCTGGCATTACATTTTATGACACATGTGGCCTGACCCAACAAGGTCTCATTTATGTCAGATCTGCCCCTCCTAACCAAACTGTGACTCTGGAGCCACATGTGGCTCTTTCACACATATTGTGTGGCTCTCAAAGCTCCCGCTGCCCCATTGGCCCCATTGGAGAAGGCATTTATCTCTTTAAATCACTTCTCCAAGCCAAGGCTGCTGGGAGCTTGGAGAATGCATTTAAAGTCGTTTTCTTTCTGTCTCTTCCTTCTTCCTCCCTCCCAATCTCTTTGCCTCCCTCCTTCTTCTCAAACATCTGACATTCATTCCTTGTGGCTCACAAACATCTGATGTTTATTCTATGTGGCTCTTACATTAAGCAAGTTTGGCCACTCCTGCTCATAACAAATGAATTTGACATACCTGGCTTAAGTATTCTGTAATGACAGAGTGACTTGGAAGTCTGGGGTAACAAAAATAGCTGTGGATGGGAAGAGGTAATGGCCCTAGGTTGCTTCCAAGAATCCCAAATCACTCCCCAGCTGACAGCCAGTCCACCTCTGCTGCCTGCTTCCATTTTCACTTCATTGTGTTATCTCTTTGGAAGTCAGGAAACCCCGGCAGGTTGAACACATGATTCATCATCTCTAGTTCACCAGTATTTTTCTTATCAATGGTTGAAGGAGGTAGAAAAAGTCATTTTAAAAGTTCATGGAGACTTTCTTTGGCATGTTTAATAGTTCTCGGGTGGATATATGCACGCACACACGCAAGATGGCAGCTAAATAGTTTTTTCTGTTATTTATATATTCCAACTGACAATCCAAGGACATGCAGTGAAAAGATTAGTTCTCCATTTATTTGCTTGCACAGTTAAAACACGCACCCTCGCACAAAAGCATGAAATATTTAGTGCATCTGTAATGCACTGCAGATGGGAATAGTACATATTTATGGATGCTGTTAGCCGCATCTCTCCCACGTTACTCTGATGGAGTGCATGAACACACTTGTGTGTGCGTGTGGGGTGTGTGTGTGGAATTAAACAGCCCATTAGAACAATTTATGAATAGAGCTTCCTCTGAGGGAGCTGTATCAAGAGGTCTGTAGCCAGAGCCATGTGGCCCAGCTGATACCATCTGCTGGGTTATTCAGCGCAGAAGATTATATTACAATCCTTGGTAATGCCACGAATGCGACAGTAAAACTGGATGAGACTTTGGCTTTGTGTCACTCCAGAAATGCAGAGAGCGAGAGTGGTTTTCCACTGCTGGAGGCAGAGACTTTTCTTTGTGGAATTGAAGGAAATAAAATCCAGGAGCCTGAAATATTTTAACTTAAAATGGAGAAAGAAGGGAGGGGAGAATTGCATTTCTCTGTCTTAAATCTCTCTAGGATATCAGTCTCAGCCAAGCCCTCAAGACCATGTCAGCTTTTAATGTGAGATAACTCAGAGTGATGGATCTCAGGATGGCTCCCACCCATTGCTATCGGTTAATACTCATTTCATTACTGTGACTTCACCTTTGGCAATCTTGAATCTTTTGCTACACTTCCATAGCATGATAAATGATAGTGTCTTTGAACAAAAAAAGAAGATGCATTTGATGGTTAAGAACCTGGAATCACTATATTATTCTGGACAAATGATGGCATTCTCTGTTTTTTAAAAAGTTAAATTTGATGTATTCAGAATATCCAAGTTCTCAGATGCCCTGACCCAGGGAGTGGTCATGCAGAAGAAAAGGCCATGAGGGATTGAACATGTACTTTGCATTCAGAATGAACCTGGTCCAGGCCTTGGCATCTCCAGATAAAAAGACTTGCAGAGCCTGACTACAATGGTACATCTTTTACAGGTTTGCCTGTGTCTGCCCTGGGTTCTGTTGATCAGATATATGCTGGTGGTTTAAGGTTGCCACCTCCAGGTTGGAAAAAACCTGGAGATTTTGGAGGTAGAGCCTGAGGAGGGCAGGGTTTGGGGACTTCAACAGGGTATAATGCCATAGAGTTCACCTTTCAAAGCAGCCATTTTATCCAGGTGAACTGATCTCTGTATTCTGGAGATGGGTGTAATTCCAGGGGATCTCCTGCTGCCACCTGGACGCTGGCACCCCTAGATGGGAAAGATTAAATCTCCTCTCCCTCAGTGCCACAGCCCCAGTCCAAATAAAGACCCAGAATTAAGCTTTAACAAAGAAATTCCAGAAGACCCATCTATTATCAGAAGAACCCAGGGCAGACCTATACGCAGTGTAACATGTAGCTAGGCCCGAGAAGAACTTTCTTTGCCTGATGATGTTAGAAAGCCATTGCCGGTTAGAGGAGATGATTGCTGGGCTAGATGGACCACTGGCCTGATTCCATATGAGGGAATTTCATATGCTCCAGGTTCCACATGTGTATATATCCCTAGGTGGGGAAATCAGTCACCCAAATAGGTGCAGAGCATCAAATTTCCATGTCTGATCCAGCAACTGCTGCTGTGTGCCTGTAGCCATATCAAATGATTATTATCAGTAGCAAGGGGTTGGATCTGAACTCTCTGCTTCTGTTTTAAGAAGTTCATTGGTGTGATTGTGGATTTTCTGGCAGTTCTGTGGGGGTAGCACATGCTGCTTTGCAAGCACGTTTGAGGTTGGGCTACGCCCACCCCTGAAAGACTTCCCTGCCTCCCTTCTTTTCCTGCAGCCTGAGATGCCCCAGAAATTTGCTTCTGGGGGAAGGGAGGAGTTGGAAGGCTGCTATGGGAGGGGCAAATTGTCAGAATCTCTTTCTTGTGTGTACGAATTCTACAGGCAAGATTGAAGCCTTGGACTGCGGTCATGGCATAAAAAAGGAGTCAATAATTACTGCCCTAACTAGATTTTCTGATTTCTAGGCTATTGCCTATCACATATTACAAGCAGGGGATACACAAAGGCTCAGGGGATATACAAGGACACTCTATTCCTAGGTGGCCCCTTTTAATAGATTTTTTTAATGTGCACGTGTGTGTGTGTGTGTGTGTGTGTGTGCACACCTGGAAGTCATGGCAACTTCTGATGACTGACCCCTCCTGGGGGCCTGTTGGATATTCAGAGAGGTGGCTGAATAAAGCCTGCCCTCCTGGTTCTGATATTCTAAGGAGGTCTCCCATCCAAGTACTTGCCAGAGTCAACTCCACTTAGCTTCCAAGATCTGATGAGATCAGGCTTGCCTGGGCTATCCAGAGTAGGGCTTTCTTTGTGGATTTTCTGATCCACATGGAGTGCCATACATTGCTACTAGATCTATGATACCAACATGAAATGACTCAGTTACCTAGATAGACAAATGCATGACAAAAGCACACTTTACAAGACTGTAATGAAAATAGCACAAATGCGGTTTCCCCTCAAAACGGACAAAGGTAACTGTCCAGGGTTTCCAATGAGTTCAACAGAAACCAAAGCTTATAAACTGAAAGAATGTTGAGTGATGACTTTCCATTTGCTTTACTAAAATTTTATTTCTCTTTTGGGTGCGTGGTTGTGCGAATGCTTCATCATGTTCTCAAATCCACATTTTCCACTCTCACAAAAACTTGGTTTGAATATTAGCATGATAAAATATTTTAAAAACCAGGCTCCAGTTCCGTGGGGCAAACAAACCACATAAGTATTTCATAACTTTCCCAGCAGAGGAAGGAAGGAATTCAATAATCCCTCCATTTTGCTACTTTAAAATGGAACGTATATACTGGCCTTGAGTTACTTCTATTTGCATGGCCTTGATTTCCCGAAATCTTATAGATTCAGACCTAGCAGCGGAAATTGTGAGTGCTGCTCAGTGCTGTTCTGCTCCTCGGCAATTTGGTACCATCTTTATGCTTGAAACTTCAGTGCACCTTCCAGCTTTGAAATGAATACAAAGTTCTGGTGTGGTTGAAGTGGGAAGTCAAAAGCCATTCTGTCATTTTTATATACCTGCAATAGTGCAGTAAACTAATGAGAAAAGACTGAAGGGACTGAACATTCTTACCCTTAAGAAAAGTCTGAGTAGTTGCCATAGGCTGAATTATATCCGCTTATTCTCAGTTATCCCAATACAGTTCTCTGGTCTAGGTCCTGGGGGCTCTTCTGGTTGGAATCACTCTACAGTTCATATTAATGGAAGAAGATGGTTTAAATTCCTTGTTGGGGGGGGCAGATCCACTCTTTCCATGGTCATAAACTTGTGTAAGAGCATCCCATGTGGAGACAAATGCCTCTGAGGCTGCAATACCAAGTATACTATCTAGAGAGTAAATTCCATTGAATTCAATGGAGTTTATTCCTAAGTATACATGCTTAAGATTAAAGTGCCAGACACACTAGGAGTGTTAGCTAGATACCACTTAGGCCTTTTATAGATCTGTATTGCCTACAATGTCCTATATCTAATTCTGAATCTGAAAAACCTTGGGGCCAGGTTCAGATAGGGGGTATTTGTCTGTAGACCTTGGGAACCTCTGGATTTGCAGAAAAATGTGAACCCCTCCTCTCCCAAAATGGAGGGCAGTGCAAGGGATCATCCTATTCAGGGGAGCTGTGGAGTGGATGGAGGAGCAAGGAATGCACAGGACTACTGTTCTGGCTGGCTTGGCACCAGGTGTGTGGCCTAATATGCAAATGAGTTCCTGCTGAAACAACGGTGATATCAGGGGGTGTGGCCTAACATGCAAATGCGATCCTGCTGGGCTTTTTCTACTCTGCCAAAACCCCCCTGTGAGGAGCAAGAATGAACATTGCCACCACTTAGCCTGGGCAGGTTAAGAGACAGAGATAATGGGTGTTTTCACAATGGCAGTTTGCGACTATCACCGCATTGGAAACTCACCTTTTACATTACCTAATGTTCTCACAACTGTTTTGCATCGTTGCTGCCCGAAGCATCTACGTTTGTTTTGGTGGGATGAGTTTTGGGGCTGCTCCTGCAACATTTTTCTCCACACTAGTTTTGATCTGGTCTTTTCTCTACAGGCATTTCAAACTTGTATTGTAGAAGTTTTCATGTGTTTTAAAAGACTCCTCAAAAAGTCACCTCAAGGTGCAGTAATTTGCATGAGAACTGACAGCACTTGAAATTTTTACATATCATTGCTTGCCTCATCTAGTAATTTAAATTTGTATTATTTTTGCAATGTTGACACGATTTCCAAGCAACCGTATACATTTAACTAAGCACTGGTATTCTGGCTGCCCTCTGATCAGAGACACCCCCCCCCCCAATTTGAAACGCTTAAATGTAATAGGGACATAATTAAAGTGGAACAGTGGCAGCTGGATCAACTCTGGATCAAACTGAATGTAAAAACACCCATTGCGGCATGTGCCGGGAGGCTGAGGGAAAGAAAGGACAGCTGTCACTACTGCCACATGTGCCAGGTGAGAGAAAGGGAGAACTGGAACTGATGCTGCATGTGCCAGGCAGGTGGGCAGGGAGGGGGAAGGGAAGCTACTGGCATATGTGTCGGGAATGTGGGAGGAGGGAGTTGGCCTTCCATGGAGGCTACTTGTGATACAAGACAAGATTTGCAACAACAGCTTACAAACAGCCAGGTATTTATTGGAGTAAAAATATATACATTTTTTAAAAAAAAACACAAAAAACCAAACACAGCACAAGTGGCAATTTACAAAAATACGACAGTTACAGTCTTTCAGCATTTAATGCAGTTTAAGAAGATTCTTCTTTCACTTTTCTTAAGTGCAACATTTCAAGAGACCACAGTTTTAATAAGAAAATAAGCTGGTCCACATTCCCTTGCATCAAGCCAGAAAGGTTAAAGAAAGGTCCAGAGCACCATGTCTGCCTAGGAGCTGGTATGAAGCATGATAGCTTGCATGTGTGCAGAGACGGCTGCTTGGCTCCGGCACTGTTTACCTTACAACAAGCCTGATTACAAAACATATTTCAAAACCGTATGCCATAGGCTAGAAATGGTCCCTTTAGTACCAAGCGTTTGTCTACAGAAAAATGTACATAGTTGGTGAAAAATACGAAGGGATTCTTTTAAAGGTTTCTAGGCTGGTAGCCATTATGACAAGGGTCATAGTGATCACCCAGGAAAGCAAAGGGGGACACACAGTTGTGTCAGCCATCTGGGTTGTTTTACTAAATTTTCCTTGAATCCCATTGACCTCTTCTAGCACCAAGCAGCTTATTTTGTGCCTGTTGTCTGCTTGCAATGTGGTATGGGTCTCTCTTCTCTGCTGATTCAAACCAGGATGCAAGCCATTTAACAGTCCTAGGCTGCAACCAAGGACTGGGAGCTGTTGTTTGTTAAGGGACTTGAGATCTCTATGATAGACTTTGCTGCATCTTTGAGATAGCTGAGAAGCCATGACATTTAAACCAGGCTCATGCAGATTTGTATTTGTAACCAGGGCTTTTTTTGTAGCAGTAACTCTTTTGCATATTAGGCCACACACCCCCTTATGTAGCCAATCCTTCAAGAGCTTACAGGGCTCTTTGTAAAGGGCCTGCTGTAAGCTCTTGGAGGACTGGCTACATCAGCGGTGTGTGGCCTAATATGCAAAGGAGTTCCTGCCACAAAAAAGCCCTGTTGGTAACAAAAATAGTCCCTTTGATATTAGATAGTAGGGAAATTGGAAGTAATGGTTATAGCTTATATTTTGTATGTAGAAAGCACCACGTTATTGTTATTATTCATCATACACATGTCCTGCCCTTCCTTCAAAGACTTTATCTGAACCATACAACAACTCTGTGAGATGGGTTAGGGTGGGAGCATGCGGCTGTCCCAAAATTACTCAGTGAGCTCTAGGCAAGTAGAGATTTGAATGCAGGTCTCCCTGGTCCAAGTCGACACTCTATGGTTCAAATTCATAGAATCTTCAAGTCAACGTATCAGGTTATCAGGGCTGAGACAGATTTTTTGCCCAAAATAACACCAGAGCAGGTTGACTATTGGTCTCACTCAATGTAGCACATCTGCCCACAGAACTGAGGTGAAATAGGGGATGCAGTTTAAGATGGGCAAGGCATAGGGAGTGAATCTTCTCCCTGGGCTAGGAAATGTTCACCAACCTCTTTTAATTCAAATCATTTGCCACATTTTTGCCTCCTACCCTCCTTCATGACAAAATGGGGATTTGACCCTTAATCTCCCAGATGATCCTAGTCCAACACTCTATCCACTATGCCACACTATCTACCATATTTTTTTAACCATTCCTCCAAGAAGCCCACAGTTCATAATTTTCCTTTCCCTAATTTTAACCTCATAACAACTCTGAGAGGTGGGATAGCCTGATGGATAGCAACAAACAATTGGCCCAAGATCATTTGGCAAGCTTTCATGGCTTAGTGGGTATTTGAACCTAGGTCTACCTTGGTCCTAGTTCAGCACTTTAACCACCACACCACCCTAGCTCTAATTTGTCACTAAGAATCTTCCTTTTAACCTAGTACACAGAACACAGAACAAGCTAAGATGGGCAGCCTAATAGTTTTGGGTAATAGTGCTCTAATAACAACATGCCTTGTCAGTTTATAGTGCAACCCTATTCCTGTGGATTGGGCCAGAGATCTCATTCCAGTTGTCAATAAATTCAGTTGAGTTTGTGTAGGAACAGCATTCAATGGCTTGCATTCCTAAATGGGCATGAAAAGGTTGGGATGATGTAGAACCTGATGTCAAATATTGGATTAACTGGTGCCATTTCTAAGTGCTACGAAAGTGAGATGCTCACACAACAGTTTCCACCAATTGTGATCTAGTTCTTTGGGGAGATTCATGCAACTTCCATGTTTATTAACTCAAGAAGCCTGTTCTAGAAAACTCAATGAAAATTTTGTGTCATCTTAAAGAATAATAAAAATATATTGTGGCGTGAACTTTTGCTGGTCAGAATCCATTTTGTCAGGTTGATGTTCCAAATGCTTGTGCTACAGTAGTCTTTAAAGTGTCCAAGAACTACTGCTTAGATCCAGAAACAAATTGATTATTTCAAACACTCATCATGTGGCTATTTGCCTCTAGAAACAGTACAAAAACACAAAAACAACGATTCTGGGGAAAATGGCTAAGGCATTGAAAAATATTCTTCTGTGAAATAATGGGAGATATGGAAGGCTTGTTCACCTGTTTGAATCTGAGACACCCCCTGCCCAAGCCTTTTAGTCTATATTCCACACAGGGATACCATTGTATACCATGAATTTCCTCATAGGTAGCTGAGGAAAAAAAATATCAATGTTGACTTGGAGTAAAAATTCAATATTCAAAATATCCCTGTGAACGGAACTTCTCTCTCAGGGACAGTGCCCTGATGGTTCCACCCATCACATTTCAACCATCTCCAGGAGAATTGTGATCCCCCCCCCAATAGATTTGCCTTCCATTTGCCACCAGCTACAGAGTGACATTGGAAAAAAAAAATCAAGTAAAAGAAAGTGTAGGTCTGTTATGGAGAGAACCACATGGGAAAGCCACCATTGAGGGCCACACTTCCTTAAGCAAAAAAAGGTTAAAAAGGTAAAGGTAGTCCCCCTGTGCAAGCACCAGTTGTTTTCAACTCTGGGGTGACGTTGCTTTCACAATGTTTTCACGGCACACTTTTTACGGGGTGGTTTGCCATTGCCTTCCCCAGTCATCTACACTTTTCCCCCAGCAAGCTGGGTACTCATTTTACCAACCCTGGAAGGATGGAAGGCTGAGTCAACTGGAACCAGCTACTTGAACCAGCTTCCTCTGGGATAGAACTCAGGTCGTGAGCAGAGGGCTCCGACTGCAGTACTGCAGCGTTACCACTCTGCGCCACGGGGCTCTTCTCCTTAAGCAAAAGCATCCAGCAATTCTCTTCTGTGAAAGTAGAGTCTTCTGGAGAAGGAAGTCTTCCTCCAAGGAAGATTCTCATTTAGCAGAAGGGAACTTTAGGCTCAAACATAATATGTTAACCCCCCCCCCAAAAGGTTAAATAAATAAAACTGATTGCCATGATTACACATTTCTTGTTTTTTTATGAATTCTACCAATGCATGTATATAATTAAATATTTTAAGACTGCCTTTCTTCTGACAGTGGGATCCTCAGAACCATCCACCATCTAGAAATAAGTTCTTAGCAGCTAAGCTTCAGAGAAAGAAGGTGAATCAAGTACAAAGGAAACCTCCATCAAACTGCTTAGCACTATTTCCCCCTTTCCAGAGGATCCTAGAAAATGTAGTTCAGAGTCATGGAGTATGGAATTATCAGTACCCTTCCCAAACTACAATTCTTCTTTTGTAAGAAGCCATGACAATTAAATTGGTATAAAACCCATACACATTTGCAATGCTGATATCCCCCCAGAGAAACAGCATGTTTCCACTTTGTATATCATGAATTGTATACCATGAATTTCCACTTTATATATCATGAATTGCAGCTAAATCTATGACTAACCTCCAAACTATAGTCTTCATATTAGCCTTCAAATGACAATATCCGATAGGCAAATCCACCACCATGATAATAAAAGGGTCAAATTCAGCAAAACAAAAAAACCCAAATCCAGTTGCCAGACTAAGCTGAATAAACACTCAGTGCTCTTTGAAACCGGCAGGATCAGATCTTAGCAGAAGGGAAAACTTAGTATAATAAGGACCTCAAAACTTTGCCTGTTTCTCTTGAAAGCATTCTTCCTTTCAAAAAAGCTGTGCAAAAATTATATGGATGTGGAACGTCGCCTTTCTTTAAATACTGCAATTATATGACATTTCCTATTATACTCAGATCACAGCAACGGTTTGGCTCTTGCTTACAGAGAAAAAAGACGTGTGCATCTGCTCCGAGACCCCAAACCTGCAGTGTTTTACTCTTATTAGCACTGACAAAGGCTTTCGTTAGGTTTTCGTCAGACATGGGCTTCATGAAAAATAATCCTCCCCCCAGGTAAAACCATAGGTACAGGGAAACACTGGCCCCAAGAACTCAAGTGATGGGCAAGTGAGTGGAGGTACGAAACCAGTCCATCTCCTCCTGCTTACGGCACTTCAAAATCAATCAACACTCATTTCAGAAGGAGATCTTGATCAATAGTTCTGTTAAAAAGGAAGCTGGTAAAAAGCTTTCTCCATACAACCTGCTAGCAGTAACCCTTGTTCTTTCAGTTTGGGGGGGGAGGGGAAAAAACCTAGTAAACGGTGGTGTGTAACTGTAACGTTCAAGTATTTTGAGCCACTCAAAGGAAACAAGGATTCTGGGCTTCCAAAAAGCATGGGTGAGACTGTATGGGCACATAAGAAAACTGGAATTGCATTTGGATATGCCTTCCATTGAACAGCAAATGAGCCAAGAACTGTTCCCTGTATTTTGAAAGTGGGAATGTCACTTAGAGCCATTCATGGCCTGAAGTGGAACAGAAGGGTAGGGTCAGGGTCTCCACCAATGTTCCCTTTAAGTTGAGTTAGTGTGAGCTAGCTCACAGTTTTTTAGCATCCGGCTCACACATTTGTGTGAAGAAGAGGAGCAAAGCTGAAAGATAGGGTCTTTTTCTTCCTTTTCCTGCTGGAAAATATTGTCTCAAGACAATGAGGCCATGATTTTATTTTGAGCCTGGATTCAGAAAATGGCCTTCCCCCAACTAAAGGAGGGATTGCTACTTGTCCTGTGCACACGCATCCTACTTTGGCCTCTTGTGAACAGGTTTCTCAGGTTTTAGCATCTTGGAAACCCTGAAAAACCCAGGGCTTTTTTTGAACAAGATTGCAGTTCTGGCTGGCTTGGGGTCAGGGTGTGTGGCCTAATATGCAAATGAGTACCTGCTGGGCTTTTTCTTTAAAAAAAAAGGCCCTGGAAAAACCTATTTGGCCAGAGGTGATCCCCTTAGATGTATCGTGGGAACTGAAGTGTTTTTGTAGCTACTTTAAACCTTCTGAAAATGACTGCTTGCCTCTAGCCTTAAAACTGCCATTTTCCATCTTGAGACTCTAAACTAGATATTCGATTTTTCAAGAAGTTTGGTCTGGGTTCCAGCTTGGTTTCTTTCTCTGTAGCTGCACAGCAGCTGTAAGGAATGGCTATTAAAAACAACAACAACAACAGAGCCCATTTGGACTCAGAACACTGCCGCAGGGAGAGGAAGGCCTCCTGCCTTGCCCTCCCTTCCATTTTCCTGCCCTGAAACAGCACTGGCAGGGGAGTTATTGCCCTGTTCTTTGCGGCACCACTGAACAGACTATTCCATGTGATGCTGCAAAAATGGGGGAACAACTCCCCTGTGCTGTTTTGGTACTGGGAAATAGTTGGGGGAGGCGGCGGCCATTCCTTCCCCCATCGAGGTGGTCTGAGCCCAAACAGGCTCTGCTTTATTTTTAAATAGCCATTCCCTACAGCTGCCCTTTGGCTGCAAGGAATCCGCAATTCTTCAGAAAACAAACAAACATCTAGTTTGCCCCTAAGCCTGCCATCCTCTCCCCCCACTCCAAACACACAGCAGAAGTGGATGCTGTGCAGGAGGCAGCCTGCAAAAACAGACGACTGGGTTAGCTTCGGCAATTGCCAAGGCAGAGAAAGCAACAATGGGTTGCTTGTGAAACAATTACTCTGGTGCCGTTTAGACTACGGATCAGGTTCAGCATTTCCATGATAAGCCTTATCCTTCAGGGACTTCTGATAATGCTTTCGTAAACACGTGCTCGGGTTTTAAATAAAACAGAACGGGGATTTTTTAAAAAGTGGAAGATTGAATGCTGGGGTTATTTTCCCCAGAATGAAGACTGTAACAGAGAAGATGCGTAGGGAAAAAAAAGAAGGGATCCCCCCCCCTTCGTTATATTAATATAATTGGCCTCCTCTTTTTGTAAAAAGCAACATATTTTACTCCAGGTTTTTTTTCCTTTAAAAAGGACAAAGTAGTAACTACGATATTTCAGAACCTCCAGAGAGGGGATTAAAAGCCATAACAGCTGCTAAAGTGATCTTAGTCTCGGCAAACCAACTGGCTGTCGCTTTGGTGCAAGCAGGCAGATAGGGAAACTGAACGGCCAGGCAGCAGCTGCTTGATGAATGCAATAAAGTGGAGCGTCTCTGAGCAGGTTGATACTGAGCAGCAAGAAAAGCTTGCTGGCCGGCCTCGGGCGACCCCCGCACGGAATCCTCACAGTTCACTGGGCTAATGGGTCTTTCCCAACTGCGGATTAGCGATCTGAGACATTCCAAAATCAGCTTCTAGCCAATCCGGCACCACCAACAGCAGACTGGCAGTTCTAGCCTGCAATCCTGTGCACAACCCCCCGCCACAGAACTCCAGCCCTCATCTGCAGCAATGAAAGGCTGAAATTTTAAGTATAGTTCAGTGAAAGCAACCCCCCCGCAACCTATTAGGATTTTTATTTTTAAACAAACAAATAATTGCTTTATGATCAGATTTTAAAAATCTTGCACTGCCTAAGAGATTCACTAGGGCAAATTATTGTGATAAAACCCTTCCTGTAAATATGGTTGTTGGTACTTCTCTCTGCAGGGGGAGACACTGACCCATTTCCCACTCACCTTACGCCAGGGGTGGCCAACAGTAGCTCTCCAGATTTTTTTTGCCTACAACTCCCATCAGCCCCAGCCATTGGCCATACTGGCTAGGGCTGATGGGAGTTGTAAGCAAAAAAATCTGGAGAGCTACTGTTGTCCACCCGTGCCTTACACTGCACTCATGTTCCTCTTCTCAGTGAGGCTTCCTTCCGATTTCACGCTATCTGCCCCGGGGCTGCAGCTAGCGTTGGCTTTTTTGTGCAGCAAACAGAAACCACTAAAAACCAGTTTCTGTTTGCTGTGTGAAAACGCCGATGTTAGCTGCAGCCCCGGGGCAGATAGTGTGAAATTGGAGGGAAGCCCCACTGAGAAGAGGAATGTGAGAGCGGCATAAGGTGAGTGAGAAATCGGTCAATGGCGCTGTATATTTGTCTAAACTAGTTCATCCAACCCATGGACAGATCTATCTTTCTCCAGCACTGAAAGAGTTAATTTTTAAAGCTATTTGTGGCCAATGCCCTCCTCAACCTACTGTAACATTGGCCACATGGAACCAACCTACCAATGAATTTTTAAATGTTATCTGTATTATTGTATGGTCCTTGGGGCAGTGAAGCCTCACCACAAACAGAACATGCATCGGGGAGGATGCGTTGAATCCCTTCCAAATCAATACAATCAGAATTCCCATCTGAGATTGGGATCATCCCCAGTCATAAATATGAAGCACAATAAATATATCTATTTTAGTTGTGCTGTGATACCAGGAAGCTTTCCTGGAAGTGGTTGGCTGCAGAATGCATCGCGTGATTGAGATCTTTCTTTCATCCCCTGTCCAAGGCCTTGAACAATAAAACCCAAAAACTTAAATAAAACTCATATCTAAGAACATCTCCCTTTGACACCTCTTCAGCCTCTAGCAATCGAGCAACAAAATAAGGACATCTGGGAATCAGAATCCTCTAAGATCCGTCGAGATCAACTTCTTGCAAGCGCTGAGGTCAGTTACTGCCTTTAGATTGTTCACGGTGCCGGCCCTGCCCCTAGGCAAACTAGGCAATTGCCTAGGGCGCTAGCCTTCTGCAGATGCCAAATTGGGCGCCCCCCATGTGATTTGGTGATGTTATCAGTACGAGAGTGGGGTGGGGGGGGGAGAAGTTACCTTTGTCTAGGGTACCAGATGGTCTAGGGCCAGCCCTGATATGGACAGAACATTTAGCCATGTAAGCTAGAGATTTAAAGGGGAAAAAATGCCCTCTCTAAGATTTGATACTATGCATTCCTAACAGCCTCAGGCAATGCAGCTTTACAATTACAAGCACCCTGAGTTTGCATGCAGAAAAGTCTCCGCTCTCATCTGAATTCTTTGTCAGTTGGGATCTATCTAATTTACACAAGGGCAACAGCATCCTTGCGAGAAAACAGATTCTAGATGAACTGAGCAGGGAAGAGCAGCCACAAGCATCCAAATGCAGGCCTTGCCCATTATCAGCAGACACTTGATATGTGACATGAAGCTCTCCAGTTTTCAGTTCCTTGTGTGAATTAAAGGCTGATATGACTGGTGCAAAAGGCTGTTTTCTTTCTTCAGAGCAGGCTCTGTGTTGAGTTTTTAATGTTTTGTGGCAACGAGTGGCTCTCTGTTTTGCAGACAATGCAATTCTAGTGGGGCTATTTAAAACCCCTTCAGATTTTTCTACAAAAAAAATCTTGATTCCCCCAAGCTTGAAGAAACATCTGTTTAGCATTGGTGTGGCTCTCCACAGATTTAGGACTCTGCATATGGGGGCCCATACATCACTATCATATAGATATAATTAGTAGTACAAATATGTGTAAAGTGCCATTATGTCGCAGCTGAATTATGGCAACCCCGTCGGGGTTTCAAGGCAAAACACGTTCAGAGGTGGTTTGCCGTTGTCTATCTCTGCATAGAGACCCTGGATTCCCTTGGTGATCTCTCATCCAGATGCTAACCAGGGCTCACCCTGTTTACCTTCCAAGATCTGATGAGATCAGGTAGCCTGGACCACCCAGGTGAGGGCAGAAGTACAATTAGGGGCCCATAAACAGTTCAAAGGTGAAGGGAGGACAAGGAGTGCAGGAATAATGGGTCCTCTAAGGCCAATTACCCATTTCCTTCTTCATGACCATCCTTTCAACTGAGAAGTGGCACTCCCTCTTAAAAGAACTGGAGTCAGAGGGAGAAGAGTGTTATGACTATTGCAAGCTTGGTATTTATGGCTTGGCCTAAAGCGGCACACACAGACTTTGCTGCGAATTGTCTTAAAAATGCCTACTTTTGCTATCACAGGAAATAATTTATATAGTGGGGGGGGGCATTGTGTTCAAGGCCCCCCAAACATAGTTTGTAGCAAGCAATAACTGAATTTTGCCTAGTTCACCTCTGTCTTTATTTCTTCATTTCCTTCCTTCAATATATTCTGGGAACTTTAATTTCCAGAATGTTTTACATGGATGGTGTAGATAGGGTTAGAACAATAGAATCATAGAGTTGGAAGAGACCTCCAGGGTCATCTAGTCCAACCCCTGCACAATGCAGGAACTACACAAATACCTCCCCTCACACCAACCATGATACCTGCTCCGTGCCCAGAAGAAAAAACAACAACAAAAACATGGCAAACCACAACAACAACAAAAACCCTCCAGGATGTCTGGCCAAACTGGCCTGGAGAAAAATTGCTGCCTGATCCCCAAAATGGCAAACAGCATTTCCCTGGGCATGTTTAAAAGGGTCATGAGAATTAAGCACTGATGCAACACTGCCTCTGCAAATGCTAGAAAAATTTGAGAGTGGAGCCTGAGAAGGTGGTGTTTGAGGAGGTTGTGATGTCTTTTCTGGATAATGCTCTAGGAATTTCCCCTAACCTCTATGATAAAGATGATAGAGACATGGGGAAATTCCTAGAGTGTCAATGTGAAGACTACTTTTTTCTCCTGCTCCTCAATTTCTTGAGGGCAGGGGTGCATTCAGAGTACTTGACTGCACCACTATGTGTACAGCACTTGAGAGTGCAAGAGGAGAATCCTACCGTCAGCTCGGAGGTCCCAGAGCTGCTTCTCCATGGCAAGCGGCTGACATGAGGTTCCAAAGTAAACATAAGAACCTCAGACTTGCTGCTTTCTGCCATCTCGTGAGGTGCTGCAAAGACTCACATGGTTTGCTTATTCGTTGTACTAGGGGAGGGAAGTTCAAGCCTTCTGTTCCTTGATTTAAGGAGGATTACAGGGCAAAGTTTGAGAACCTGGATGTGCTCAAATAAGCAGCAAAGAATAAACCCCATGCTGAAAAGGGGGAGACTTCGAGCTACAAAAATGTGGTTCCAATTTAGCTTTTCTAAAGGAAAAAAAATAACCACAACACTGAAATGTTAAGGTGACACTGCAGTTATTTTTCTCTGACCCCTCTGCATGGAAAGAATGTCTGTTATGTCTCCTGCAATCTACCCACAGTCCTACATCCTACAGCCTCCTAGAGCAACGTCTCATTCCATGGGGCAGCAAGGGGAATCTGTTACGGGTTGGAAAAACAATGTAGCATAGAGAGCTGATCCGCGGGCATCATTTCAAGTTTCACTAAAGAAGAGGGAATGAAAGGGTTTATAGTCAGGTGAGGCAAGATTCACAGCGAGATTGAGAAGCTTCTTTAGGACAATGGTCTTTAATGGTTTGGGACAATCAGGTGGACTACAAAACCCCATCTGCAGGGTCCTGAGTCCCTGCAGAATTGCAATTTTTTGGGAGGGGGGGCTGACCTCTACTAACAAGCCACCCCAAAGCATGCTGGGACACCAAAATCTCTGTAAGGAAGCCTCAGGAAGCCTGTTCCAGAGACTGGGAGCAGCCCTCAAGAAGAAGCAGTTCCCACTAACATGAGCGGAGAAGCTATTAATTACCTCTGTTCTGAGGCAGTCCCACAGTTCCTTTCTGTCATGGAGAAGAAGAAGATATTGGTTTTACATGGTACAGAATGCAGTCTGAGTTGTGAGATGGCAGCCCCAATTTGGCTATGCTGTAGGGATCGGTGAGATATATTCTCCAGTCTTTCTTTCTCCTTTTTACTTGAAAAAAGACAAGAGCCACACATGGCTAGAAGCTGATGCATTAGATCTGTGTTGTGCAGCCACAGGGCTGTCCCTCTCTGGGTCACTAACAATTTAAGAGAAGCCCAGAGGAGGCCTGCATAGATCCAGAGCTACCTAATGAGGGGAGAACAAGGAGAGACACACAAAACATCCTCCAATAAGAGTGACGGGTACAATTGCCTCATTTGTGAATTACAGCTCCTTCCCATCTGATTCCTTCAAGAGGAGAATGGGCTCTGTCAGTCACTTGTCTCCTTTGTATTTATTATTACAAAGATTGTTTTGTAAAGGACAGTTTTTTGTCTTCCTCAGCTTAGCTTTGTGCAATCCATCTTAGCTTTTTGTCCTCTGCAAATCTCTGGGGTTGCTAGCTTTGCACTGGCAAATGGTGAGAGATTTTTTGGGGTGGAGGCTAGGAAGAGTGGAGTTTCAGGGGATGTGACATCACATCCTCTGTTTATTCATTTCAATTTATATCCATGACAGTCCAGGAGTTTTCCCATTCTCTGCAGTCAAAACCACAAAGTCTGGGGAAATTTCTAGAGTGCCATGGAGGACTTCTGGGTTAAGGTTTGGAAGATGTCACCTTGTTAGGAATCCCTACAATCTCTATGGTCTTTACCACAGAGATATTGGAGATTCCTAGAATGTCACCATTGACACTGTTTTCCCCACCATTGTTTTTTCTCCAGCTTCTCAAATAATTGAGGGCTAGGGATTGGGATCAAAGGTGGGGGTTAGCTTGCAGTTAGGCAGGCAAGTGGCAAGCCTTTTGGGGGGGCAGAAGGACTGCATGTTCCTAACACCATGCTTGCCTCAAACTACTAACAGAAGGTTGTGGGGTGAGGGCAGTTGCAGGGGCAAACAGCATGCAAGAAAGGGCTGCTTAATCTTTCCTCTGCATCTTCCTCCACCCTTTTTGAGACCTCATACGGAGGGGGATGGTTTCAGGGTAGGAGGATTATGAGTGCAGGCAAAAGCAGTGGATGGGAAGAGGATGAGTCACCTTCCCCAGTAACTGCCCACTACCTCTGCATTCATATTACCTTCAAACATGGTTTTAAAAGCATGTTTGCTGATGTAATATCTAGTCCTAGCCTGATGACCAGGCTTAATCAGCCTTTCTTTGTCTTTTGACCCCTTAATTAATCACATCATGGCACAAAATGATGGCCGGAGTAAACAATAAGAAACCCTCCAAGTGCTGTCCATCTACCTGCAAGAGGATCCTGCCCTCACCTTCATTGGGTTCCTCCTGTTTTGGCAATGGCACAAAGGCTTCACAGAAGGCAAAGGGGGCATTCTGGGAGCAGAGCCCACTGCCCAGGCCCTTTACATGGAAGCCTACATTCCTTGCAAAAATTAACTCAACCATAGATTGCTGCAGTGTATATTCTTAGATGCCAATCTAAAGGACAAAGAAAGAGAAAGAGAATAGGAAAGGGAGGAGAAAAGATGGACCTTTTTTAGGATAGGAAGGAGAGATTACAAGCGGCTATTTGTTTTGGCAGACCTGCCCATGCACCGTACTGAGCTGAGAAGACAGATATGGGGGACATGTTTCTACATTTCTAACCACACATGTAATAGAGAACCAAAATGTTAGAAAGCATTATTATAAGCAGGAATTATAATAAAAGATGAAATGGATACTGCTAAAATGGTTTTCTGGGCCTGCACAAAACAAACCAAAAACCATACTCAGCTTTCTCCCTCTCCTCGCAACAAATCTTATTTTGGGGGGATTTTGTGAATCTTTCACTCAAAAACATACACACGGAATTGCCAGACAGGCCACTCACAAGTGATGACTCTGCTTTCTTTGAGTTCCTGCATATTACTGTCCATTAGTTGCCTGGTTAAGCTGAGTGAATCTATTGCTGTAAGCTTGGTCTGACATGACACACCTCGGGAAAGCCAGTCTAAGACAAAAGAATGTTCATGCTCCACACCGAGTGATAATTAGCTGGAGATGGCCGATTAGGCTTTGAAATATTCAGCAGAGCTTGGTGATGGTGACCTCTCCCAACAGAGGTGAAAGGGCACATGGGCGTGAAGAAGCACAAGTTTTAAGTTTTGGGGAAAGACAAAGAGAGAAGCCGAGAGAAACTGCTGTGAATTGGATAAAGCATCTTGAGGGCGAAAGAGCTCTCCCAGCCCATCAGAGGTGAGGCAGCAGATCAGCTACCCGGAAGGAAAGCTTCTTTGCGTCCATTTGTGCTCTTTTTTGGTGTATGTATGAATATAGAAAATAGTACAAAAATGGCACAAGTGTACATTCTCCCTCAAAGGAAGCCAACCCAAGTACTGCTGCCCTTGGAACTTCCCAGGGAACTATGCAGTGCCTTCCTTTCCCTTTGAGAGTCTGGATGAAGCTTCAATTCACAGGGTTGGATGAAGACTAAGCTGGCAATTTCCACGAATCCCCCTTCCCCACTGCATATCCTGCTCATGTCATGCCTCAGGGTTCCCTGCCCCTTAAGGAGCTGGATTTTGTGGAGATCAATGGGCTGCAGCAGGAGCAGTGTGGGGAGGCAGGAAATAACCATTCTGCTGCTGGAAATCTTAGTCTGGCTACAACCTACTGAGCCATAGCTTTAGCTGGCTTGTCTTTAATACACTGGAGAAACAAAATGATTAGGGGTCACCAGACCTCTTCAGAAAGCAGCTGCTCAGGTAATGTTTTTCCCTTTCTTTTGTTCTTTGTCTTTCTTTCTTTTTTTTTTAAAGTGTCAGACTATAACAGAGTGTATTTAAACCTGATTCCATATCATTTGCTTCTGAGAATTTCCCTGGCACCAGATTTCCTGGCTAATCCCTTATTTTACAATTTGGGCAGCAGACGAGATGAAAGACTCACGGCTGCCACCAAAAATGACAACCCTGAGTCAAGTCCCGCTTCCTCAGCCCACAATGTGTAGCTATGAAAATAAATGATCCGATATCACAGTATCATTCATTTCCCCCCCCCTCCACCTGCCCAAGCAACAGCCAGAGTATGGAACGGGTTTTCTTAACTGCACACTGAGAGCAGAGGAAGTTTGAGGTGAAGTCACTGTTTTTGGTAGCGAACCCACTTTCTTGTTCCGTCTAGTCTAACTGTTAGCTTGACTTTCGTTAATGAGGGTGTTTTTAAAAATTGGCAGAATCGGGCTGAAAACATCGATTTCAGGCTTTGTTTTTCAGAGAAATATATACACATATAAAAATTCAACTTATATACAGTATAAATATAATCATGTATTTAAAAATATAATTTTTGCTTTGAAGACGAATACTTCATTTCTATAGACTGAGCGTATATGGACAATGTCGGTCACGTGACCAAGTTTCCAGTTTACTCGGGTCCCTTATTAGCTGTCTTAGATCCAGGCCGGGGGAGGGGGGATGTGCAGTAGATAAGATACCTTGGAGGAAAGGAGCTTAGATAACAATCTGTCACCTCAGCTGCATCTGTGAGTGTAGAGGATTCAAGTCGGCGGTGGACCCTTGTATCTTAGCATGAGGTTGAAGGAACGTGCAAAATTGTTGGCGAGCTTGCAGCTGTGGGTCTCCTCCACGAGAGGAAGCAGAAAGGCCAAGAGAAGCAGCAGCAAGAGGAGCAGCTGGAGGGGTAGCGCTGCCCAGCACACCCGACGTAGGAAGGAACAGACGCTGCCTCCTCGCCCCTGAAAGACACAAGCCAAAGGAAGGAAATGGTTTACAGGACACATCTGCCAAGATTGGTTCTGATGGCAATTTGGAGCAAGGGATGTGCATATTTGCCCCCAACAGATTTTGAGTGACTTTCTTATGGCTGAGAGGAAAATCTCAGAGAGAGGAGAGGCAGAGAGGAAAATCTCAGGATTACTTAGTGTTTGGGTTTGCATCTACTGGGTCACCCTTGTCCATATGCTTGTTCACTCCTTCAAAGAACTCTAAAAAGTTTGTGAGACAAGATCTTTCCTTACAGAATCCATGCTGATTCTTGTGCAGTATATTTTGTTAATGCATCTACTTATTCTATCTATAATAACAGATTCTATCTACTTGCCAGTATTGATGCTACACTAACCAGTCTGTAATTTCCCAGATCTCCTCTGGAACCCTTTTTAAAGATGGGGATTACATTAGCTACCTTCCAGTCCTTGGGAATGGAGGCAGATTTTAGAGCTAGATCGCATATTTTTGTTAAGAGATCCACAAGTTTACATCTGAGTTCTGTGAGAACTCTTAGACATATGCCATCTGGGCCTGAAGATTTGTCCATCAGTCATAGGACCTCCTCTCTCATCACCTCAGTCCAACTGAGGTCTGTCAACACCCCTCCTAAAACTGCAGAGTTCTGGAGTGGGCACATACCTCCCATCTTCCACAATTCATCTCCTCACACTCCCAGATTCTTACAATGAACCAAGAATAAGCTTAAGCATTACCACTAAGGGCATAGGTAGTCAACCTCCAGGTGGGAGCTGGAGATCTCCCAGAATTACAACTGATCTCCAAACTACACGAATCTATTCATTATTTATGTAATACATTTATTCCACTCTTTCTGAAGAAAATGGCTGTTTCAGAAGGTGGACTGCATAATATTATAACCTACTGAGGCCCCTCTTCACCCTAAAGCCCATTCTTTCAAGTTCCACCCTCAAATCTCCAGGTATTTCTGAACCCAGAGTTGGCAACTCTAGAGCATACAGAGTACAATGGTGACCAAAAAAGCCCATCTTCTCGTTATCCCCTTGTTTAAAGAATTAAAGTGAGGCTAAGTGGAAACTTGTTATCTGTTTCAGACATGACACTTGCCTAACATGTCTTACAAAAATGGTCAGAATAAAACCAGAGAAAATTATTTTTCCATGGCAGAATGGTAGCCACTGCCCACCATTCAAGTGAGACTAATAGCTGTGTCTGCTTCCACAGGGTCTATCCAAATCTTGTGGAAGGTCACTGAAAACCAAGTCTTCTTGGTATTATAAAAGGCATTCTATGAATCAAGAGATTGGACGCAGTAGATGAATGACAATTCACCAGATGTTTCTCTGTGAAAACTGCTTAGCAGAATTTTTCCATACAATTTCTCAACTTGGGCTTTTGTGAGGAAGAGCAACAGATATCTTTATTATTAACTGTGTGATTTCCAAGTATCTGTTGCAATTTTTTCCAAACTACTCACATGCCGGACAGGCAACTGGTGGCTGCTGGGGAAAAAAACCAAGTTCTGGTGGCAATTCTGTACCAGTAAAGTAAAAGTTTCACACTGTTTCCTCAGGGCATTTACTCTGCTTCCTGTTTGTATGTGTTTGTGGTGCTCAAAGTGTCCACCATTTTGGCTTATTCAGTATCTGAAGCAAGCCATGGGCCTCCGTTGAGGGACCAGGAGGGCAGCAGAAAGTTCCCTCACGGCAGTCAGGCTCACTTCTCTTCATTATTTCCTGAACAAGTCTCATATTTTACAAGATGCCAGAGAATAAAATGGGAAGTAGAACAGATGGTGAAATTTGAGTTCAACATGTAGTACTCTTTACAACTCTGTCTGCTGTGCGACATTCAGTCATTTTAATAAGGCAAAGGGAAAGACAGAACTCAAGCCTTACAAAAATGTATAAATTCTCTCTGAAAACACCAGAGCAAAGAATCAGGTATGCACAGTGTCTGTTGTTTAATATGGTGCATCTCACAAAATGAGTGGAGATCACTCCTATGCCTTTGAGAACTCCAAGGCACCAAGAGAGTATTCAGCCATCCTGTTTCCCATCCCACTGTTCAACCATCACTTCACCCTCTCTATTGTCCTACTCATTGGAGCAATGCTAGAATCATTGCTGGCTTATACCAGGCAAGATGGGAAGACTCATTTACCTATCTAGGTCCTCTGCTTTCCTCAATGATGGGGACCCAAAGCAGCTTATCCTCACAAGAATGGGAAGGTGTTAAGGCTGAGAGGGAGTGACTTGTCCAAGGTTACCCAACAAGCTTCCATGTCAGTAACCTTGCCAGTCCCCATGTTCCAGTGGGGGATCTCCCTGTTTTGCAGGCTCCTTCAAAAGCCTCACCCCAACAGCCACAATATGCCTTTCCACCTCAGAAGGTTTAGAAGAAGCTTAAAGGAAGCTTGGAAGGTGCATGTGCCTTTAAATCTCAGGAGGAGCAAGGCTGAATGTTGATTCAAGCCTCTAGTGAAGTCACTAAAGATTTTAGCTGTCCAAGGGGGAGGAGCCATAGATCGGTGGTAGAGCATCTGCCTATCATGCAGAAGGTTCCAAGTTCAATTCCTGGCCTCTCCAGATAAATGGACCAGGCAGCAGGTGATCGGAGTGAAAGACCTCCCCCTGAGACCCTGGACAGCCACTGCCAGTCTGAGTAAATAACACTGACCTTGATGGACCAATGGCTTAATCCAATATAAGGCATCTCAAAGGGGAAAATAAGCATGCAAGGTGGTTGTGAAGGGGGATGCAAGGCAGACTGTAACTTAGCTGGCAAATTTCAAGTGCAGTCCTGATAACGAGCAGCACAATTTTGTTATTTCCCACTGAAACCCACTGGAAAAGCACTATCAACTATCCTCCTGAGGCCAACAGCTCTAAGAGACATAATGTAAATTTAGTGCTCCGGCTACACTTTGCCTGCCGTCCCTTGTTTGTGCCTGATCATGCAGCCGAGGTTGGAAACTAGCTTTAATGACTCAGCTGGTCGCCATGGCGATGCCAGGATTGTCACAGAAATCAGCATTGTGATGTGTATGCAGAATCAAGGAGTGGGAAGCTCACATTGGCTTATGACTTAAGGACTGATCAGAACGTTTTGCCCTGGCTTCTGCAGGGCATAAAATTGCTTGTTGCCTCAAATGCTGGTGAGGATAGCTGGATAAAGCATTGGTAGTAGTGCGGAGGTGAGGAATAAAGCTGGATTGAGTATGAAAAGATAACCTGCAGCCTGTCCCTCAGACATGGGATGAGCACCCAGGTTTGCAAAGGAACTGAGAACGTGCAAGACCCCCAACAAGGAAACCAGAAGCACAAAACTGTATTGTGGATTGGGAGGAGATGCCTTTGTGACTTCATGGGTTCTAGCCAGTCGGTGCAGTGCAGACCCAGCTGATTTTACAGACTTGCTGAACTGTTTGTACAGACCAAATCCCTCAAGAGGATATATACTTGCAGTGCAATCTTTAAACAAGATTACATGCGTTTCACCCCACTGATTTTGATAGGTTTAGAAAATGTAAATCTGTTTAGGATTGCACTGTTGAAATTCAATCCAGTCCTCTACTTCTATACATCTGTCCTTCCCCAGTCAGTTCTCACACAAGTTTCTTGCAGTTTCTTGCAAGTTTCTTGCAGAGTTCAATTGCCTAAAGTACTAATGTGGTTCCTGTCAGTGGATCCCACATGCCGAATATGGTTGGGAGTTCCATACATAGCTGTCATAACATCTCACTTTGTTTGGCTCTTAACTGACCTCCATCCTCCAAACATCTGACCAAGAGCAATTTTATTTATGAATGCCACAAACAGCCACAGAAGAGAATACGAAATAATTACATTGGAAGGATAAAGAAAACTTAAAGGCAGAGCAGCTCTGAGAAACCTCTGCAGCACTTTGGCTATCTCCACTTGAAAACGGGTGCTGCAGTTGCATTAAAGAAAACCCACCACAAGTCAGGCTTGAAAAAAAGACAGGAGGTAAGCAGGGCAAACAACAGAATAAAATTGTCACCAATAAGATGGTTGAGATTCTTTATTCAAATTGTGTGAATGAATCACAGCCATTTCATATTAAACTTAATGGTACGTGGGTAGAAGGAGCTTCTTCTCCCTCTTCCATAATACTAGGACTTGGAGGCAACCAATAGCATTGTTGAGAAATATATTCAGGACATGCAAAAAGGAAATACTTCTTTATTCAATTAGTAGTTAAACTGTGGAATTCACTGCCAGTGGAAGTAGTTATAGACACAGACATGGATAGGTTCAGATTGATGGCCCATCAATAGCTGCTAGCCATGATGACTGAAGGGGGGCTCCTTCTACAGTAGAAGCAAACCACTAGACACTAGTTAGGAGAGGAAGGCCTTGAAGCTGGGACCTCTTTAGCACTTTCTGGGGATTATTAACTCCCTCCAATATATCAAGAAAAATAGTTCTGATAGTAGAAAGGGGGAGGATCCACTCAAGAGCTGGATATAGAAGTCAGCTGAATGCTGGCAATATATATACTGTATCTATAGTTAACTACTCTCCTAACAATGGTTTGCCCCTTTCCCTGGGAATGTTGAATGCAATTTTCAATGAGGATGCTTGGCCCTAGAGGCAAGACCACTACTTGGATAGGGAGACAATTGGGGGAGGGGTCTATTGATATCTACATTTCACCCCTCAGTCACATTGCAAGAATGTGCTGCTTGCAATGTGCTGTTCTACTACTTAACAGAAGGCTCAATGGATACGTGTAAAAGACAAAGAAATAACAAGAAAGTCTGAAACAGTACTCTCAAACAACGCTGAAATCCCTCACCTGACGATTGTTTCAACACTAATAAGTGCTGTTCTTTGCCAGATGTTTGAACATGTAGGTCTCGTTGTGACCACATAATATGCTTTTGAAGGCTTTACCATTCCATGCAAATTAACATTGAGGAAGAAGTCCAGCCCTTGAAAAAGGCAATTTTTTCGTGTTGAAATGATTGTAGGGCGAGGGACTTCAGCGTTCTTTGAGAGTACTATTTCAGCCTTCCAGAGTCTCTTATTTTGGAGAGAGCTTTCCCATCTTTCACCTGCCAGTTTTCTTTGGAATTCTATTTAAAAGACTTTTTGTCACTGAGTGGTTTGCACTTGAGTAATATGGATTTAGTGTTTATTAGCGTTTTTCTGCAATTTTGCTATATACATTTAACAGTTTATTAGTCTTCCTGTATTTTCATATGCTGTGCAGCATTTTGGATTGTGTATATTACTAGTCTTATCAATTTTCCTCGTGTTTCTTGTTATTTCTTTGTTCTGCCACTGCACAACCATAAGAAGTTACTATATGCTGAGTCAGCAGATCAGGTGCTTGAAGAATGCTGAGCGATGACCTCTTTCCAGATCAGCATCTCCATTTCGAACTGTCCTAAACACATGGCAGTAAGAGCAGTTCTACGCCCCACACAAATCAAATGTATTAGCTCTGAGGCCTAAGTGGAATGCTGTATGTTCTTCCTGATTAGGAGTGAATGCAGCTGCTTTGGCAGCGACTTTCTAGATGGCTAAACTGATCTGAAGATCAATTATGACTCCTAGATGAGATTAAACAGCATGTCCTTTTTTTTTTTTTAATCCATCTGCTCCATGGGATTACGGCATCTCAAAGGGAAGCAATTAGGCCGGCCATGAATTTAATAAATCCTAATTATTTTGTTTGTACAAACAATGAAGGCCAAACCGCTGGCATAGCAAGGAGCTCTGATTAGGGAGAGCACAGCAGAAAATAAATCAAACAGGACTACTAAGCCCCATCCAATAACCTGCTTTGATTTTCTTCCCCTTGCCCCCACAACTGATACTAATGCTTTCAAGGAATTAGAAGTCAACCTTTGAAGTGCCATTTATCATCATTATTTTTTAATATTTGTTTTTACAATGCTTGAAGTTTGCTGTTAGCCAGGGAGGTTATTCCATCACTGTCGAGGTGCTGAAAAGACACAGGGCCTTGCGAACACAGCATTGGCTTTCTCTAGCTGTGTCCTCCTAGCCTCCTCTTTATAGGGGAATTTATATTGGTGGAATATTTTCATTCATTTTGTGATCCTTTTCATGGCTTCAGTGGTCAAAGTGGGGGAGGGGGGGTTAGTGGTTGATTTATTTTTGTTTTGAACCAAAACACATCCTAATTCTGCAAATTGTATCCCGCCCGGCGGGGAGGGCGGGATACAAATAAAATTTGTTGTTGTTGTTGTTGTTGCAAACTGTGCAAAGCAAAACTGTTGGGGAGATGTGTTTTTATAAAGAGAATAAAGCTGCCACGAGGGCTTTTTTTGAGCAGGAATGCAGTTCTGGCTGGCTTGGTGCCAGAGGGTGTGGCCCAATATGCAAATGATTTCCTGATGGGCTTTTTCTACAAAAGAAGCCTTGTGTGAAATAATAGTGATGCCAGGGGTGTGGCCTAATATGCAAATGAGTTCCTGCCGGTTTTTTTCTACAAAAAAAGCCCTGGAGGCCACTTGTATAAAGCAAACATGATTGTGGTGTATTCCACTGTGTACGGCATGGACTATCTTGCTGCATTGCCTTCTACTTTTGTAATTCCATTTTATACCTTGTCTATGATATTTCTTTCCCACTACATTTTCTGCATTGCTTCTAATTCTTGTGATACCAGTCCTACTGCGTTGCTTGTTTGAGATCTCATGCTATTTGACTGCTTTCTCTTCCATTGTGTAATCTTCCTTGAATCTCCATGAGAAAGAAGTAAATAAAGTAAATAATACTCAGGGGTGGAATTCTAGCAGGAGCTCATTTGCATATTAGGCCACATACCCCTGATGTAGCCAATCCCCCAAGAGCTTACAAAAAAGAGCCTTTCAAGCTCCAGGAGGATTGGCTATACCAGGGTTGTGTGGCCTAATAATCCTGCTAGAATTCCACCCCGGTAATATTACTAATAATAGAGTATATAAATAAATATGCTCTACTCTGAGCAAGCAGTGAAAGTTTCACCACAGAAACAAATGAAATAAAATGGGGGGGAAGGGTTCTTTCAATTGTCCCTTTCAGAGAAAAAAAATGGTATTTCTGTCTTCAGGTTGTTCAGCTTGTTGTTCTCCTAGGGGCGCATGAGTTTCTGAAGGAGATATTTCTGACACTTGAGCTAGCATATTGGGAAAAAAATATCCCAGTGATCTTGATAAGGGACCTGACAACATACGATTCCCCAGCCCAGTAAACAAGTCTGGATCCAAAGGGTCAGGCAGTTAGCACTCAGTGAAGGCGATACAGACACCTGAGGCTGCAAAACTGCCCAGGGGTGGATCTAATCCACCTCATGTGTGAAAGAGAAGCCACCTTGGTGGCCCTGGTTGGGCTGAAAGGTGGGAGATAACTGTTGTAAATAAATAAACAGATGACACATATTCTTCCTAAAAATTCAACATTAACAATAGCTCAGGGGATGGTGGTGGACTGTTTTTGAAAAAGATGAAAAGTTTCCATAACAATTCCATTCCACGACATTGGAATCTGCTTTCCAAATAAGAGAAAATGGGGGGAAATCCCACTGGGCAGGCACAAGCCTTTGGTGTGCATGAAATGCCTGAGTGGACTTCTGCAAGTCACTGTGGTGGTTCAGGGCCACTTCACACATTATGGATGGAAATAATATCCCACTGGGAATCTTTACATGCAAGCCTCACTGAAATGAATGGGATCTACATAAGAGCACTATTGACTCAGTATATGGCAGTCATTTAAGCATCATCATGTATTGACGTCAGTACTGCTATCATTTCTGCATATATTTCAACTGTGAGTACCAGGACTGATCAGGGGCCTGGGGATCAAGCTCTATGAGGAAAGGCTGAGGGACTTGGGAATATTCAGTCTGGTGAAGAGCAGATTGAGGGGGAGACATGATTACTCCCTTTAAGTATTTGAAAGACTGTCACTTACAGGAGGGCAGGGAGCTGTTCCTGTTGGCAGCAGAGGAGAGGACTCACAATAATGGGGTTTACATTACATGTGGAAAGGTACCAGCTGGATATTAGGGAAACCTTTTTTTTTTTACACAGTAAGAGTCGTTCAGAATCAGCTGCCTAGGGAGGTTGTGAACACCCCCCACTGGTAGTCTTTAAGCAGCGCTGGGCAAACACTTGTCAGTAGGGCTTTTTTTTGAGCAGAAACACACATGGAAGCAGTTCCGGCTGGCTTGGTGTCAGGGGGTGTAGCCTAATATGCAAATGAATTCCTGCTGGGCTTTTTCTACCAAAAAAGCCCTGCTTGTCAGGAATGCTCTAGGGTGACTATGCATGGAGCAGGGGGCTGGACTAGATGGCCTGTATGGACATTTCCAAGTCTATGATTTTACATGCAGCAGCAAGAAGCTAAATTGGCTAAGGCTTTGTGAGGCACCTAAAATCTAGGTGCAGCACGTACAACCGAAGAGTGTACCTACTTTAACTGGGATGGTGTACACTGCATGTGCACCCAATGCAAGGAGCAGTCATGGAGTGCAGTAGTGAAAGTACAGCAGTTCTCCATGCAAAGCAAGAGGAAGAAGACCATCCTGTTCTGTCCCATAGCATTTGGGGTCTCTGCCCTGTTTGCTTACTATTACAGCAAGTTTCAGGCTCTGTCTAGGGCAGGTTCCCTAACCTTTTAATGTCTGTGGGCACATTTGGAATTCTGACACAGCATAGTGGATGCAGCAATAAAAAGGCTGTCAAAAATGGCTGCCACAGGAGGTGGAGCCAGTCATAAATGATCGACAAAGCTGAACTTCAGTAACCCAGTGGAGATCTTTGTGCTGTGATGGCAGATGATGCCAAAGCAACATTTTAGAAAAAATCCATGCAGTAATCACATCTTCAATAGTCAAGCAGAAGCCTTGCTGGGCAAAAGCTCCTCCTACTTCCTAAAAACACATGGCAGGAGCCAGGGGTGGAATTCTAGCAAGAGCTCCTTTGCATATTAGGCCAAACCCCCCTGATGTAGCCAATCCTCCAAGAGTTTACAAGGCTCTTTTTTTAAGCTCTTGGAGGATTAGCTACATCAGGGGGTGAGGCCTAATATGCAAAGGCGCTCCTGCAAGAATTCCACCCCTGGCAGGAGCCAGAAAAAGGGTTGGTGGCCTTCATGATGCCCACAGGCACCACATTGGGAACCTCTGACCTAGGATGTTTGAGGTGCTTTGGAAATTTTTCAGGGGTTCCCCCAGGAATAAAATTAATAATCCAACATGGCTTCTCTTATGTTTCAAGTTTCAAGTTTATTTAAATTTATATCCCACCCTTCCCACCGAAGTGGCTCAGGGCGGCTCACAACACATAAAAATCTAACATAATTTCTGAATTTAAAACATCTTACGCAGTTAAAACAATAAAATAATAATATATATAACGGCGGTCTATCAAAACTACACTCAGCTTCCAATGCCAGTTATAAGCCAGCCGGAAGAGGTTCTTAATAATGGCAATCAAGGCTCCCTGAAAATCTACTTGTCTACCTCCTCCAATCTTATTTATTTAAACATGTTTGTAGCCTGCCTTTCCCAATGACATGGACTTGCAATGCTCAATGTAGACACCTATGATGCATTGTCAGTTAATATGAGGTTGTGGTGAGACCTGACCCATGTGCATTAAAAGATAGGCCTCAAAGTAGTAGTTCTCAAACAGTGGCATGGAAACCATCAGTGAGACACAGAAGTAGTCTAGATGTGATTCAGGGCTTTCATAACAGCTACTAAGAATTCATAGCCTTATTAGCCCAGACTAGCCTGATTTCAAGCTCAGAAGCTAAGCAGCTGCAGGGTCAATACTTGGATGGCAGACCTCCAAGGAAAACTAAGGTTGCTATGCAGAGGAAGGCAATGGCAAACCACCTGCAGTCATCTTAAGAGGTGGAATGTCCTGGGGTCTCCATGAATCAGTTGCAACTTGATGGCACACACTTGACGTTTACTAAAATTCACTCTCCTTCAGTCCTCATGTCTACCTGCAAGTGTGACATGCTGCCTACCCTACCTGCCCCAGATTGCCCATCTGTTCTCCCTACACATTAGCAAGTGCTGCTTCCTGCTGTTCCTACCTGCCAGAGGTTCTTCATTGTGCTTCTGCAAGTTTTTAGGTCCTTAGAACTTACATAAATGATAACAAAATGACTCTAAACATAGATCTCCTTGGCCAAAGCTGGCTACTTGTTTTTACCTTTTGTTTTTATTTTTGACAGAATGATTGGTGGGATGTAAGACATAAAAGGCTGCGAACTACTGCCACAGAACATGCCCCTGAATCCTCTGTAATGGACAAGGGCTTTATGGCAGGTGTTCAAGGGTTCTTCAGCAGGAAAGTCAATGCAGAAAGCTGAAAACTCATGGGCTTTACTGTGAATAGATGTGATGATTCTTTGAACAGGTGAGGAAGGTGTCCTTATGTATATAAATGCCACCTTGAAAGTTTTGGGACATGCAAATGGAAGCTGAAATAACCTGCATAAAGAATCTGGGAAATATTTCAGGAGTCTGATTAAACCCCTATTATAGCAGCAGGAAAAACAAGACCCTATTCTCCTGCACTCCACGAAGGTTTCCTGCAATACTGTGAGAAGCAGTTGTCAGAACAGAAAAGAATGTTTCACTTTCTCAAAAGGAGACTGCAAACCAGTCTGAGAATGTTAACTGATGACTTAAAATCAACTTATGAAAAACCATTTCCCAAGCCAGAAACCCACTTGAAATTCTGTGAAAGTAATAAAACAATTTTATGAAACGGTTTTGAAAAATCATTTCCCCCCACCCCCTCCTCTATAAAATGTTTTAGAAACACCAACAGGTTGGGTAAGGAGGGGAGGAATTCTCTTGGGATTAAGCAGGACTGGCCTCTGTGACAGGAAATGAACTTGAACATCAAAAACCGTCTTGGGAATTCAAGGGTCTAGGGAAAGGGAAAAGAAAGAGACCACGCTTGCAAAATACTTGGAGGAACCTCAAGGAAGATTCAGATGGTCAAAAGCCACTTGGCCTTATAGCATGGGAAAGTATCTCCATGGCCACAGAAATGGTGCAGAGGAGGGGATTTGGCTACAGGCAGGTGGCCAAAATTTGTATTGTCATTCCTTCATGAGCACTTAGAAATACAGGGATGATGGTTTTTTTTTTAAAAGATATTTCTTAGCTGCCTCTGCAGAAAACTGTTCAAGGAGGCTTAGAACAATGCAATAAAACAAAAATCAGGTGAAACACAAATTAAACATTAATGCTGCATTAAACTATAGAAAAGCCAGATATTCGAGGCCTGATAAAGCAGAACAGAGTAGAAAATTAAAACCAAAACAACAAAGCAACTGTGTGGCCAAACAAATAACTTAATATCTTGAACAAATTTACTTCAATAACCTTCTATACAAAAGTATCTTATGCAATACAAAGTGCCACAAGGCAACACATAAATAATCTCAAAGTCCAAAGAGTCTTGTAAAAAACCACTAAGGTGTGGTCAAACCATGATAGTTCCAAACATGAACGGAGCGGTGAAAATATGTTCAGAGGATGACTGTGGCACAGTCCTTCTCTATCCTCTCCGCCTTCCGAACATGACAATGGATAGAAGCTCTCAACGCGTTTGTCGACTTGGCTTGCTGCGCGTTTCGAACAACCGCCCGAGGGCAGTTCCAACTTTTTCAAGAGCAAATCAATGAAAACATCCTCCTTTGTACTGCAATAAGGAAAACATTTCTACAGTGGCTCACGCTCAAGGGAAATGCTCAAACAACCCAAACAAATGCCAGCAATGTACAGTTGTTCGAGAGCTTCTATCTTCATTGTCGTGCTCGGAAGGTGGAGAGGAGAGAGAAGGACTGTGCTACAGTCATCTTCTGAACATATTTTCACCGTTCCGTTCATGTTTGGAACTATTATGGTTTGACCACACCTTAGTGGTTTTTTATAAGAACATAAGAGAAGCCATGTTGAATCAGGCCAATGGCCCATCCAGTCCAACACTCTGTGTCACACAGTGGCCAAAATGTATATATATATATATACACATACACACACACAGTGGCTAATAGCCACTGATGGACCTCTGCTCCATAACTACCTAGAGCAAATTAAAAGAATCCATGTTTTAGCAAACGCAAGCAGGTTTACTCTGAAGTGAGTGTCATTTTATTTAACGGGGCTTGCTCCTGAAAAAGCGTTTTTAGGACTGCACCATTAGTCACTTAAAAATACCAACCCAGGGCATTTTTGAAGTGACTAAAAAATGCAGCTTAAAAAAGCTAAACAGCTAAAACAGGGGTGTCAAACATGCGGCCTGGGGGCTGAATCAGGTTCCCTGAGGGCTCCTATCAGGCCCCTGAGCAACTGTCTGTCATTTGATTCCTTCTCCCTCTCTCTTGCTTCCTTCTGCATAACAGCTTGCTTTGCCAGGCTTGCACAATCACACAGGAACTAGAGCAAAACCTGTTTTCTCCATTGGCTGAGGCTCCTCCCTTGGGGAGGAAGGGGAGGAGGGATAGCTTGCTTTGCTAGGCTTTCTCAATCGCAGATCTCTAATGTCATGTCTAGTTATGGGTACAGGGTATAGTATTAGGGTTGTCAGCCTCCAGGTAGGGCCTTGAGATCTCCTGCTTTTACAACTTTTCTCCAGCTGGCAGAGATCAGCTCCCTTGGAGAAAATGGCTGCTTTGAAGAGTGGAATCTATGGCATTGTACCATGCTGAGGCCCCTCCCCCCCAAATCCTGTCCTCTCCTGGATCCACCCCCAAAGTCTCCAGGTATTTTCCAACACAGACCATGCTGAGGCTTTTTCCCTCTCTAAACCTTGCAGTCTTCTAAATCTACCCCCGAAGTCTCCAGGTATTTTTCAACACAGACCTGGCAACTCTGTCACCCACCTTCTGCTGGACCTTCTGATGGCACCTGGTTTTTCTGGCCACAGTGCGACACAGAGTGTTAGACTGGATGGGCCATTGGCCTGATCCAACATGGTTTCTTGTGTTCTTATGAATTTCTAGAGATGGCCACATTCTAAATATTACACTCTTAATTATTTGCACTTCATTGGGCATTTCTTTCTGTTCTGTTGACTTTAATAAAGCAAAATTCTCTCACCGTGGTTATCAAAATATTGATCAACATACATCGTTTCCTGACAGGAAAACTAACCAGAAACAACTAACTGGAATAAACTAACCAGAAAACTTGAATGGTGACATCCATCTAGCTTTTTGGTTTCCTGATGAACGCTGCTATACCTATCCCAAAAGAATAAATCTTTTTTTCTTTACTGGACAACCGCATCTCCTTTTTAAACCTCTGGAAGAGTTATTATGTATTTTTTTTAAAGCAACAAGCAGTAACATTTGACTGAATCCCCTCCTTTAAAAACAAAACAAAACAAAAACAACAACATACTTTACCTTTCTGAATGAGTTTGGCTCTTCTCCAAAACTTGTAATCTGTTTATAAAGACAAAAGGTGTTTTTTTTTAAAAAAAGGCAGGAATTGTGAGATCCCAGTGGAGCCTGTAAGCCGATGTTTATTTCACAGGGGGGGAAGGTTGCTTTACAATTTCTCCTCATCTGGACAAGCTAAAGCAGCAGGTGATTTCTGTTTAATGAGCTTTATAGCACACATCCAGTTTAAATTCCAAAAGGATTTGGATTTCCTAACAGTCAGAATCAGGTAACAGAATTAAAACAAGAAATCACTATGATTTTACTGACACCTACTGACAAACTGTAGCTTTGCAGAAGGAGACTGGACAAAAGTGTTCCACAAAACAAGTTTTTTTTTTTAAAAGGCTACAGTCCTAAAGAACCTGGGGGAAAGTTCAATGGGAAGAAATTGGACTTACTTCAGAGTAGAACAAATTAACACTCCCTCCCCGGTAATTTAACCAACAATGGTCTTGCTGAATACCTTCAATTCGTTTTTAAAAAACCCTTGGTTTTATTTAAAAACTTTTGAGTAGCAAAAAAGAGCAAAACCAGATACTTAAAGGTACTGAATATCTTCGATAAGAAAATAAGTAGAGTCCTGCTAGGTCAGACTAGATGCCCATTTAAACTAGTATTAGGGTTCTCAATGTCCAGGCAGGGCTTGGAGATCTCTCGGAATTAAACCTGAATCGCCAGCCTCCAGGTGGGGCCTGGAAATCTCCCGCTTTCAGAACTGATCTTCAGCTGGCAGAGATCAGCTCCCCTGGAGAAAATGGCTGTGTTGGAGTGTGGACTCTATGGCACTGTACCTTGCTGAGGCCCCTCCCCTTCCCAAACTCCATCCTTTTCTGGATCCACCCCCAAAGTCTCCAGGTATTTTCCAACACAGACCTGGCAATCCTACTGAGGACTGAGATCAGTACCCCTGAAGAAAATGGCCAATTTACTCCCTGCTTTTTTATATGGCTCACAATGCAGTAGACTGGGCTCACAATGCAGTAGACTTCTTCCACAATGCAGTAGATAGGAGGCAATATCATACCAAAAGCACAGAGTGCTATTTACGTACTGCACTCTGTTATGGTCTACTTCGTATAACCATGGCATATGTGCTAAGAAAGTTGGTCAACTGCCTTAAACTGCTAAAGTGGGCATCAATAGCATGGATCAAGACGTTCTTTGGAATCCATGTGTTCTTCACATTCCGCAACATTTGAATTGGCTGTTCTTTCCAACTGGATTCTGAACTTGATGGATGAGTTTTCTGAGCTAACTGGGCACATATTTTCTTATCTCTGTCCATGCTTGATGGCTGCCACCAGACAGCGGGCAAAATACTCAAGCCTTAGATTTCCAGTAATGAATCCAATTATCAAAAAAGCCCACAGTCCCTCTGTGACTAGCCATTCTTGAATCGCAAGGCCTACCAATGAAGTGCTGGAGTTGTTCAGTTTAGATTTGTAAAGCATCCATTGGTAACGCAGTTCCTCCAGTTCCTCGGAATTCTGGACCGCTGGTGGAAGGCTCAAGAGGCCTTCGAAGCGATGCTGCCCTTCAGGAACACGGCACTGGAGTTCCTGTAGAGAAGGTGAGAACAATTATTGTCATTTAACGAAAGTATTGGACAGGGCTTTTTTTGTAACAGGAACTCCTTTTCATATTAGGCCACACCCCCTGATATAGCCAATCCTCCTGGAGCTTACATTAGGCCCTGTACTAAGAGCCCTGTTAAGTAAGCCCTGTACTAAGCCCTGTCAAGTAAGCCCTGTGCACAGCAGCCAAGAAGGTCAGAGCGCCTGCTCCGGCTGCAACGCCACTGAGGATGTTCTCCGCAGCTGAGAACGAAACGTCTGGAAAGAAAACTTTCTCCAGTAGAACACGGCACTTGAGCCCGAAAGATTCTACAAACCCTAATTTTTAAGAATGCTTCACCATGTTGTAAGTAATGTGAAATGAAGGTGGAGCAGGACAGACCTTTAGCTTGCTGTGCCTTGTTTTAAATTCTTCATTACTGGATGGTTTTGTGGCCAGAATTTTGGACAGCGTGGCATTTTCTCCTTGCAACCATTGCTCAAAGTCCTTCATGAGCTGGAAATCATCGGCATCTTCCCCTTTGGCTAGATTTTTCTGGATCACAGGACAAAGGAAAAGGAAGAAATGTAGCAAAAGACACTGAAAATGTGCTTCTCTCCTATGCCAATATTATTCTGTGCCTAACTCTTATGCACTGTTACGCATGTTAGCCCAGAAATAAATCCCATTCTGTTCAATGGAGCCTATTCCCAAGTAACTGAGCACTGGACTGCAACCAAAACCATAAAAGGTTCTACCAGAATCAATCCTCTATTGTTGTTGTTATTTTCTATCAAGAAGGATTCCTCTTGTGTAAATATTCATTATTAATAGTTTTAATGTATTTTAAGAGCAACTGCTTTGGTTAGTTTTAAGCAAAAGTTATCAGCACAAGATGGTTTCATGGGTTGGGTAGTTTTAAAAGGTGGAATTAGATATTCAGGGAGAATTATCATCAGTTATTTGCCATGATAAGGAACAGAACTTCCAGCCTGAGAGGCAATATATCTTGGAATACCAGAAGCTGGGGGTGGGGGAGAGAGCAATACATAATACATGATTTCCAGGATTCTTGGAAACAGAATACTGGGTTAGAGATCTCTTTGGGATTATCTGGCTCTTTTTATGTTCTCAGAGAGAATTTGAATTCACAGGACAAACACCCTATTTAAAGCAAAATGGTCTGTTTTTCTCGGCGTTCATGGCGAACTCAATGCTGTCATCACATGGCTAGATATATAGGTGGTCCTGAGGACCAACCAATCTCTTGTGGTCTGGGGCATCTCCATTTCTACAGGATGCCCCTATAGTTGAAGGCCACTTTGATATACAGGTGTCCCACTACAGACCAAAGAAACTTTCACAGTAAACACTGGATCCAGACTCAGGGCAATTGCCTCTGGTACTCCTTTCTGCTGCAGACCCCCGTGCATGTCATTCCTCACGACCGGGGTGGAATTCTAGTAGGAGCTCCTTTGCATATTAGGCCGCACCCCCTGATGTAGCCAATCTTCCAAGAGTTTAAAAAAAGAGCCTTGTAAGCTCTTGGAGGATTGGCTACTTCAGAAGTGTGTGGCCTAATATGCAAAAGAGCTCCTACTAGAATTCCACCCCTGCTCTTGACCTCTATCTATCCTTCAGGAGCAGAATTTTGTGCAGTTGGACAGGAGAGTTTGGAAAGTTCCATTCTGCCACTGAAAAATTCAATCTGGATCCAACCTTGTGTGTGTGTGTGTGTGTGTCTGTGTGTGTGTTTGTAGGTTTCCAGGAGGTACAGAAGAGAAAATAAGACAGATTTTTAAGGAGCTGGAAGAAAGGAACTTTCACCATTAGAAACGTACTGGAGTCAAAACCAGACTTCATTCCCAAGGTGTCTGTAACACTGACATTCTACTGGGTAGCAACCAACACCTGCTGTGAATAAGGTCCTTTGCCTCCTATTAAATACTTTGATAGCTGAACATAGAGTTGTAAACCACAGAAAACACACTTGGAATGAAAACAAGGTCCCAGTACAAGCAGCAGGTATTTTCTTTCTAAACCCAAGATCTACTATATAATCAGGATTTGAGCCAGGGCTCACCAGAGTTCTCAGACCCAGCATCTCTAGGCTCTGCCCTGGTGACTTCTTTAGTTCCAGGGGTCAGTTCAGGTGCATGTAAAGTCATTGTAATAAAATGGAGACTGCCTCTTACCATCAGCAAAAGTATGCTGCCATTCCTATTGAATGATTGCTGCTTATCCCAGTACAACTAAAGGGCAAGGTTTCCAGGTCAGACAATGCAATTTTGAGAGAGTCCCAAATTGCTCATGAACAGCTGAACTACTCAGTGAAAAACTGGGTCTCAGCTTGCAAGTGGCAAGCAGAACATAAGACAAACCAGCAGGTGACCGAGCATCCCAAGTCTATCCAGATTTTTAGCAGGCTGGTTAAAAATGACATCTGTTTTGCTGAGTGGATTGATCCAGTTGGTAGGCAACTGCAGATATTTTCATGCCTCTTTTCTGATCTCTTCATTGGTTATGGTACTGGCTTCCAATATCTATTTTGGTTTTAAGACACTACTGATGTTTTGAATACATGTTGCATGTTTTTGCTACCATATCCTGTCTTAAGAGCTGGAGAATGTGGATAGATGTTTTAAGCAAATAAACACATGTTTAATATTATTCATTATCCATTCTTTTTTTGGGGAGGGGGATACTCATTGGGCTTCTTTAACATTATGATCTCAGTTCTGCAGTTTTTTTCAGAGGCTCAAGCCATTTCCCATCAACTCACCTTCGCTGCCTGAAACAGAAAGTTACAGCAAAATATCAAAACTTGTGTGTTTTTCTCACCTGATAATGCTTGGTCTCCTCCACCGTGTGAAAAGCAAACCCTCCTGCTGATGTCTGGCCTGAAAGGGTCATCTTCTTCCCTGTATCTATCATCACCCAGTTTGGGGGCATTTTTTTTAGGAGACTTGAAGATAACCAGAATCAGGAGAAAAGCAGATCACACATTAAATTATTGTTAAAAGACTGGTTCTCTATTTCACTGTATGTCAATAACCAGAAACAGAATCAAGATCTCCATGCATCTGTGTTGGACTATGTGTAAGAAGGTGTCTAATATTTAAGTGGTGGAATGAAGCCAACATTGCCTCCCCTCGATAAAGTGACAATAGGGAACAAGTTAAAAAGTGCCAGAAAATGACACGCTCCCATCAAAAGTGCAAACACCACAGAGAGCATGCGGTATAATAGAACTGCCAAACCTATCCAGAACTTGTTCCACAGTATGGGCTGTCTGCTTGATTCTGTACTTGAACACGAAATAACACTTATGAACATAGCTAGCTGCCTTAGACCATTAATCTATCATGGGCAGCATGGTCTTCTCCAACTGGCAACAGATCCCCATGGTCTCAGGCAGAGCTCTTTCAAATTACTTCTGTCTAATACTTTTACTTGGAGATGCTGCAGACTGAACTTTAGACCTTCTACATGCCAAGCAGATGCTATACCACACTGGACAATGGCCCCTCCCTAAGAAGCTGCCACCCTTTGAGGAAAATGGCCAATCCCTTCGAAAGGTCGTATGAAGCTGTGACGTATCACACTAGGAAAGCAGGGTTTTAACCTGCTTGTCTCACAGAGTCAGGGAGTTCAAGAGTTAATTTTATCTGGAATGGAGAGTTTATTTGATAGGTCGCTCTACACACTCTGGCTGGCTGGCATCAGCTGTTGGAAAAATAAAAACAGCTGTTCTGGAGAGAAAATGGTCTTTTGCATTTGGTCTTGCATCTGGCTTAGTAGCCAAAGAATTAGTTTCTGAGGGAGGAGAAATTTGGAGTCAGTGTTTTCAGACGGGGGTAGTCAGAGAAATCCTTCTGAAGAGAGAAGAGAGACTCCCTTGTCTTTACTATATTAGAACTACTCTGAAGGAGAATTCAGATTCTCAGTCAAGAAAGCTGTCTTAGACAATAGAATACTGGTAGAGGAATTTGGCAAGAAGTGTCTGGGTAGTTAGAAAGAACTCCCGTTCAAGCCAAATAGTAAAAGGAGTTATTGCCTCTTACAGACAAGGAGAAAATTTTCCTGACAGTAAAAAGGGTTGGAAAGAGTACTCTGATGTGTGGTAAAGGGGAGAAGCTTTAGACATCTCAGGAGTTAGTGAAAAAACTATAATTTCTAAAGGGAGATTCTAGATTATTAAAGAGAAAAGAATTAAAAATGTTGAGAAAGAACCTGAATCGCTGAAACTAGCCTAACAACAGTCTCTTGAATATTCTAAGAATTCATATCTGTATATATTAGAACATTTTATTCAACAATCTTTAAACTTTGACTCCTCCTATTGTGTATATATATATGGTACCTAATAAAACCTCTAGTCTGTTTTTAAAGTTAAATTGCCTCAAGTGCCATTTCAAGTTGATTTATAAAACAAGACATTTCCTATATTTCCCTCAAGTTCTTGTGCTTGGTCAAAATCCTGAACAAGTATCTGTGTCAGGGTGGGACAGTTTAATCTTATAAAAATAGGTACTGGACAGTAACTCAGATGCTGAGGGGAACTAAAATATTTTTGGCAGGAATTTGGGAATGATAGGGGTTTGCTGTATTTGGTGGTAGTGGTGGGTTCCACTAGTTGGTCCCACCACAAATTACAATAGTATAACAGCATATTTTATTGATTTGTAAGGAATTAAAATTCCAGTCAGGAATGGCACCCCCTCGGAAAACTAAGAAGGCACAAGGAGATGGGCAGGCAGAAGGAGCACTTGCTGAGGAGAATTCTAGTTCAGAACTTGACAAAGATGGTTGAAGACAGTGAAGAAAGATGTAGCCTTCTCCAAGAACAGATTGAAAAGTTGAAAATTCTTCAAAACAAAGATAAAGAGCACTTCCAGAAAAGAAAAGTCACGTATACTCAAAATATCTGCATGTTTCAAAACATTATCCAAGAAAAAAAAAGAGTTTACTCTCAATCACATGTTCATGTGGCAAATAACTGTTAAAAACTTCTTCATAGTTCCACACAGCTCCAAAAACTGTGAGGGGGAAAGGGGGCTTCAGGCTCCCTTCCTCCCATGGCTGTTTCAGCACGAATGTATGACTGCAAGTCAGGTTGGGCACCCTTGATCCAACTTGTGCCACCATGACATGTATTTGGGCCTTTCTACCTTCATACACAGATGGTGCCATCTTACAAAAACCTTACTAACCACTCTAGGATCTAGGAAACAAATTCTGGAGGAAAGGAGGCAGTGATATTGGGTTGAATTTGCTAGTTCTCCCAAACCTACAACCTGAAATGGGGGGTTTCTAGTTGAATACAGACTAAATTGGCAATTTCCACAGATTCACCCTCCCTGCTGCAGATCCTCCCATGTCATTTCTCAGGGTCCCCCTTTTCCTCAGGAGCAATATTTTGATGAGATCAGTGGACTTCAGTGAGACAGGGGAGCCACAAAAGTTTCCACTGCTGGAAAATTTTATCTGGCTCCAACTCTTCATAGTCAGCTCTGAAAGTGTCTTTGCAATTCTTCCAAAGAACTGAAGCACCATATCCAAGTCATACTCTATAACATTAGCTTAGCAGCATTTAGGGGTGGGTGGGGGTGAGGAAAGAGGTGAAAAAAGATACCGTGACAAGAGGAAACAGGTTCCTGCCAGTGGATTTTGCTCACTTTTCCTGGATGTGGTGTTGCCGTTTAAGGCCTTTTTTAATGGATTGTTACTTTCAGAGGGATTGTTCTAACAGAGAGTTTGTAGCTGTGATTAGGAAATGGCTACAACCTGTGGCTGGTTTTCCCAAATGATGAGGAAACCTGACAGACTCAGGAGGTGAGGATGGATTTCCTTGCCAGCTGCACCTAGTGAAAGAGCTACTTCAGCCTGGAAGGGGAAAGTTTGGTCAAGACAGGAAAACTTACAGGTGCCAGGAAAGTTATGAATAAAAGAAACGAGGCAAAAGGTCACATTCCCAGAATCCCTCAATGATTCACTGGGAGTTAGCGGTATTATTTGACTGCCTCCCCCACAAGAAGGACCTAGAAAGAACCCATCCCATCATTAAGAGAGGCTGCAGAGCTGAGGCAAAAGAAAGGGTTCAGTCTGGGAAGATCATTCAAATGTATTAGAGCAGAAGTACATTTTCACTCAGGAAAAGAAGGGGACTTACAGGGAAGGATTTGGTTTGGAATAATAGATTTTTGAGATCCAGATCCATCGATTACTGGATCCATTTTTCCTGGGGATGCCTACAAACAGTTTTTCTACGCTAGAAGTGTTGCTATAACCATCCCATAGCTACTGTGGAATCCATTCTGGCTTCTCCCAACAGGGCCAGCATCCTGAGGTGGGACAGTTACCAGGGCTCCAGGTTTTTGGCAGTGCTCACTGCCACCAGCCCTCCCATCCATGTGCCTCTTCTGCTGTCCACTCTACCTCCACCTGCTCTCAAGCAGCTGTACATGCTGCCCAAGGACTTCTGGCAATTGGCATGGAGGCCATGTGAGCAGCCGTGATTGTGTATTATGGGAAGGCTCATGAGGAAGAGAAGAACACACAGGCAGCTGAGAGGCACAGGGGGTGGGGTAGAAAGGGGTGTGACAGGAGGGGTCCTGGTGGTAGGCAGAGGGAGTCCCTGTCATTCTCTGCTCAGGGCCTCTCAAAAGCTTGAGACTTCCTATCTATCTGTCTGTCCATCTGTCTGCCTATTAGATTTCTATCCCACCCTCTCCACAAGCAGGGTCAGGGCAGGTAACAACACAATAAAAAAACATTAAAAACCAGTAAATAATCCTAAAAGTTGTAAGATTTTAAAATCAAGCTAAAAAAAATGGCAAAATGTAAATAACAGTCAAAATATAAGCCCCTAAGCTGAACAGATGGAATGGAGTCAAATGGAATTATACAACATGAGTGCTCCAAATGGGCAGATGGATGGGCGATGTCGGCAGGGAAGCCAGATGGTTGTGTGTCCACTGCCTCAACTGAATGCCTGGTGGAACAGCTCCATTTTGCAGGCCCTGCGGAACTGCAACAAGCTCCACAGGGCCCTGATCTCTGGTGGGAGCATGTTCCACCACGTAGGGGGCCAGGACAAAGAAAGCTCCTGGCCCTGAGACTAAATGGACATACTTTGGGTCAGAGAAAACCAGAAGATGTTGCTCAGCGAACTGCAAGGCTGTTGAGATGTTGCTCTAGTGTTGAGCAGCACCCAAAGATGTTGCTCAGCAGTATGCATGGCTCTCCGGGGTGTGTGTGTGTGTGTGTGTATATGGGGACAGATGGTCCCTTTGATATGCTGGTCCCAGGCTGCTCAGGGCTTCATAGGGCTATTATAAAGTACCTTGAAGTAAATGAGAGCAGAAATACCAGGGTCCCATCTGGAAGATCTGTGCTTACCTTTCAAAATGCTGAGGGAATGGGGGAAGACAACACAACCAAGGCTTCTCCTACCACAATCCCCACCTCTTATCTGCCCCTTCCCCAGCCAGCTGTGGGACATGACTGAGAGAGGCCTAGTCTGAGGCTGCTAACGAATTACCTTGACATCAAGTCTTCAAGAGTCTTCCAAGATCCCTTCAGCTTTTTCAGTTCGGTCTGGATGTGTGCTGCCCCCTCCGGCGAGGAATTTTCCTCCACCAACTGCCCATGGGCCTCAACGAGGTGCAACTGGATCTCTTTATCTGGAAACTCTGTTTGCAGTTTCTGAAAATTTCCAGAGGGGGGCACTGTGTTACTTTATTGAGGCAAAAAAAAATGGGAGCCTTTTGACACCCTAATATGGCTACGCATTTGTTTACTCTTGAAGAAGCTTTTGGGTAATTTCACATGCATTGGATAATGCACTTTAACCAGTAGATTTTCTTGTTTTGCACAGAGAAACCCAGCTGCAAAGGCTTGCTAAAACATGCTAAAAGTGCATTATTCAATGTGTGTGAAATCAGCATTTGTGTCTTTAGGCATACTCACTATCAGATGTGTCTCTCTCTCTACTCTTCTTGACACAACAAAATGCCATTTGCTAACAGGTTGTAACATGAATTTGTCTTCATTATCCCAATGGATTAAATTAATGGAGCTTTTCCTGTGTTTTTTGTTCTTTGGGAAACAGTACAGTAACAGCTTGGATCGTTTAGGGTGATTTGGAATGTTTAGACTGACTCCCCCCTGTGAATACCCATTGTGGTTTGCCCCCATGGTGGAGGGGTGGGCAGGAATAAGACTAAAGGCCTGGTTGATAACATCCACCGTATCATTCTATTCAACTGTACTATCAACAGAATTTAATAACCTTCAAGCTTCCAGTCTAAGAATATATTTATTCACTGCATTTGTATAACTCTTTTTAATGGTCTGATATGCAAAGCAGTTTACATCATAAAAGAAATGCAATCCATTGAAATGAATATAAACAAAAATAATTTAGCAGTGTCTGGTGTCCACAGAAAGTTATGGGGGGAGGGCAATTTAAAAAATTGCATATAAAAGTTTATTCAGGTTACTTAGTCTGGATTCAGATTTAGTCAGCCACAATACAGTCCTACTGAAACCCACAGGACTTGTTAGTTGCAATTAACGTCCCATTAAATTCAATGGGACCTATGTGTGGGATAACACAAATACTTCAACAGTATCTATATAGCCTTATTTTTTTTTTACTAGTAGACGACAAAGACCCCTAAATCAGACAAATTCTCTTAACCAAGGTCTTGTCTCCTACCAGTAAGAAACAGAAAATAGGGATTGTGTGGCACTCTTAAAGTATTTAAGTTAGCTTGTGGATAGGTGGGTTTTTGTAATCGGAATCTTAAAGGTGTACACTAAAATATTAGGTGTTTTTACTGTCCCAAGAGAGAGAGAGAGAAAGTAACTGGAAACACGCTGGGGGAAATAAACCCTTCACTATATTGTCTAACTTAGTGAGAATTTTGCTAGGTCCCAGGGATCAATTAATTTATTTTACTGCATCTACATCCTGCCTCTGTTCCATCCTGGAGCTCCAGGAGGTATGCATGGGGGTTTCCCAGGTGGTCTTCCCTCTGGGCAATGTCCAGACTTGCATTGGTAGTCTCAGCCAAGTGGCTGGATCCTGTGCTTCCCCAACTGCATCCTGAAAATACTACACAGGGCTGGCCTGCACAAGGCCCCCCCCCACCTCTGCAACTCTATTGTTCATTTGAATTTTACTTCATTTAAGTCATTTACACCATGCCCTTTCCCCCTGCAGGGACCCCAAGTGGCTTGCAATGTTCTCCTTTCCTCCATTTTATCTCTACAACAACCCTGTGAAGTCAAGCAGACTGAAAGAGAGTGCCTGGCCCAAGGTCACCCAGCGTGCTTCCATGGCATAGCAGGCATTCCGCCCTTACTTACCTACCTACTTACTTCATTAGAGCCTGCAATGAAGACCTACAGTACATCATTCTCCTCTCTTCCACTTTATGCTCAAGAGGTAGGTAGTAGGATTGCCAGTCTGGGATTACAACTGCTCTCCAGGTGACAGAGATCAGTTCCCTCAGGAGAAAATGGCTGCTTTGGAGGGTGGACCAGCTGAGATCTAGGACTGCCAGGTCTGATTCAGGAAATATCTGGGGACTTTGGGGGTGGAGTCAGGCACAAGATTGTGGCAAACATGACTGAGCTCAGAAGGGGGTTCTGGCCATCACATTCAAGGCTATTGTGCTCCTTTTTAAATGCCTTCTCTTCTACTGATATTCTGTATTCTTGGTGCTTTGCGGGGGGGGGGGGGGGAGACAATGGGAGGGCTTCTGGAGTTCTGACCTTACTGGTGGACTTCCTTATGGCACCTGGGTTTTGGCCACTGTGTGACACAGAGTGTTGGACTGGATGATCCAACATGGCTTCTCTTATGTTCTTAACAGACTCTGAAATGTTTGTTACCTCCAGATCAGAAGGAGGATCGTGGAGGATGGGGGCATCTTCTTTTGAGGATCATAGAATTGGACTCCATGGTCCAATCTTTTTGAAACTTTGGGTGTGTGTGTGTGGATTTGAGAAGTACCAGATGCTATTCTGAAAATTTGGTGTCTCTATCTAAAAAAAACCCAGCCCCCCCCCACCCCAAATACCCATGGATTGATTCTCTATTATACTCTCTTCCTTCCCTAAGCCCCACATGCTCCACAACACCCCCCCCCAAAAAAAAAAAATTCTACAGAAATTTCCCAGCCTAAAGCTGGCAATCCTAGAGGCAGGTTAGGTTGAGAGGGTGTAATTGATCCAAGGCCACCTAGTAAGCTTCCATGGCAGAGCAGGACACTAAATCTGAGTTCCTCAGATCCTTGTCTGCTGCTCCAACCACAACACCACACTGACTCTCCTCCTCTTGTTGCACAGCTCACCAATGGTGCAACAGGACAAGGTGGAGAAAGAAGTTCTTTTCTCCCTTTCTCACAGTGCAAGAACAATCAGCAGTAGGCCTAGAAGAGATAAACAGAAGTACTTCTTCAACCAAAGAGTAATTCTCATGTGGAATCCACTGCTGCAGGAAGTGATGGTGGCTACAAGAACAGACAGCTTCAAGAAGGGATTAGATAAACGTGTGAAGCAGAGGTCCATCCATGGATATCAGCCGCAAGTTATAGATGGAACACTATGTCTGAGGTCCTGATATTCTGTATTCTTGGTGCTTGCAGGGGGGGGGGGGGCAGTGCGAGGGCTTCTGGAGTTCTGACCTTACTGGTGGACCTCCTTATGGCACCTGGGTTTTGGCTACTGTGTGACACAGAGTGTTGGACTGGATGATCCAACATGGCTTCTCTTATGTTCTTAACAGACTCTGAAATACTTGTTACCTCCAGATCAGAAGCTCTGTTGTTTGTCTTCCATCCCCCGCTGACGTCCCAATAGGATTCCAGTTTCTGCCTAGTCACTGTAAGCCACTGTTGGAGCTCCAGCAATCTGTCATTGAATGTCCAGTGTTCCTGCACATGCAGCTTACTCTGGGCGATCATGACCTGAAAGTGAACCCAGGAAAGACTTAGTGACATTAGCAACTGAATGCCAGCAAATAACAGTTTGAAAACTTTGAGTTCAACAATGAATGCCACGGAAGCATAAGAAGAATGAGAAACAAATCCATGTCATAGGGCCAATGTTTTAGGGCCAATGAAAACAACACAAAAGATTGTGCAAGCTTTCCAGATCATCAGAACTCCCCTTCAGGCTAGATGTTAGGGAACAAATTAAAAATGAAAGGGAAAAAAGGCACGTTTTCCACATCAAGGTGCTTTTTTCTCCCTACCTTGTCCATCTTTTGTGTTACATGCTTATAAGATCACAGTTTAATTTCTGTAGGTTTTAGACTACAGCACTTGCATTCTGGGGAGAAAGAGAAGGAGGAGGCAGCATTGGGAAGAAGAAGGCACTAAGAAGCAGCAGCAGCAAACAATGGAAGTTCAATGACTCCAAAGGTAGATGGCTGCTCCCAGATCTAGCAGAGTTGAGGGAGGCACACAGCTGAGTAGTGTTGGCCGACTCTTTCTTGCACCCTCCACTTTGGGGGCAGGGCCTGGGTGATCTGGGAAGCGGAGTCTTTCTCCAGGGCCATTTTTCCCCTCCCAGTCCAAAAATCCACCTTTCATCAAATCCTGGACTGAAAAACGGGAAGAGAATCGACAAGCCCTGAACAAATCATTAGCATGTGACTTTCTTCTTCAGCCTGTAAGCCATCAGCAGGATGGTTAAATTTTTTTTTGCTTCTGAGGATGGAGTTCACACAGGAAACATAATCTAAGCTTAACCCAAAACAGCAAGAAGCGCGGTGCTGTGTTGCAGAGCTGCGAAAGGCAAGTGGAGGGCAGTAGTGGCGGGTGGGGTGGTGGGCAGGGAGCTGGTGGCTGGTTGCTAACAGGCAAGGTGGGGGCAGTGGCAGGGAGGTGGTGGGCAGGGACACTGGCGGCCTGGTTGCTAACAAGTCGCTGACTGGTACCGGTCCGTAGTCCGGGGATTGGGGACCCTTGAGCTAGCTCACAGATTTTTAGCCTCTAGCTCACACATTTTTGTCTTAGCTCAAGGAAAATTATTAGCCAGAGCACAATAATTTATTCAGCAGCTCACAACTTTAATGCCAGTAGCTCACAAATATAATACTAGTAGCTCACAAAGTAGAATTTTTGCTCACAAGACTCTGCAGCTTAGAGGGAACATTGGTTGCCATATTTCAGTTCATGTGTATAATTATGTTTTTAAATTGCACATGTTTGTACTTTGTTGGCTGGCTGGGGCACTGTGGGAAAGTGTGATACAAACATTTTAAGCAAATAAATAAGCAGAAGCTATTGTACTGGAGTAGCGGCCCTGAGTACAACACTCAAACCTTGATGATATAAACATCTATCGCTGAGCCATGGTCCTTCCACAAACATAAAACTAGTTAAAAAGCAGCCAAACTAACATCTGAATCAACCTTTAACAGTAAAATGGGAAATTTCTTTGACGAGCTTCAAAATCCTGCATATCTGCATCTGGCCACGTGGTGGTGCTTTATGAATGAAAATGGATAAACCAAACATGTTCTACTTCATGCAGTTTAGGAAGTAGATTTCAGAGTAGAAAAGAGACTCTTGGTTAAAAAAGAAAACCCCAATAAATATAAAATTTCTTATGCACAGCTCAGCTTGCTTTTCATTTCTTAGACCAAAGATTAACGCCACTCTACATCTCTGTTTTATGACTGTCCCCAACAAAACATTACCTCACAGCTGTCTGAACGAGGTCATGAGCAAAGCTAGCTTGCCCCCGTTCAGTGCAATGACTGCTCATCAACCTTGTGGCAACTATATTAAGCATGTAGCAGAGAACAGGAACTGTGGCTTCGGTGCACGGTGTACAGTGCTCAGGAGAGAGCATTAGGGATGGGCACAGACTCGTCCACGGACCTAATTTCATCACAGACGAGGGACTGGTTTGTGGTTCATCAGCCTGGTCCATGCATTCGTGGTTTGAATGGACTGCCCATGGACCGTAGTTGTTGGGGTTTTTTAGTCCATTTGGTCGAAGAGGGCGGTCTGTGGGCCAGACATGCTGGTGCCCGGGGAATCCTTTAAAGCTGTGCCACCAGTGCTTAAAATGCCTCCTGAGCTCACTCACACCATGCCACATCAGCAGCGCAATCCCAAAGAGAGCTCAGAAGGCAGTTAAATGCCTCCTGAGCTCATTTATTTTACACCACCTTGGCGGCACCACCTGGAAGTGTATTCAGAAGGCATCTAAATGCCTTCTGAACACATTCGTGTTGTCCCGCCCCAGCGGCACAACTTGGAACTTGCACCATGTCATGGACCTCATGAACCACAAACTGATTCATAAACTGGATAAGTCTGTGGAAGTTTGTAGTTTATAAAACTCACAAACTTCTATTTTTCCAGTTTGTGTCTATCCCTGATGAAGGTTGTCCTGTGGACCTTACACGGTCACTCTCAACATGTGGGAGAATGCACAGCAATTCTCCAGCTGCCCTTGTCACCCTGTTCTAGCCAAGCTGTGGGCTGAAAGGGAACATCAGCCAGACAGCAGCTCATGGGATACACAGCATGCATAGAGTACAGCTCCTGAGAATCAAGTTTAGGGTTAGGCTCTGCAGGACCTTGGAGAGTTCCCAGAGATGGTCAACATTGATCTATAACAGTCCAAAACTTATCTGAGACCTCTTACCATTGCCCTGACCTTATGGCCTTATGGTCCAGGTTAGCTTGATCTAGGGAAGGTAAGCTGGGTCGGCCCTGGTTAGCAATTGGATGGGAGACCACCAAGGAAGTCCAGGGTTGTGATGTATAGGCAGGCAATGGTAAACCACCTCTGAACATTCTTGAAAACCTTACGGGGGTTCCCATAAATCAGCAGTGACTTGACAGCACTTTCTATCACCACTGCTTATCCTCAAGATGGAATCCTGTGACTTCCAGAAAAAACTGTGGGCAGCCACGTTCTGGGAAGACATCGAATGGTGGTCCCAAGGAGAATGAACAATTCTAGGATTGATCTTTTCAGATACTAAGTTGCCCCTATCAGATCTGAAGCTGGTGAGAAATTCTTCTCTGTACAGAGGCCTCCAAGGAGTTCCACCTCTGGTTGGAAGTACGGTGCCTTTGGAAGTGGGGAGATCTCCTGAGTATTTTGGCTTGGTGTAAGAGATTGAGAAATCATTAAGAGGGGGAGAAGAGGGAGGGAGGAGGGGAGAAGACAAAGAAGAATTGGATACCCCACCCTTCACTCGGAATCCCAGAGTGCCTTACAATCTCCTTCCCTTCCTCTCTGCACAACAGACGCACTGTGAAGTAGGTGGGGCTCAGAGCCCTGGGAGAAGTGCTCTTGAGAGAACAGCTCTGAGAGAACTGGGACTGACCTAAGGTCACCCAATTGGCTGTCTTCAGAGGAGGAAGGGGCAATCAAACCCAGCTCTCCAAATTAGAGTCCACCACTCTTAACCACTACACCAAAGTGAATCTTGGTTTCAGAGCTTCAGAAAGGTTTCAGAGCTCTGTAACAGCCACTTTCTCCTTACAGTGATGAAGGAAGGAATGAGAACCCCAGTCACCTGTGTGATTATACACCAGACAGATTAACTGTGAGTTGATGGAACTTTAGTCGGTTGTAAGTTGACGGAACTTTATACAAATACGCTTCATCCCCAGGATGGCTAAACCAGCACACAAGGCACATTCTCTAAAAGAGTTCTAACCCCTTCCCCAAGGGAGAGGAACTGTGGATCAATGGTGAAAGCATCCACCTGTTTTGCAGAAGGCCCAAGTTCAATCCCAGGCATCTCCAGGTAAAATGGTAGACTACTGGCCTGACTTAGCATAAGGTAGGTTTATGTGTGCATGTGTTCACACTGGTGCTCCCAAAAAATGTCCTCCCCCGCAAAGATGCTTGACATTTACAGCAATTGAAACCCGTTGAAAAAAAATCAGGCTTCTCGGTTAAGCATTAAGATTTCTCATCTTGGGCTGGCCTATCACACTAAAATATTATTGCAAGCCTATTGTGCTCTCTGTGTTTTTTTTAAAAGTGAGTTGATAGCTTTATTCCCCACTAACAAATCGCTTGAGGCCAAATTGATTCCTGGGCACTGGGGCCATTCATTTTCTGCTATTATAACCCCCTTTTTTTCTGCAGTAAGCTGTCCCGATGATCTAGCACTACGACATTCTGCACAATAAGACACAGAAACACCATCAATCCCCAAAGCAATGAAGATCACTCCTCCCCTCCCCCCCCTTCCAAAAAAGCCATAGAAACACAAAGATGAATTTCAAGCTCTCAGGCATCACCAGCCTTTTAGCACTCAGTGGAAATTTTCAGACCGAACAGAAAAATTGTCCTGGTTAGGCTGTGCGCTTGCTTGGGAGTAAGCTCCACTGAACTCACTTGGACTTATTTCTAAGCAACAGGCATCATATTGCTGGGAACAGAAGGATGCAAGATTAAGAACAGCAAAAAGTATAGTAGATCTATAGAAAAAGCAGAGCTGACGCCCACCTTCTTCTCTCTGTATACATCTTTTGCCCTTTTGTCATAGCAAACTTATGGCGACCCCTTGTAGGGTTTTCAGGGGAAGAAACTAAGAGAGGCAGTTTGCCATTGCCTTCCTTTGCATAGCAACCCTGGAGTTTCTCAATGGTCTCCCATCCAAATACTAACCAGGGCTGACCGTGGTTAGCTTCTGTGATCTGATGTGATCAGGATAGCCTGGGCTATCCATCAATTTCATTAAATATTATTATTATAAATATTATTATTAAATTAAATATTATCATTATTAATTTTGCTTCTCTCTTTTTTTTTGGAATCCTGTAAGGGAGCAGATTCTCTTTCACAAGGAAAGGAAGGTTTGCAGGGACTGGCAAATGGGCTCAGCTGCCTTGCCTTCTAACCCGGAAGAAGAAAGAAGTGAACTATGTGGCTTGCAAATCTTCACCAAACCTCTGAGTTACCTCCAGAGACTTCTTCAGGGCTTGGTAGTCTGAGGAAAGCTGCTTTATTTTATGCATCTGAGTTGGGTCTGACTGGGCACGCTTTTCCAGTTCTTCCATTTGAATGGCACACTCTGCCAATTCTTCTTGGATGGCCTGTGGAAGAAGATGGCGTATTTCATCACGATCCAAGTTAGACGATGCCCAAGGAGTCCATAACAGGTACCCCAACCTTCAAAGATCTCAGGCAGAATGTTCCCTTAATCCCGTGTGATCTGAAGGCTGAACCTGATGTGAAGCTGAGCATTCCATATCAGAGCTCCCAACTTTTTTAAAAACAACAACAACATAACTATAGTTTGAATTAGGATCACAGGTAGAGGGGCTGGGGCAGGCTTAAGCCTTCTCCACTGTGCCATCATCCTGATCTGGAGTTGCTGTAGGCCTACAGTTGCCAGGCTGCAGAGCCAACCCTCCAGGTGGGGTGCGGCCTAGTGCGCTGGCAGCATGCCGGTGTGCTTATGTCACTTCTGGTAAAAACAGGAAGTGACATGGGGGAAAATTCTATAGAGTCCTGTATGTCACATCTGGTTTTTACCAGAAATGAAGTAAGCTTGCCAGCATGGCACCAGCACACACTCTCCCCCTCCCCTTGCCAGTTTCCTCCCATCTGTGCCTGAGGTGCTGGAGGGAATTCCCATCTGTGCCTTAGGTGCTGGAGGGAATTCCACTGGCCTCCTGCTATAGCCTCCCTATGTGTACCCCACTGGGGGAAATGGAAAAACTAGCTCATTTCCAAAAAGTAGCTCTCCAGGATGTTGCAGGGCATGAGATTGCCTTCTGCTCCTTCTTCCACCAGCACAGCTCTGCTGACAGAAGAGAGAGGGAGAAAAAAGTAGCCTCTTCCTGCCTCCCCAGACCAGCCTCATGACCTGTAGGGCTACTACTCCACAAAGGTCCAGCAGTTCTGGAGACTGATTTTTCTGGGGTCAGAAAAGGCTGCTGCAAGTCATCAACAAGGGCAAGATGCTCATGGATACCTGGGTTGAACCCTAACTTCATAGCAGCCCTATGAGAAAGGAGGCAAGAACCGGTGAGAGCTACAGCCTTCTTTATCTGCCTATAGAACAGCATCCCAAGGGCACGTAGCTAGCCCACTGGATAAATCAGGATTATTTGCACTTGCGAATTTTTAATGTCCTTTTGAAATGATAGATTTTGAGTCCAATAGCACCTTAGAGAGTGACAAAATACTTTTGGAGTACAAGCTTGTGAGAGTCAAAACTCTCTTTGTCAGATACAAGGACTTGTATATAACAAAAGAAGCTTTGACTCTTACAAGCTTATGCCTCCAAAATCTTGTTGGACTCAAATCTGGCTCTTCTACTGCAGACCGACAAGAGAATGCAGCACCCCTGAAGTGCAACTCAGACTGCAAGACTCTCACAGCAGGAACCTGGTCTTTGCTCTGTAAAGAACCCCAAACAAGGATGCAGTGATGTTAGTTACATGGACAGGTCTAGCGGGCAAAGTTCCATCTCCTGCATAGAGCCCCAGAAACGTGGTCACAACAAGGCCTGGCCTGAGTTCTGTTCTCCTTTCACCCTGTTCTCAGCATCTGTTCTGATGGGTTCCCTTACCAAGTCCTGTTCCAAACACTGCGAAGGAACAGATTTATCCCGGCCAGAGCTCCAGAGACACCAGTCCCACCACACACTGTGTTCCGATCCCCAAATTCGTCTATGCATCTAACAGAGATGCCTGGCCCCCATCTGAAGGTCTCTAAATCCACAGATCAGGTCCCGCACTGACACTAAACAGACTGGCCTGCAAACTTGTGGGACCTCCCCCCCCCCAAGTTTAAATATATATATATATATACACACACACACACACACACACCGGGGGGGGAGGGGTGTGTTAAATATCATTCAAACAAGTGCGGAGAATGCACTGACCTCCAGCATGGTGGTTAGTGGCTGAAGTGGATCCCAGGAGCTGCACCGGGCCCAGCAGTGGCTGTGGTGGAGCCCGGGAGCTGCAACAGCTGCCTTGGATCCAGGCAGCTGTGTCAGGCTTGGTGGCAGCTGTGGCAAAGGCCAGGAGCTGCAGGAAAGCCAGAGAGTCATGCAAGGAAGGGGAAGGTGCAGGCCCACACTTGTATTATATTATTTTAAATTATTTAGATTGATGGTGAACCATTTGCAGATAGAAATGCATTTGGGAGGAAACTGCTGGAAGCCGCTCTGAGCCCATGGGATACAACGGGTTGTCAATCAAATGATGAATTAGCAATGGCATACCCTGAAATTTTCCTAAATATTAATCGGTGTCTCTTACCTGTAGTCTCTGCAGCCGGGCTTCTTTACCCAACAAATCAGGCAACGGTTCCTTCTCAGCATCTAGGCTGTCTTTGATACTGGACAGTTTCTTTTGCAAGGCTTGGAAGATGACATCGAAGTCCAGATGTTGAGATACCAATGCCTAGGGAAAGGAAGAAAAATATAATGGCTTTCATGCTAATCTTGACTATATGATTGGCTTCCCTTGTCCCCCCATAAAGATGTCTGAGCAAATTAGCCTCTACATCGAGGCTGAAAATCCAGAATTAATTTGTTGGTTCAGTGGTTGACTCGGGGAGATCCTCACCTGTAACCGACTTTTCCTTTGAAGCAGCCCTTTGTGGATGTGCTCCCTTTCTTTGGTGGCATCAGCTGCCTCAGCCAACAGAGATTTTGCCCTCTCCTCCTCGAAGATGCTATTCAGGAAATCCTTTTTCAGCTGCAACATCAAGAGCTGTTCCTTAAAGCGGGAGCTTTCAGTTAAAAACTCCTGTAGAGGAGAATGAATCAGTGATTACAGTGTGTTTAAAACTGTTTTCTTCATAATCTTGAGGAGCTGGGGCGGGGGAGTTCCTAGGAAGCTGATGATGGGTTCCCCCACTGAGAAGATCGGTAATGACAGAGAAGCTTCCTTAAACAGCAATTTGCCCACCACTACTTATCGCTCTTCAAAATACACAGCAGCCAGGAGATGTTGGCTGCATTCTGAAATTCATACTTTGCTCACAAGCATCGACATCAAAGGCCGAAAGGTTTGGCTACCATTTTGCAAGCATTTAGTAGTGCACATCCTTGAACCTCTCCCCAAACCCTCTGCAGTTTGCAGTGGCTTCATGGAAGCATAAGGGCTGAAACATGCAAGGCCTTTCAAGACTGATGAATGGATTTCAGTTAGGGTTGCCAGCTCTGGGTTGGAAAACACCTGAAGATTTTGGAGGTGAATCTGGGAGATGGAGGGGTTTGGGGAGGGGAGGGACCCCAGCATGGTACAATGCCATAGAGTCAACCCTGATCTCTGTCAGTTGGAGATCAGTTGTAAAAGTGGGAGATCTCCAGGCCCCATCTGGAGGCTGGCAACCCTAACCCTAACAGGGCACTTAAAAAAAAAAAGAATTGAAAAGCCACCATAGGATCATGACTATCATGTGGATGAGGGGGGGGGGCGGTCTCTTTTCCCTCTGCAGTGCATTCTTGGCTTCACCCCCCAAAGCTGCTATTTGCCCCAGGAGGCAACCTTTATGTTTGCTCTAAAGGGACAAATAAAAGCTCTTAGGGGAGGGTGCTAGGAAACATTTGAGGTCATGAAAATGGCATAAGGGAAGAGTATAAAACGCCCCCTCTTTCTCCCTGCGACACAATCCCATCTGACCCCTTCTTCCCCCACAGCTCCAATTTATTAGTTTATGGATCTCACAGCATCTTATTTGGTTTGACCACCAACAGGTCATTAGTTGATGAAGTAATGTGGAGTGAGGCAGAACACTGGGAAAACTGCTTATTTATTGTGACAAAGATTTGACATGAGGAATAAAAACCACAGGGAAAAAAAATATGTATTGAACTATCACATGTTCCACTTTATTCCCAAGAATGCTGCCTGAAGCAGAGTTACACCCTTTGATACCCACCAAAGTCAACTGGCTTAGAAGGGGGTAACCCTTCCTTGATCGTACTGCACATTTTTGTGGCTCTAAACAGAAGTGGCGCCATGACATTAACTACAGCCAGGGCAAGTGTGCACTGTACATCAATAAACAGGCTCCTAGCTTTAGAGAGCACTTCTCTTGATGTAGGGTCACCTTTTAATACAACTGGCAGGGAGCCTTGCTTGTGGACTTCCCAATTTTTGAGGTGAAGCAGACCTTCTCTATGGTAGCCTCTGCACAGGACTATTTTGCTATTTCCAGTAGATGGAGGACTGCATCACATATTCATCCTTTTCCATACTGCTACTTGGAAAATAATAACTGAGCAGTATGTTGAGTTGCTAGGCAATCACGGCCAGGTGTGACCACAGCCCCTCTCCTCTAGCACCCACAAAACTGTCACCCAAGAATGCAGAGAGGTTCCAGTAGCAACTGCCTAACTTTGTGCCGTCACGCTGCCCTACCCAAGGTTCTTTTCAATACGCAAGTCTCCCCTTCATAAAGATGGACATTTTGTGAGTTAAAAATAAAGTTTATCTCCTCTAGTAACAGAAAACTCTCGAACTTGTTTAGACAGCTGTCAAAATGCATGTAGGCCCCCCCCAAAAGTTTTGTACAGAAAACTTTTGGCCTTCCTAGCATTGTGGAGATTCTTCGTCACCTCGATCTGAAGCAAGAACGCATCTGTCAGGGTCGGGTCGGAAACATTTGCTGTGGTGTCCAGGAGCCTCTGAGCCGACGGCTTCCACAGCTGGAACTCCCTGAGAGGGTTCTGAAAGCGCTGCCTCAGCTCTGTCTCCGTCTCTGTGCTCATTTTAAATGTCTTTCCCTTCAGGCTGTAAGAACAGACAGACAAAACGATGAAGTTTAAACTTGAGGAGGGAAGAAACTCCCACCCCATTGCTAGAGGCTGTCTATTATGTAGCTTGCTCTCAGAAAACAAAGGGCCTCAGTCTTTGCTTCCTACAGGCCCCATCTTCTTGCCCCAGGGCAGCTGCTTCTGCCTGTCAGATGATCCACAAAAACCTTTTTTTAGATACCAAGACAGACATTCATTTCTAGTGCACCTGCCAAGGAGAGTTACCAAAGATAAAGCTGGCCTTGCAACTGCAACTCTCAGCCTTTAAAAAACTTCTTATAACGAATGTATCTTCCAGCTAGAAGAAAAGCAGCCAAATGTAGTGAACACAAGGACATGATCCAGCAAATTTTAGCTGTAATCAGGCCTCATTTTGGCAGGAGCTCCCAGGAGTGGAGCTCTGGAACCTCTAAATTTTATTGTGCTCTTTCTTACCCCTCCCCCCAAATACTTGCTTTTGGGCTCCATTGTTCAAACCCCCTGAGAAAATTTTGCTGAACTCTAAGATTTGACAAACTTTCTATTATTTCCCCCCACAAAAAATGAGAAAATAACCAAAACATATAAAGCAGACAGATGGAAATCTTCATCATGCCACCGTGGCCACATGGGAGAAAGTAATTCAAAAAATATGATGGGAGTAAGCTTTTATGATGACAATTATAATTCAAGAAGCATTCTAAGGTAGATGCTAAGCAGATATAATTTAGTACACCTTCCAGTGATGTCAGGGGTGTGTGGCATATGCAAATGAGTTATGCAAATGAGTTGAGCTAATGAGCTCCGCCACTTCTTTTTCTACTAAATGACCCCTGGTTGTAATGCTGTGGAAGTCCCTACTTACCTGGTTTGTAATCTGTGTTTACAGAGCACAAAGATGTTTGCACGTATTACAAAAAGCACAACTGAAAACAGCTACTCTTGTTTACATGCCCGGTTGGATGCAGCAACGCATGGAAAGAAAGGGAAACATACTTAATGCTGTTTCAGGTGCACAAGGCTGCAACAACACAGAACACTTGTATATAATTTTCTGATGAAAGAATGTGCATCTGGAGTACTAAGATCAGCCTGCGTTTCATAGATTACAGCAAAGCAGTTGACCGTACAGATCATGAAAAGCTATGGTTGGCTGTAAAAAAAAAAAAAAAAGGTGTGCCACAACTTCTGTTTGTTTTGATGCCCAACCTGTACTCTCGACAAGAGATTACTCTCAAGACAAGAATATGGAGAAAGAGAATGGCTCTCGGTTGGCAAAGATGTCAGACAAGGATGAATTTTATCTTCCTAGCTAGCAATTTTTTTTCCTGTCAAGCCACAGCTGACTTGTATAACCCTGTAGGGTTATACAAGGCAAAAGACATACAGAGGTGGTTTGCCATTGCCTGCTTCCACATCAGCACCCTAGTATTCCTTGGAGGTCTTTCATCCAAATACTAGCCAGAGCTGGTCCTACTTAGCTTCCAAAATCTGACAAGATCATATTAGCCTGCACTACCCAGGTCAGGGCCTGCCAGCAAAATATCAGGGTTAAAAGGCCTTTTAGGAAACATCGTCCAGACACTAACAGTTAGGGCTTTTTTTTTTGTAGCAGGAACTCCTTTGCATATTAGGCCACACACCCCTGATGTAGCCAATCCTCCAAGAGCTTACAGGACTCTTAGTACAGGACCTACTGTAAGCTCCAGGAGGATTGGTTGCACCAGGTGTGTGTGGCCTAATATGCAAAGGAGTTCCTGTTACAAAAAAAGCCCTGCTAATAGTTATTGGGAAAACTTCACTATTCATTAGCAAAACAAGGAGAGGAATGACATGAGGTTTTCTGCCATTCTCTTCCCCATCCCTGCTTTGTAAGGTTACCACTCCTTTCAAACAAAGCCGAGCAGGATCAAGCTGCCAAGAGTCGCCTCCGCCATGGCAAATTTTCAAGCTGCCCGTTCTTGCTGTTTGTTGCTGGAAAGAGTCCCAGTCTTGTTTCTAAAATCTGAAAGGCTGGTCCTCCCATAATGAACAATTTAATTAACACAAACCTCTTTCTGCTTGCCAGCACAGCCCGAATTTGACAAAAGAAAGATGTTTCCCCGATGCAAACAGAACGTGACCTTGTTATTGCTCAGCTGATGATCTTTTCTCCAAGTCGGCAGAAGGTTTGGCTATAGGCACTTCGCTTCCTGATTCCAGATGGCCTGGAAGCGGAAGTCCTTTGCCAAAGCTCAGAGAAAGAGTCAGTGAGAGGCAGAGAGAGAGGGGGAGGAACGGGCAGGATCTGCCATTTATCCGGTTTGAATGTAAGCAGAATGAGTCGAGACAGGCCCACTAAGAGGGGAAGGAAGCCATCAAAACAAACTTGGAGAAGAGGGCGGAGAAACGGCACTTCATTCCTGCCTGTGCTGCTCCCTGCATAGCATTTGGCTCTATGCTTGAAAAGCAAGTCCCAAAATCAGTGACAATTTCACTCTTAAGCACAGTTAGGCCGCTGAATCCCAAAAACTGGCTTTAAAAGCATTGTTTCAAACAGTGATCTGCAAAACCCCAGCTGAAGACTGGCACGATCCTGTCCCCCATGAGAGGCTTGATCTACTTCCAAGTCAGGCTGAAATCCCTAACCCTTCTAAGTTCATTGAAGTCAATGGGTTTCTTTTTTTTTTTTAATTGAATTTATATCCCACCCTATACTCTGAATCTCAGAGTGGTCACAATCTCCTTTACCTCCCCCTCCACAACAGACACCCTGTGAGGTAGGTGAGGCTGAGAGAGCTTTTACAGCAACTGCCCTTTCAAGGACAACTCTCTGAGGACTTGTGCTGTGGGTCTCTGAAGTGTTGTTCTGCACCCCACGTCCAACATCAACCCGCTCTATCTGGTCATTGTGAGTCCGTTGGGTCCTATGAGAAGACTGAACACTTAAAAAACAAAAGGGTGCCTGGTGGAAGCAGCTTGGGGGGAGCGAGGAGAGGGGAGAAAAGACTTCCATCAAGCTGCAGCAGTAAAATCCACTGGAAACGAAGAGTCAAAGGCAGGCTACAGACACTTGTCGGCTTGCCTTTTTTCCTCTCTCTTGTGATGTAGACTAATTCCCAGACTGTGACAGATGCAGACCAATAAAGCAAGTCACTACTAACGGTTGTTCAGGGGTAGTTTTTCAACATACTGTAGCCAATCTTTTTTTTTTGCCCTGCCATTTGCCAGTGACAGCTGCCATTTCTGACTTCTCTGGCAAGACCATTGAAACAGTCTTCTGCAAAGTGGCCGTAACCAAACTTAACATCAGTGCCCACCTGGTTTACTTGTTATTTTTATAGCTGGCAGATAAATCTAAATCAGTCTCTTACTTGCATTGTTTCCATATTGCCGGAGCCACCTAATCCCTCCGACGTCGTTTATTTTAGACCACTGCCCCCCTCCCTCCCGACTGGAAAATACCTCTGATATTCCTGGATCGCGCAGATCACACTCTCCGACAGCGGCTGCATGTCCTGTGAAAACCTGAACAGCTCCTTCAGCTGAGCCTTCAGCCTCTCAGCCTTGGATTCCTCCTCTGCAAGAACTGCTCTTGTTGCCTTCAGGGCAAAAACACAGCCTATGAATACACAGTAAATCAATTCTCCTGCTATACATTTTCAAGCTGCCTCTAGAGAAAGCTAATGTGATCAGTTTGTGAGCTCTTTTACTGTTCTTGACTGGTAAAATTCTGTCATCTGCATAATCAAAAGTGTAGTACATTAATCATTCAAGATCTGTATTTTCAACAAGGAAATATTTTATCAAAACTGAAAGAAGACCGAGTATTGGTCTAGGACAGGGGTGGCCAAACTTGTTTAATATAAGGGTCACACAGAATAAATGTCAGATGTTTGAGAGCCACAAGACATGACTATGAAATGTTGGAGAGCAGGAAGGAAGGAAGGAAGGAAGGAAGGAAGGAAGGAAGGAAGGAAAACAGGTGGGGGGAGGGAGAGGGGGAAGGAAGTAACTTTAACTAAATGCATTCTCCAAGCCACCACCTGGCTTGGCTTAATTTAAAGAGGCAAGTGCCTTCTCCAAGCTAGCTGACGGGGCAGTGGGGACTTCAAGAGCCACACAATACATGTCAAAGAGCCACATGTGCTCCCGAGCCATAGTATGGCCACCCCTGGTCTAGGACTTGGAGAGGCTAAGGTGTAAACCCCCCATCCAAAAGTTTTGAAGTTCACTGGGTGACCTTGACGTAGTCACTATCACTGAGCCTAATACAGGGGTGGCTAAACTTGCTGAATGTAAGAGCTAAATAGAATAAATGTCCGATGTTTGAGAGCCACAGCAAGGTATGAACATCAGCTTTTTGAGAACCACAAGAAAAGAAGGGAGGGAGGGAGGGAGGAGGGAGAGGGTTCAAAGAAAGCAACTTTTAACTTTAAATGCATTCTCCAAGTCACCGGCTGGCTTGTCTTGGGATATAAAGAGAGAAATGTCTTCTCCAAGCCAGTCAACAGGGTGGTGGGGACTTTGAGAACTACACAATATGTGTGAAAGACTGGCTGGCTTGGAGAAGTGATATAAAGAGAGAAATGTCTTCTCCAGGCAGCCATTGGGGTGGGGTGGGCTGCTCCCAAGCCACAGTTTGGCTGCCCCTGGCCTAATACATAAACACACATAGAGCTGCCTTAGAGTGAATCAGACCATCGGTCCATCAAGGTCAGTATTGTCTACTCAGACAGTAGCAGCTCTCCAGGGTTTCATGCATAGGTCTTTCACATCAACTACTACCTGTTCTTTTTAGCTAGAGAAGCTGGAGATTGAACCTTGAACCTTCCACATACCAAGCAGATGATCTGAGCCCCTCCCCATCATCACAAGTTTGTTGTATGGATCAAATGGAAGGTGTCATGATCCTGGGCCTAGTGAGGCCTGCAGGCCCCAGGGAAGCCTGCTTAGGAGTTACTGGGAAAGGCCTACATCTCCCAGGATCCCCTCTGTCCCTCTGATTGGGTAGCAAGGGTTCTGGAGGGAAGCAGGCCCAGAGAGGGGTGGAGCCTGGGAAGAGAATATATAAAGGCCAAGCCTAGGAAGTGGGTGGTCTTTCCCTGGAAGGTTGAGCTGGAGGTAGGTTATGATTGGAGAGCTTGAGCAGGGGAAAGCTTCCTCATCCAAGGCAAGGGGTGAGTGTTGGTATTAGGTAGATAGATGTATAGGTAGATAGAGTAGGTGTATAGATAGATGTGTTAGGGCATTTGTTTATTTTCCCTTCACCCTTTTACTGATTTAATGCACCTTGTTAATTTATATTGCACTGAAATAAACCTTTCTGTTCTTGTTTACTCTGCCTGGTCCTCATGCCTATTATTTGGCCTAAGCTACAGGAGGCCTGAAGGGTTTGGGAGGGAACTCTGGGCCTTCTCAAGGGGAACCCTTAACCCAGAGTGGTGGCAGCAATTGGTAATACCCCCCCTGAGTCATGACAGAAGGGGAGAATCATCTATACCATGCTAAGCTCTTTTGCACAGAGGGAAAGCAAAAGTGTAGGAGAAGCAACAATAAATAATAATAATGGCACACGCTTGTTCTTCTAATCCCTTCATCAGCACATCTAATAATACATTTGAATGTAATATATATACATAAAAATGCTACTTTAATTTCACTGGAAAGTTACTTTTGATGAAGGAAGGGCTACTACAGGTCATAGCTATAAGAAAGATGGCTCTTTACAGAGTATGAATCTTTGTCCAGCTTCTTATTCCCCTTCCTGATCACTTACACACTTACCATGTATCTCCGCCACAAGGCGATCAAGTCCTCTTCGCTTCTGACTCGGTCGTTGGGTTCAAAGTTGTTTCTCAGTCTTTGTAGGCTTCTGCGAAACTCTTGGACCTCTGCTTCTAACAGCCTGGCTTGTGAGTGATAGGCGTTTTCTGACCTAAGAGTCTTCATCAGTCTCTCCTCTTCCTCCAGGCATGCTACTTTCAGCTTCTCTAGGGCCTTTTTCAGCTCCTCCAGTTCATCTTTCATTTTTTCTGCTCCAAGAGGGGAGGTGTTTTGTATCACGCCAACAGACTGAGCTTCGAGATGTCTCAGTTTCTTCTCACCATTCTTCACGTCTTTGGCAATGTCCTACAGTAAGAGAGGTTCAGAGTGAATTGTTCTGCCATCTTGTAGCCAAACAGTGTTGGGTGTATGTCATTCTGGCATAGAGGTGATGCGGCACTGTTGAACTAATAGCAGTGTGCTATTGTATCTATACATATATAGGAAGTCCAATATGTATTAAATTGTGACCTGGCCCACAAATACCTTTGATGCTGACTCCTCCAATAATGACATTGAGCCAAGATGGTTAACTCAAGAGGTCTCCTGGCCCCTTGAGGACTTAGTTTGAAGGGGAGATCCTTAAAGATTTTTCTGAGGTAGAGAAGTTGCTAGGCTCTAAATCTGGGAACAGCAGCTGAAAACTTTTTGGTGATGAGTGATCAGTCTACAAAGAGTATGACTCAAGGCTGTTCCATGTTGCCTCAATGCCCAGCTCCAAACCATAGTAATTTTATTTTGATTCTTTTTAGCAGGGTTTGTGATTTTAAAATACCTGGACACCAGGTTGGGCCATGACATGATTTGCAAGTAAGGAGAGGGAAAGGTATAGTATGTGAGTCAGACCAGGGAGCCCGTTGTGGGCATATTTTGGAACACTGGGGTATGAAACTTTGTACATCAAGGCGTGTGGTAAATAGGAAAAAAAATAACCTGAAACAAGAGCCAAAAACAAACAAACAAAAAAAGACACTGGCTGTTGGCAACTCTATGGGCGTTTTCGCACAGAGCTTACCCCGGAGTGACGTCCCTCTTCACCGCGCAGTGTCTGTGCGAATTTCACACCAACTGCTCCGCAGAACCAGGAAGAGCCGCGGCTTTTGCATCACTAACGTAAACTGGTTTTTAGCGGTTTACATTTGCGACGCAAAAGGCTTGGCACTTCGCGGCTCTTCCTGGTTCTCCGGAGCAGTTGGTGCGAAATCTGCGTAGACGCTGCGCGGTGAAGAGGGACGTTGCTCCGGGGGTAAGCTCTGTGTGAAAATGCCCTGTGTCTTATTGTTGTCTCAAGTGCTCAGACACAGTTACAAATTCATTTTTTTTGTTCATTTTATTAACTATCATGGCAACCTCGCAAGTTAAGCCAGAGGGAGATGGCAACATTTTCATCAACTCCATTGAGCTGGACAGAATCATGAACTATGTTTACTTTTCTATCCTCCATGCCAGCTCTCCAAAACCACATACTCTAATGGATGGACCAGAAAATATAAGCAAGAGCCCTTACTTCATATGAAATCCCCTTGCTCAGAACTAGTTGAGTACCTGAAGGGACTTAATTCTGTTTTCTGCTGGGACTTTTGCTCCTTGGCTGAGGCAGTTGTTTAATCTTTCCGTCACACGGGTCAGCCATAGCTGAAACTGGTCAACACTGCCCTTGTATCGCTCATGCTCTTGTGTTATCTTCTCAAGCAGCTGTACTCTCCTCTGAAACAAAGAGAAACATGAACTGTGGGGAAAGGGAAAGTTATCTTTTCTCTTCATACTTCACATTTTTTAAACCAAGGACAGAAAGGGGCCTATCCTTCTCCCTCTCTACCCTCCCCTATCACTTAGCTACTTTAGAAATGTGGATCTTCGTGTGCATCTTGACCCTAGCATAAGGACAAAACATCCCGTTCCAGTCCTCACTGTGCTGTGATTCAGTGCTCAGTTTAATGGACACAAAGTTCTGAGGGCCTATAAGGTCATGTTCAATGTGTTTCAGGGAGGGAGGGAGGAAGGAAGGACGGACCATAAGTCAGCATGCTAAAATGTCTTCAAGATATCTATACCCCAACAATTGAGGTACGCAGGAACTGCATTGAAACAATGCTTAGCTTTGCATAATTGGATCTGCTTCCACAGGCCCATAGCCACTAGAGGGCCTGCGTAGGCCTTGTAAGTTTCCAGCCCTTTTGCTTATGAGGATATAAGGTGGGAGGTGCAGATAGTTTCTTGTTCAATCACTCCTTAAGGTATAGGAACTGCAAGCTGGCACTGGAGCATCTATAGAGACGGTTACATCTTCAACTGACTGCAGGCCAAACTAGATGTGATGACATCCCTTGGACCACCAAGAGGACATGCTGCCATTTTAAATTCGTCTAAAATGCCATGAGCACACAGTAAAGTGGGCTGAGGTACGGTACTTTTGCTCCTCTTGATGTCTTAGTAGGAGTGCCAAAATGTCCACACACCCCTTCCACAGCTGTTTTGGCATATGAAAAGGCACATGGGGGGTGGGGACAAGGGTGCTATGCCGTGGGCTCAAGATCAGGTCTTTATGGCATTTTAAAATGGTGATGGTGTCCTCATGGCAGCCACAAGAACAGGGTCATGTCTAGTTTGGGCCCTGAGCGAATAGCGAGTACAGGGCCGGCCCATCCATTTGGCCGTCCTAGGCAGCTGCCAAGGGCGCAGCCTGGGGGGCGCACTGATTTAGGCCCTCCTGCCCACCCTCAGCAAGGGAAATGGGCGGGCACGGTGGAGCATCAAAGAGCGTGTGCCACCTGCAGCCATCGCTCAGCCCAGCCATCGTTGCTTCCTGAAGTGATGGCGGCTGGGCTGAGCAACAGCAGCTAGGCAGCGCACGTGCTCTGAGGCGCAGGTGGCATGCTGTGCCACCGCCAAGCTGTGGGTAGTGGGGCAGGGCCTTGCCTCAGCACCAGACACCCTGAAGCCAGCATTGAGAGAGTATCCCTGATAAATAGGGACAATAGAGTGTGGTCCTATCAAGAGTGCCCCTCTTCTAAATCTACAGCAGTCAACTGCATTAGAAGTATGTGACTTTGTTTCAGACTGCTCTGTAAGAGTGAATGCTTGCACCCATATCAGGATAATCCAGGGTGTGGTGTTCTAGCAGGACCAAGCCACAATATTTTTGATGTGTGTAAATGAAGAAATATAAAATATCTTGTTGATCCTTTGAGAATCAGTACAGAACAACATGAAAAGGATACCCAAATTATAGTAGCAAGAATAAAATTATCTGCAAAAACAGGACTAAAAAACCTTTGCCTATCAGTTGGCTGAAAAACTGTTGCTTTATGTTTTTTTTTAAATAGTGTGTTTTTAAATTGTAAGCCACCTTGAGGCATCATAGAAATATTCTAAATAAATAAATAATTATGCTTATGGATAATCTTGCAACATATATTGGCATTTATGTGAAAGAATATTTTCCCCTGCAAAATTCATTTATTCAAAAATGGCAGCCATTTACTTTGTATTGGAATGAAGTTAGACTTGAATAAGGGGTAAGATTTGAGGTGCTGATTATTATAGAAATATATATAACTAACAATAATTTGGAAACATTTATTAATATATTTAACAAATTTTCATTTATACACCACTTTTCTCTCCAGTGAGGCTCAAGTACCTTACAGAATCCTTCTTCTCTCCTTTTTATCCTCACAACAATTCTATGGGTTAGGTTAGGCTGACAGAGAATAACTAGACTAGGGGTGGCCAAATTTCTTTAATGTAGAATAAATGTCAGACGTTTGAGAGCAGGAAGGAAGGAAGGAAGAGGGAGGAAAGAAGGGGGAGGTAGAAATAATAATATAATAATATTCAATGCACAGCAGCCAAGAAGGTCAGAGCGCCTGCTCCGGCTGCAACGCCACTGAGAATGTTCTCCGCAGCTGAGAACGAAATGTCTGGAAGGAAAACTTTCTCCAGTAGAACACGGCACTTGAGCCCGAAAGATTCTACAAACCTTAATGATGTTACCAGCCGTGAAAACCTGAAAACTTTGATAATATAATAATACTTTTTATTTGTATCCTGCCCTCCCCACCAGGGCAGGCTCAGGGCGGCTCACAGCATACGAAAATAAAATACAATAAAACCATACATAGTAATTACAGTTACAATTATAAAATCATCATTAAATCATTAACAACTTACATTAAAATTAACATTGTGGTGCTATAACTTAGGTCTTTAATAAAATTCAGTGGCTAAAACATGTCCAGCGAGACTTTCTTGACTTGGTATTAGGTGAAGGCTATTTTGAAGAGGTAGGTCTTACAGGCCCTGCGGAATTGGTCTAAACATCGCAGGGCCCGTACCTCCTCCGGGAGTTGATTCCACAGAAAGAAAGCAACTCTAACTTTAAATACATTCTTCAAGCCACTGGCTGGCTTGGCTTGGCTTGGCTAAGTGATTTAAAGTGAGAAATGCCTTTTCCAAGTTGGCTGTTAGGCTGGTGGGGGCTTCGAGAGCAACACAATGTGTGAAAGAGCCGCATTTGGCTTCTGAGCCGCAGTTTGGCCACTCCTAGACTAGACCAAGGTCACTCCATGGCAGTGCAAGAATTTGAATCAGTCTCCTGGATCCTAGCCCAACACTCAGTTCACTACACCACATTGACTTATTTTTTATTATTGTTATTATTAAAAACAATAATAATGTAAATAACCACTGGGTACACATTTTGTCCTTTCACGCTTTACACAGTTATGTAACTTTATTATTTCTACATAAATATTTCAGGGGAAAAAATAATAATGCCTATTATAAACCCTCGTATAAATCAGAGTAATCCAGCACTGGTTGTTCCGGCAAGACCAACCCACAGTCAAGGTGACCCACCCTGAATACCAAAAGGCAACATTCAGAACGAGTCTCATAAATCTGAGTTAAAATTTGGCAATAATATGATTTGTGTGCCTCTTGCCACAAGGAAACAATTGTTCCTTGGACCGTGGTGCACAAAAAAAGACAAACAGCTCAGATTTCAAAGGCTGCTCCAGAAGCTGCCATTGCAATTAACAAAATGGAATCGGCAAATGGAATTTACCCCTCTGGCCTTGGCTGCTCCCTCCTACCTGAACTCATTTAAATCCTGGACTAAATGCTTGGATTGTATATTTGCTCAAAGGTGAATGAAACAGAAGAATCTGAACAAATGTAGTAAAACATGCTTTTGCTCATCTGCCCTCCTTGCTGACTTCCCCCCCTGCTTACTGTGTGCCTGGCACAGAGGGTAAAGTAAAGAAAGAATGGGGAGGTGACATAAATAGGAGAAAAAAAAGGAGGAAAATCTTAAAAGGTGTCCCCCTCCCAATGTTTACTATATCTCAGTGCATCTGAAGACTAATGTTTTCTCCCATGGAATGTACTATTGATTGCCCTGAGGTTACAAACATGAACTTGCTGGAATCCTAGCGGCACAGAACTTTTTTTTTTTTTTTTGAGTTCACAAATTTAAGTGATCTTAAAAAGCACTGAGATGTGGCTCAGTGGTAGAGCATCCACTTAGCATGGAAAAGGCCCAGGTTTGATCCCCAACATCTCCAGTTAAGAGTCCAGGTAGTAGGTGATGTGAAAGACCTCCACCTGAGAATGGGGGAAATGGTAGCCTTGATGGGCTAAGGGCAGTATAGGGCAACTTCATATGTTCATGTATAAACACATTTTGAGGTTTTCCTCCCTTGTTTCTTGCAAGAGTAAAGGGTCTTGGCCCCACCATCAGACTTTCAGGTTTGAGACCACAGTGCCTTTGGAGAGAAAGATCCACTGCCACTGGAAGACAAGCTACAATGGTTGTGGTTGGGACCCTCCTCCTCAGAGAGGATCTCTGTCTGGGAATCAGAGCAGGAAATCTGTAAGCAGCAGTGGAAAGAACGAATTGCTTCATTCATATTCATTGGTCAGTGCTGACAGCAAAGGTGTAACTCCATCCTGGGAAATTCCTGGAGATTTGAGGGCAATGCTTTGCAGGGCAGAATTTGGAGAGAGAGTTCAGAATATAATCCATGATATACCATAGAATCTGACCTCTGATGCTGCCATTTTCTCCAGGGGAACCAGTTTCTCCAATCAATTGTAATTCCAGGAGAACTTCAGGCCTCACCTGGAGAGGCTGGCAACCCTAGCTGTGAGTCACACAATAAGCCCTGTAGCTAGGCAAGAGAGTGAAGGTAACGGCCTTGAAGGAAGAGTGACAACACAAAAGAATCTTTCATGTCTGCTGACTTTTGCATGCAACAGTGACACTCTCCATATACTGCCTCCCAGACAGGGTTCGTACAGGTTGAGGTGAGATTTGAGAATCACCCTTAAATCTGATCAGTAGCAGAGCACCTGCTTGAGATGCGAAAGCTCCTAAGATCCTAAAGAGTTGCTGTCACCTGGAGGAGACAGGATTGGGCTGGGTGGACCAGTGGGTCTCAGTTCGCGGCAGCTTCATATGTTCAGAAAGTGCAACAAATTCATAAAATTTTATCAGCTTTTGAGACTTTTCTACCACGGATCCAAATTTGCCTCCATAGCATGGCCACACATGACTCCGACTCATTCAAAATGCTACCCTCATTGATCTCTCTGGAGGTAGTCAAGGATGCAGGAAATAATGAATAGCCTCCGTGCCAGATTCCAGAACAAAGGCAAGTCACGCTTCCTACCAATCTAAACGGAATTAGTATCAAAATCCTCCTCTTCTTCCTGCTACAGTTGGAAAGACAGAACGTCTCCAGCGATTATTTACATTATTTTAACAGCAGGCTGCCAATAAACCTTTTAGCCTGCATATGGCTGAAGACAAGGAATGGAAAAGAAGGAAGCGGCCAAGCCCTGGAAGTTTTTCAGTGGCTGAAATTGGAAGACTTCAGTGGGTGGGGAATGAAGCCAGAAGGGGTGAGAATTCCTCTTTGGCATTTCTCAGGACCATATTAACTCACTCCAACAGTGGCAGCTTTCTAGCTAAAGCAATTTGGAGCTGCGATCAAGTGTTCAACTTATAAGAGAGCTGATGACAATCGCAAGAGTTGGGGAAAACTTACAAGCACTAGTGAAAGTGGCAGGTCTCAGTTTGTGACCAATTCAGAGATGTATCCATTATCTGTCCAAAGTAGGTCTAAAATACCGTGGTTGCACTGTGGAAAATTCCATGTCTTGGATCCACTGGAGCCATTCCATGGGCAGAATGACTTACGGAGCATGACATTCTTGCCTCCTCCGTACCGCTGCATCCAAAAAGCCCCCCATCTTCGTTTTTTTCTTACCTGTGCTTCAATCTTGACTTCTTCATATTCCGCTTTCATCTTTTTTTGTACATCCTCATCTACACTAGGGTCTCCGATCCTGTTATACAAAGAAGCGGCTTCCTCCAATAGCCTTTCCAGAAGGGTTGACTGATTGATGATGTCATTGAGCAGGACTTGGGCATGGTTCAGCTGCCACTGCTTCTCCTTTAAGCCAAGCTGTAGCTCTATGTCAGGCTCCAAGGTCACCTTCATGTTATGGATCCAGACATTAAATTCATCTTGAGCCTTCAAGTATTCACTCCAGTGCAGCCACACCCACTCAATACGGCTGATAGGGGAGAAGAAGGAAAGCTTAAAAAGCTGTGTGAATTACGCATGTAGGTGCCGTCAAGTTGCAATTGATTTATGGCAACCCCAGCAGGGGGCTTTCCTCTGCAAAGAGACAAACAGAGATGGTTTGCCATTCCTTTCCCTGCAGAGTATTCCTTGGTGGTCCCTCATCCAATTACCCAGCCTGCTTAGCTTCTAAGATCTAATGAGACTGGCTACATCATACCATTCCATATCACTGCGCGAAATGGTGATGCTGAATGCCAAATTGAACCTATTTCTGGGGAAAACAGGACTAGATTATAGGAGAGGCCATCTAACACAGATCTTCATGATCATCTTGCCTAACAGGGATGGGGTTGCCACTATGGCTGGTCCTCTAGAGCCAGCTGATATCTTTTGTCTAATATTACTGCTGGCATAGTTTTTCAAAAATTAAAAAGCCAGTGCATACCAAAAAACAAGCGCCTCTGTTTTGCATGCCGGAGGTGTCAGGCTTGATCCCTGGCATCTCTAATTTTTAAAAGGACCAGGCAGTAGGTGATGTGAAAGACATCTATATAAGATTCTGAAGAGCTGCTGCCAGTCTGAGTAGAAAATGCTGACCTTGTTGGACCAATAGTCTGATTCAGCTTAAAGCAGTTTCATGTGTATTCATGGGTGCCCTGTGGCACAGAGTGGTAAATTGCAGTGCTGCGATCCAAGCTCTGCTCACGACCTGAGTTCGATCCTGGCAGAAGCTGGGTTCAGGTAGCCGGCTCAAGGTTGACTCAGCCTTCCATCCTTCCAAGATTGGTAAAATGAGTACCCAGCTTGCTGGGGGGGGGGGAGTGTAGATGACTGGGGAAGGCAATGGCAAACCACCCCGTAAAAAGTATGCCAAGAAAACATCATGATGTGACATCACCCCATGGGTAGGTAATGACTTGGCGCTTGCACAGGGAACTACCTTTACCTTGTTATGGTTTAGGCTGCTGTGGTAAGCAGGACAGTGCATAACTAGAACCTTAAAGATGTCTCTTGTTAATGGAGCATCTGACAAGCGTTTGTCCAGCTGCTGCTTAAAGACTGTCAGTGAGGGGGAGCTCACCACCTTCCTAGGAAGATGTTTCCGCTGCTGAACAGCTCTTACTGAAAAAAGTTTTCCTAATATCCAGCTGGTACCTTCCTGCTGTTAATTTAAACCCATTATTGCAAGTCCTATCCTCTGCTGCCAACAGGAACTGCTCCCCTCTAAATGACAGCCCTTCAGATACTTTAAGAGACAATCATGTCCCCCCTCAGCCTTCTCTTCTCCAGACTGAACATTCCCAAGTCCCTCTGCCTTTCCTCACATGGCTTGGTCTCCGGGCCCCTGATCCTCCTCCTCGCTCTCCTCTGCACCCACTCCATTCTGTTCTTACAGGCCTGAAGGGAAATGCTTAGCAATATTACCTGTGGCAGTGAGTAATATATATGGCGGTTTCTTCCCACATGGCTTTAACATCTTTCAGTTTGCATAAAATCTCGTGTTTTTTCTCCTCACTGAGGCACCGAAGGAGAGCATCAGCCTTCATTAGGACTAAGTCAACTTTCAACCGGCCTTCAGGCTCCAACTGACAAATTTTCTGTTAGGAGGAAAGCACACATCAGAATTAAACTATCAATAGGTTTTTGCATTCTAAAGGAAATGTGAAATCTATTTCCATTGCCAGAGTTGTTTTTAAAACTGAAAACCTGAGGGATTAATGGTTGAAGACCTGTGATTGGTCTTCAGCTTTAACTTAAAAACAGTCATGGAAGTGGGAGGAGTTTGGATTGCAGCCCTAGCACAGGCACAGGCAAGACTAAGGGCCAAACTAGAGGCAACAACATTCTCATGTCCACACTACTGCCATTTTAAAGCTCCCAGTACAACAAATTGGGAACTTTACTAAGATTGCCCTAGCAGACTTTTAAAGATAGCAAATTCCATTCTTAAATCTATATTTCTGAGTGTCAACACTAACTGATGTATACTACGCTACCAAAAAAACACATTTTTTTTCTGGTGAAATAGGGGAGAGAGTCCCTTTTGATCTCCAAAAAGACTATGCTGAAGAAGGTAATGAGACCTGCTTGGACAAAAGCCACGTGGGATAAGGGATAATAATAACAACAACAACAACAACAACAACAATAATAATAATAATAATAATAATAAAAAATTTTATTTGTATCCCGCCCTCCCCGCCTAGGCGGCTCAGGGCGGCTAACAACCTCTTATACATGTACAATAATAAATAAAACTTTAAATTTAACAATAAAAGCATTTAAACATTATAAAAACCAGTTAATAATTAAGAATACATAATTTAAGTTAATCTGGCAGCAGTGGTGGCATTCTGACGCTGGTCTGCCAGTTTAATAATTCCATGATAATGTAGGTCCTTGAAACATGGATTAGGGAGGGGAATTGGGTGAGATCAGACCAGAAAGTTGGTTGGATCTAACTCTTAATAAGTAAGTTTAAAGGATCAAAACTAAATGCCAGTTTTAAAAAAACAACAGCCCCAAACTGCATCCAACTATGCCTGGAGCTGCTACACAACTATGTAAAGCTTTTCAAGTGTATTGAGAGATGACTGTATTTCCTCAGTCCACTGAAAGCTAATTGGCAGGTTAGCAAATCCAGGTGCGCCAAAGCATGTGGTGGAACTTAAAAGTACCACAAACATCAATGACCTGGGATCACCTGGTTGTGCAGTCAGTGAAGATAAACAGGTGTGGACCTGATCAGCCGCTTGGCTGGGAGAACTTGAGCTAGCAGGGTAATACATCAATTCTTTTTGGTAAGAAAAAATAGGTGTAACATTTATAAAGAAGTCAGAGTGGTGCTTTTCAACCACAGCATAAGCTAGACTTCCTCTCTGCTCTACAATCTGCAAAACAGACAGGCATTCAATCATATCGGATAGTGGTTTTCCTTTCAGCCGTGTACTCCTCCCCCACCCCACATACTTCAAAGCAAATTATTTTGAAGAAGAGTTCATTCTATACCCCACTCTTAACTACCTGAAGGAGTCTCAGAGCAGCTTATAATCACCTTCCCTTCCTCTCCCCACAACAGACATCCTGCAAATGGGGCTGAGAGAGCTCTGAGAAAACTGTGACTAACCCAAGATCACTCACATGTAGAGAAGTGGGGAAGTCAAGCCTCATTCTCCAGATTAGAGTCCACTGCTCTTATATGCTACACCAAACTGGCTTTATTTGAACAAAGATGAGCATTTTTATCCTTCTGTTTTTAAAAGATTATTTTTAAAAGTGTTGCAGAACTTCTGAGAAACTGGGGGGCAGTGTCTATGATCTTGTGGGTATTAGCCAACCAGTGCTATTCATAGCTGGCTTTTGCTACACATTTGCATAATTTAGGGGAGGGACAGTGGCTCAGTGGTAAAGCATCCGCTTGGTAAGCAAAAGGTCCCAGGTTCAATCCCTGCCATCTCCAACTAAAAAGGGTCCAGGGAAATAGGCATGAAAAACCTCAGCTTGAGACCCTGGAGATCTGCTGCCAGTCTGAGTAGACAATACTGACTTTGATGGACCAAGGGTCTGATTCAGTATAAGGCAGCTTCGTATGTTCATATACGTTCAATTAATTTATCATAAAGACACTGAGGATGCTTCTAAAGTAGCTACACTGCTCTATAAATGTTATGTTGCTTTCTTTTTAGGCTTCGTCCCTGCTGCTTCAGAAGACATGTCTGTAAAATAACTAAAATCCAGCCACTGGCACATAATATAAGGTGACAAAAGGGAGATCTATAAATACATCTGTAGCCCTGGTTTCAGAGCTCATTAGCATTTCTAGTGATGGTGAACAATCAGCCTTGTGAAAATCAACAGCAGTGTTGACATATGCATCTCTTGAAACTTTTTTTTTAATTGCTGCTTTTCTTGGCTGGTGTTTGCACTAACAAATTAGCAGAAAATAAATCACAGAAAGGGGGTGGGGGAAAGAAAGAACAAGTATGAACTGCCCAGCTTGGAAAGAAAAATTACGGAACACATTTAATTTTTTAAAATAGCTATGAAGAAGAGGATATTAGCTAGAGTAATTTCTGTCTGTTATGATTACAATAGATGAATATTAACATTCACCAAATTACTGTGCAATCCTAAACAGAGTTCTATCCTTCTAAACACTTTGACTTCTATAGACTGAGAAGGGTATCATGCTGCTTAGGACTGCACTGTTTATCCTGACTGTAAGGTTAATAAGAGACCATCATGGCGCGGAGAGGAAAAAATACAAACCGTCTTGAGGATAAAGGTCCAATTAATCATTCACTGGAAGCACACAGCTCTTTAGGAATCACTGCCATGAGGTTAGTCAGTGGCAACTTAAATAGCCTTTAAAAAGTATTGGACAAACTCACTGTCTACCAAAGAGATGAACCATGACTGTGAAACAGAACTTCCATATACAGGGGCAATACATCTTAGGAATGCCAGATTTGAAGGTCATATAAAAATGGATAGGAAAGAATCCAGTAGCCTCTTTAAGACTAACAATTTTTATTGTAGCATAACCTTTTGAGAAACACAGCTGTCTTCATCAGATGCGAAAATGGATGGATCTCACCACCTTAATAGTGATCTATTCTAGAGGCATTCGGTCGGCAGCTGGAAACAGACAGCTAGATCAGATGACCTTCGCTCCAATACAGCAACACAATGCTTAAATTCTTATCTGGGGCTAACTTCATGCCTTGTGTTGACAGTGAACACAACAAAACAGAAACGGGACGACAGACATGGATAGGTAATCACATATGTTTCCTGCTCCAATCCATCACTATTTTGACATGTGTAGGCTACACTGTTTGCAAATACTCAAGGCGGAATATCAGCTCTGGGTTGGCCCATACTGAGCAAACAAAGGCCAGTTTATAAGGGGAAAAAATGACATTTAGATCTGTGAGACGTTGTGTATTCAGACATTCAGGATCAAATTAGACACAGTGGGAGGACCCGAGTGTATTTCATGTCTTCCTGTTTGCGCGTCAAGCAGTGTGTGTCTGTGTCCAATTCTAAATGAAAATGGTGCCCATGGATGAAGGGAACTAAAGCCCTGCACTCTCCTCACCTTAACATGCTAAGCTCTGCTGCATGAAGCATTTTTCTTCTGTCCCAGATCATTTCCAGTATCCAAGCACAGCCTGGAGAAAAATTCTTGTTGCCTCAGAAACACAGTGAGGTAAGAAAGGCTGTGGGTCAGGATGTAGCTCCTCTCCACCATCCACACTCTTTTCTGCTTGGAAAAAGGATCACCATGTATACTTTACATGTCGGGTTGCCAATCGCCAGGGGAGGGGGCTGGAGCTCTGCTGGAATTACAGCTGATCTCCAGACTATAGAGATCCGTTCCGCTGGGGAGAAAATGGCAGATTCAGAGGGTGGACTTTATGGCATTATATCCATGCCGAGCTCCCTCCACAAATTCCGCCCTCCCCAGGCTCTCACTGCTCTCTAATTTATTTATTTATAGTCTGCCTTTCTCACTTGGACTCAAGGCATCTTCGGGAATTTCTCAAAGCAGGGCAACCCTATTTACATGTGTATATGAGAGGGCCAAAGACTCCAATGAAGTGCTTTCATTAAGTGGTCCCAGGGACAAGTGTGGACTCCCTCGATACCTCTGTGCTTCTGCAAGAGTGCCAGGCCACAGAATAGTCACAGGATGCCACTGATAAGATCGGTTCTGTTTAATGGCTCAGTCAGTGGAAGCTGGGTTTTCAGGTAGCCGGCTCGAGGTTGACTCAGCCTTTCATCCTTCCGAGGTCTGTAAAATGAGTACCCATGCTTGCTGGGGGGAAAGTGTAGATGACTGGGGAAGGCAATGGCAAACCACCCCGTAAAAAGTCTGCTGTGAAAATGTCATGATGCGACATCACCCCAGAGTCGGAAAGGACTGGTGCTTTTACAGGGGACTACCTTTACCTTTATATATATTAAATAAGCAGCCCCAGTAGTCCAGACTAGCCTAATCTCATCCAAATTTGAATCTAGTGGCACTTTAAAGATTAACAAACTTGGTGGCAGGGTAGGAGCTTTTGTGAGTCACTGCAAACAATGACTCATGAAATGACTCATGAACAATGGTTCCTCAAAAGAGTTTCTGGCTTAACATTAGGAAGAACTTCCTGACCGTTAGAGCGATTCCTCAGTGGAACAGGCTTCCTTGGGAGGTGGTGGGCTGGCCTTCCTTGGAGATTTTTAAAAATAGGCTAGGTGGCCATTTGAATGAAGATCCTGTGAATTTAGGGGGAGGAATTTGTTGGTTTCCTGCATTGTGCGGGGGGTTGGACTAGATGACCCTGGAGGTCCCTTCCAACTCTATGATTCTGTTCTATGATTCTGAGCTCCTAAAGGTAAAGGTAGTCCCCTGTGCAAGCACCAGTCATTTCCAACTCTGAGGTGACGTCGCATCACAACGTTTTCACGGCAGACTTTTTATGGGGTGGTTTGCCATGGCCTTCCCCAGTAATCTATACTTTCCCCCCAGCAAGCTGGGTACTCATTTTACCCACCTCAGAAGGATGGAAGGCTGAGTCAACCATGAGCCGGCTACCTGAACCCAGCTTCTGCTGGGATCGAACTCCGGTCGTGAGCAGAGTTTAGGACTGCAGTACTGCATATTTACCACTCTGCGCCACGGGGCTCCTACCCTGCCATAAATTTTGTTAGTCTTTAAGGTGCTACTGGACTCCTGCTCTTTTCTACTGCTACAGACAAACTAACATGGCTACCTATCTTGATCTAACTCATCAGAGTTTGGAAGCTAAGCAGGCTTTGTGATGGTCAGTACTCGGATGGGAGACCTCCAAGGAAGACTGGGGTTGCTCTGCAGAGGAAGGCAGTGGCAAACCACCTCTGTTCATCTCCTGCCTTGAAAACCACATGAGGTGGAACTTCATGGTGCCTCAACAGCTGCTTACAGAAGGACAGTTTGGGGTGACCCAGAGACACCTTAGAAACCAACTAGAAAAACCTGTCCAAATGCTCACATCTGTTGCCCGCCCCCATCCCGAACTCACCCCGTCCTCCAGCGTCCTTAAAGTGGCTCAAAAAGCTACATTCAAAGTGGTAGCAAATTTCTGAGCCGCGTGCCAGTCGCCTCTTTAGCATCTGGACGCAGAGGCATGCAAGTGAGGTGGATTAGTGGTGTGAACTAGCCAATCTGCTCTAGGTGCTCACCAGTATTCTTTTTTTTAAAAACTGCCCAGAGCTCATGAGTGCATATGCACATGACCCCTAAAATGCATGGAAAAGAAGCAGAGAGAAGGGTGCTCCAAAGAGTGACGAGAAGAGCACAAAAGATTTGCGGATGTTCTCTCCCCTCATTGGTGGATCTGTATAATATGGGATGTAAAAGGAAGATACAAATGATCCTAAGGGACCCTTCACATCTGGGCCATTTGCTATTTGAGATCTTACCGTGAGGTAGACAATATAGCGTGTTGAAGGCTAGGACAAACAGATTTAAGGACAGTTTCTATCCAAGTGCTGTGGTTAGGTTAAATGCAGGGTTATGAAGGATTATCTGTTTTAGATGTATTTAAATGGTTTAAATGGTTTTAATGGTTTAAATGGTTTTAGATGTATTTAAATGGTATGAATATGAATATGTGTGTTTGATGTGTTGGTATGTTTGTGGAAGAGCACCTCATTTCGTTGCTCTCTTTTTGTGGAGAACAATGACAATAAATTTATCTATCTATCTATCTAAAAAAAGAAACCCAAACTGTGCCAAGGAATGGTGCACTACAGCTGTCTGATTGTGCCAAAGCGCCCTGTGGGCAGAATAGGGGCGCCTTGTGCTGGAGCATGTTTTCAAACTACCTGTCCATAAGCAACCAACGAGTCGGTTGCATCTCAGTCGCTCACTTTACCTGAAGAATAACAGGTATAAATGTATCTTCCCACTGTGTCTAGTCTGATCCTTAGAACAGCGACTGAAATCATGATTCCTACAGTGATGACAATAATAAAATACTTCTGAAAATCACATTCAAAGGGGAGCATCTCTCCTTCATTACCTCCGTGTCCCTTAGCCTGGCCTCCAAGGCAGACCGAGGCCCCTTGGTGTTGTCATTGATCCGTAATCTCTCTTGGATGGTCTTCATCCAGTCTACCGCACTCTCCACACTGCTTTCAAATTCATCCTGCGGCTGCTGGGTCATTGCATTCGAAGAATCTGGAGAGGAGAAAATTAAAAGAGGAGTTCAGTGAAGTTTTCCCCAAGCCGCCTCTGTAGTTCAAAGCATGTGCATAATACTTTCGTTTGTGCCTTTCAGGACCCCTGCTTGGTCTGAAATGGCTTTGCTGCCGACAGGTACCCAGATATGGAGCGACTGGAGTCTTAAGAGGAAGATTCTTAGAATCAGTTTACAGGGTGTGTGCTTGGTGAGGGGGGGTGGGGAGGTGGATTTGGGAAGTATTCACAAGCCACAGGCGTTTGTTCTGCAGTGATTCTCGCATGATCAGCACAGCAGATCAGGAGGCTGATCCATGCAGTCAGAGGGAGTGATGGAGTTCCACACAGAACAAAGAAGCTATTGAACCCCACTTAAAAGAGCCCTTTAAAAATGTTTTTGCTTTCTGTACTTCTGGTCTCCTGCTAAGACATCAAAAGAGGACTAAATTCCACCTTTATTGTATGACTTTATACAGGGCTTTTTTTGTAGCAGGAACTCCTCTGCATATTAGGCAACACCCTCCTGATGTAGCCAATCTTCCAAGAGCTTTCAGGGCTCTTCTTACAGAGCCTACTGTAAGCTCTTGGAGATTTCCAGGGTAGAAGCTTTCAAGAGTCAAAGTGATCACTGCCCTCATCCAGATAGCCCAGGCAAGCCTAATTTCATCAGATCTCAGAAGGGTTGACTCTGGCAAGTACTTGGATGGTTGACCTCCTTGAAATACCAGAGCCAGAGGCAGGGGCAGGCCTCATTCAGCCACCTCACTGAATATCCTCCATGCCCCCAAAAGGGATCAGTCACAAGTGGCTATCATGACTTCCAGGTGCACATGCCCACTCACACACATATAAAATACAAAACAAAAATGAGAGCCAAAGTGATCTCTGATAAGTCCATGTTACTGATACCGAAAGAAGGAGAAAATTTGGGGACCAGATGGCCCTTAGTTTACCCAGCTGTCTCAAAGTAGGAACGTCCATCTACCCGGCAACCTCTCCCAAATGAGGCAGAAAGCCTCCCTTACAAAGAACATGAAAACAAATGCCCCTCAGAAGCAACCTCTTGTCAGAGTCCTGCCATGATTTGTATTGTTATTGTGCTTTGTTTTTTTGTAATGCTCTGATCATATATGAGGGCAGATGCTTTGCTGTCAAGAATTAGTTAGAAACCATAAAACCTTATCTTGATGTCATGGGTGAAGGGCCTGGAGTTCTGGCAGAATGTGTAAGTTTCACGCCTAGTCGCAACCAGTGTTCCCTCTAAGCTGAGTTAGCATGAGCTAGCTCACCGTTTTTTAGCCTCCAGCTCACACATTTCTGTCTTAGCTCAGGAAGGATGACCCCAGAGCACACTAATTTGTGCAGTAGCTCACAACTTTTAATGTCAGAAGCTCACAAATTTTTACTCAAAAGACTCTGTAGCTTAGATAGAACATTGGTCGCAACCAGGGAGCTCCTTTGCATATTAGGCCACACACCCCTAATGTAGCCAATCCTCCAAAAGCTTACAAAAAGAGCCTTGTAAACTCCGGGAGGAATGGCTACATCAGGGGGTGTGGCCTAATATGCAAAGGAGCTCTTGCTAGAATTCTACCCTGATCACAACATCCAACAGGAAACAACCTGGAGAAGGAGAGATGATAACCAGAGGAATTGGCCCTGGGATGATTTAAATGGTTATGCCATTCTGTGGAAAGAGGGGGAGAAACCCAGACGCCTGCCTCCTTCAAGTATTTTAGTGAGTGTATGAATTGATAGTGTTATTCCTGGCAAACGCCTCATGTAGAGAATAGATAATTGCACTGTGCTATTTCAATAAACTTCTGCTATGCTTGCATAAGACGGAGTCCTTTTGATAAGCCGCCCTGAGACACTTCAGTGAGAAGGGCGGGATATAAGTCCACTAAATAAATAAATAAATAAGGGCCTGGCATGATCTAACACCTCTGGGCTGACTCGGACATTTACCTGGATGATAATCCTTCACATGTAGAGGAGGGCTGGTTGACCTCTTCTGTTTTCCATGCACGTCATTTATTATTTACTTTACTCATTAAAACATTTATATCCTGCCTTTCCTTATGGTTCCAAGTGGCTTACAATAAAAGTTATAGACATTTTCCTCTAAAAAGGTGTTTATCATTCAAACTCCCTCAAATGTCCTGGCTAATGGACAGGCTTTGCAGGGTCTCCTGAATACCCCCAAGGAGGTTCAGAGCCAGAGCCACGATGGAAAAGGCCTGAGCTCTGGTTGATGCCACATGGGCCCTCCTAAATGGTGGGACAGCCATCAGATGGCTTCTGGATTACTAGGGCTTTTTTTGAGCAGGAGCGCACAGGAAGACAGTTCTGGCTGACTTGTTATAAGGGGGTGTAGCCTAATATGCAAATGAGTTCCTGCTGGGTTTTTTGAGGAAACTGTGAAATGATGGTGATGTCAGGGGGTGTGGACTGATACACAAATGAATTCCTGCTGCGCTTTTTCTACCAAAAAGTCCTGCTGATTACCATCGTAAGGAGACAGAGACATATGAAGGAAGACAGTCCTTCCAATAATGTATTTCAGATACTCCAAATGATCAGTTTGCAGACATTCTAAAGGTAAAGATAGTCCCCTGTGCAAGCACCAGTCGTTTCTGGCTCTGGGGTGATGTCGCACCATGTTTTTCACGGCAGACTTTTTTACAGGGTGATTTGCCGTTGCCTTCCCCAGTTACCTACACTTTCCCCCCAGCAAGCTGGGTACTCATTTTACCGACCTTGCAAGGATGGAAGGCTGAGTCAACCTTGAGCTGGCTACCTGAACCCAGCTTCTGCCGGGATCAAACTCAGGTCATGAGCAGAGCTTGGGCTGCAGTACTGCAGCTACTACTCTGCACCATGGGACTCTAAGGGAGTAGAATAAACATGTATAGACAAAGGAGTGCAATTGTGGAGACAAATTCTGCTTCAATACAGACATTTATTGAATCATATGTATAGAATTTACATGCATACAAAGGTACACGCCTACACAACTGTCAGCTCACAATCAGGAGGGAAACATGAAAAAGAAGAGTTCCCAATCATGCACAGCAAGCTACATACATAGACAAATGCACGTGAATAAACCTTATGCAGATGTTCTAATGAAGAGCCAGTTTGGTGTAGTGGTTAAGTGCATGAACTCTTATCTGGGAGAACCGGGTTTGATTCTCCACTCCTCCACTTGCAGCTGCTGGAATGGCCTTGGGTCAGCTGTAGCTTCTGCAGAGCTGTCCTTGATATAAATCCAATATCATCTTCTCAGGTTGAGGGGATAGTGTTCACTGCTACTGTCCTGCTCCCTCATATACATTCCTTCTGTTCGTTGGGTAGGATGGGATACAAATCTCAACAAACAAAATTGCAGCCAACATATCGCTCTATCCTGTATGATTTTCAAGACAAGAGATGTTCAGAGATGCCCATCTCTGCCCAGCAACCCTGGACCTCCTTGGTGGCCTCCCATCCAAATATACCCTACTTAGCTTCCAAGACCTAAGAAGATTGGGTTAGCCTGGGTTATCCAGTTCAAGGCTGCTCCCTCAGATCATCCAAAAAGGGTTACTGTTGGTTCTACCTCTTCAGCTTCAGTAATTTCACCAGACCGACGCTCCTAAGCAGAGCCAGAAGAATGTGGCTGAGTCAAGATACAACACAATGGTTTGCTCTTACATACCAGGGGCAGTATGCTTCTTTAAATGAGCCGGGGAGCACAGGCAGGATAATGTTGTTGCCGTCTTCCTGTTTGTGGGCTTCCTAGAGGCAGCTGATTGGCCACTGTGTGAACAGAAAGCTGGCTTTGCTGGGCCTTGGGTCTGATCCAGCAATGGTTCTTATGTGGGAATGGGACAGAGGTCATCCAAATACTTGGCCATGAACCCAACTGCAATACAATGTCCTGCTTTGGGTCAAGAGCATAAAGGTCATGTGAACTGGTTCTTACTGTTCCTTTGTCCACTCCCCCAATTTACTGATGCAAAGCATTCGAATACAAATATCTCCCAGGCATGCAAAAGTTTGGAATCTTTTACAAGCTAGCTTCCCTTTGCAGCAGGGTTCAGCTAGGGACTGGGCATGCTTCTGCTTGGCAAAGCGTAAGGGCAGGTCTGTGCACAGTGAAAGTTCAGCCTGCCTGTAATAAGCTTCTGCCCTGACCTGGATGGCTCAGGCGATCTCAAAAGCTAAGCAGGGACAGCCCTGATTAGTACTTGGATGGGACAGGAGACCTCTAAGGAAGTCCAGGGTCGCTATGCAGAGGCAGACAATGGCCAACCACCTCCATTTGTCTCTTGCCCTGTAAACCCCTCCAGAGAGTCGTCATAGGTTGACTGCAACTTAAGAGCACTTTCCACCAATAAGCCTTCAGGGAAGAACACCCAGAAGTCCTTAACTATATAACTCTGGCTATGACAGCTCTAGAATCCCATTTACAGCCCCAGCCTCTCTACACTGCTGACATGAGTTTCAGCTTGTTCTATTAAGGCAGTCTCTCTCTGTATTTCCAGTTTTTAATCTTCTGGCATAGCCCATTTATTTTGTAAAGATACTCCCATTCCCAGGGCTTTTTTTGTAGCAGGAACTCCTTTGCATATTAGGCCACACACCCCTGATGTAGCCAATCCTCCAAGAGCTTACAAGGCTCTTAGTACAGGGCCTACTGCAAGCTCTTGGAGGATTGGCTACATCAGGAGTGTGTGGCCTAATATGTAAAGGAGTTTCTGCTACCAAAAAAGCCCTGCCCATTCCTATTCGCTTACTGCCCTTAAACTGTTTGGATTTTCTCCCGCCTCCCTTTTTTACTTTGTAATCCACTTAAAGTCTCAGTGAGAAATATAAGGCAAATAAATAAATTTGGGCAACATCAACCGGATTGAATGAACAATTTAAGGAAGTCTTTGATATATTAGGCCTGGCATTCCTTAGGCTTTTTTCAATTAGGAGAAAAAGAACATGCCTTTTGCAATGAAATCCAGTGATCCCTTATTTCAGGGATTACTCCCTTGTTCCTTCTTCCTTCCTTCAACCTGCCACAGTGCTCATAATCCAGACAGCTTTTTAAATTTGTGGTTCAAGCTCCTATTGAGCCAATATCACTCTTCCTCCCAGATACACAAACTCACATGCCGCCCACAAATCGCACTCAATGCGGCAACAAGAGAAGATGGCTGAAATTCTGGATCTTCCATCTCACTTAGAAATATTTAAATAGAAATAGCAGCCAACCAGTTCGGAGCCAGGCAATATGAATGAGGACATTGGTGTTGGGTGGAATGTTAACCTTACCCCTGTACCCTTCAACTCCCTGGAAGTGCTATTTAGGGGAAAGGTGAGGGTACAATGCCACACAAAGCCACCATTTTCTCCAGAGGAATGGATATCCATTATCTGGAGGTCAGTTGTAATTCCAGGAGACCTCCAGGGCCCACCAGGATGATGGCAAACCTAGTAGTAGTTAGGATGCCAGCCTAGGCCTAAGCTCAACTCCTCATTCAGCCAAGAAGCTCACTGGATGACCTCAGGGTAGTCACCCTCTCTCAAGTCTCACCTCTTTTTGCAGCACTGTTGTGAGGAGAAAATGGAGGAGAGAACAACCACCCTGTGCCACCCTGACCTCCCTTGAGATGGGATAAAAATGCAATACATAGATAGACAGAAGTCATGGGCCTCTGTCCTGCTTCCCAGCATCCTTCAAAAGTAAATTCTAAGTGGTATTGTTGGAACAGGTCCCTTAATTTCTGTGCCAAATGTCAGAGAAAAAAAAAAGATTAAATAGCTGTTCCTTTCAGAGGGAGGCCAATTATCTCTAGCATGCTTCCAAGTACAACAGTCCACGAGTAATTAATTACATGAGACCTTGAATTCTTTGCTTTACCGCACAACACAAGAATCTTAAAGGAAATTTGCCTGATTGTTTCCGTTCCCCCTTACTCTGCATACAATTGCGTTTTCAAAAACAGCCGGTAGTCTGTTTGGCTTTCTGCTACTTCTTTTTCTTGGCCCATGCAACCTATTTGTAGCACAGATGAAACTACTGTTCAGGCACGTTCTACTAGTGGCTGGCTTTTCTTCTTTTCTGAGAAATATGGATAGGACCAAAACCACTTCCCTCCCTCATCCCCGCCCCCATCCCAATACAGCACAACCATTTGCCCACATTGCCAGCTCATTCTCAAATACTAGGTACATTCCAATTGTTACGCTTTTAAACACCACAATTGCCATAAACATACTGAGGGCTACAAAATCCAGGTTGGGAAATTCCTGGAGATTTGGGACTGGGGCCTGGGGAAAATGAGGTTTGTAGAGGGCAGGGGCTTTTGTGGCATATAATGCCACCAGGGCTTTTTTTATAGCAGGAACTCCTTTTCGTATTAGGGCACACCCCTCTTATGTAGCCAATCCTCCAAGAGCATACAAGCTCTTATTCCAGGGCCTACTGTAAGCTCTTGGAGGATTGGTTACATCAGGGGTGTGTGGCCTAATATGCAAAGGAGTTCCTGCTACAAAAATAACCCTGAATGCCACAGAGTTCACCTTTCAAAGCAGCCATTTTCTCAAGGGGGAACTGATCTCTGTAGTCTGAAGATCAGCAATAATTCTGGGAGCTCTCAAGTCTCTAACCAGGGGACTGACAACCCTACAAGCAGTACAATGTTATATGATGTTGTTCTAGAAAGATATCATAAACATTTCATTTCCCCCTGATATTTACAGTTTTTTTTCCATAAAATGAAACATAACACAACAAAATACACTTTTCTCTGCCAGGATGGATAAAGGAAGAGGGACAAAGTAGACAGTGGTATAAAAAACAGGAACTGAGGAAATTGTGAGTTATATGTAGATGAATAGAGGAACAAGAGAAAGAAAGAGCCTCGACAGAGGAGATGCTGTGCACTTTTGACTGGTAAGGAAAGGCAGAAGAGCACTACCAAGCCAAAATCTAGAATATAGATCTTCCTGTCATGGAAATTCATGCAGTTGAGGCTTCCATTGTTCCTACACCATTGTGACCTGGTTACCTTGAGGCAAAAACAAATTCAAAAAGAGTGGAGAAAGAAGCTTAATTTTCTTATACTGGTTTGAACAGCCATTTCTTTTTCTTTTGAAATATGGTGTGAGAAAACCTAGACATCAAGCTGAACAAAAACCCAGCAGGACCAAAGTTATTTAAATGACTTCCCCATCAAATGATGACTTCTGATTACTTTTAGAGACAACAAGGCAAAGCAATTCTATACAAACGTTGGTAGGCACATCCATAAGCTGACTGCAACTCGACAGCACTTCACACACACAACCCATTCAAAGTTAAGTGCTGTCAAGTTGCAGTCAACTTATGGCAGGCCCCATAGGATTTCTAAGGCAAGAGACTGACCAAGGTGGTTTGTCATTCCCTTCCTCTGCATAGCAACCCCGGAATTCCTTGGTGGTTTCCCATCCAAGTAATAACCAAGGCAGATTCCGCTTAAATTCTGAAATCTGAGGAGATCAGGCTAGCCTGGACTCTATAGGACACAACAGCTGCAAACCTAAGCAGAATTACACCCCATTGACTGAAATGCATTTAGAAGTGTGTCATGCTGCTTAGCTATACCTGTAACAGCTGTACTGTTAGGATATAATTTTGAAAATGAATTAAAAATAATGAATTATATTCCTTTTTCTCTCTAATTTATTTCTTAACTTTGACTGATTCCACATGGAGCTTTTTCTCCATTTCAGCAACTCTAGCCATGCCCTCCCTTTTTTTTTTTGTTTCCGTTCAATGTTGTCCTCCATTACTGCACAAATTGTAAACACCCTGTTGTTCTCCTAGTAAAAACTGATCTTTCCTGGCATGGTGGTGTTGGGGTGATCCTTTTTTCATCTATCTGAAAAGAAAGGTACGCCTTGTGTTTGAGTGAAAGGAAATGACTCCTTCAAACCTTTCTTCTGCATTCTCACTGCCTTGGTTGTAACTGTTGGCACCAACGAAATTGAGAAGGGGTTGGGTTAGGGCAATCGACTGCATTATGACAATGTTCTGAACACATGAAGCTACCTTATACTGAACTGGTTCACCCTTGGTCCATCAAGGTCAGTATTGTCTACTCAGACTGGCAGCAGCTCTCTAGGCCTCGAGGAAAGGTCTTTCACATTACCTACTACCTCATTATTTTAATTGAAGATGCTGGGGATTGAATCTGGGACATTCTGCATTGCAAAGCAGATCCTCTACCACTAACCACTAAGGGAACCACACAGTATCTCTCCCCATCCCCCTCGCAGTAGGAGACAATTAGTCTTTTCCCTGTAGTTGACTGCAATGGGACACCCAGCAGCTCCCAACGATTAGCACAACCAAAGGATCAAAGCATTGTGTTAATCTGGAGTAGTGCTATGCAAATGCACATTTTTTAAAAAAGTGTAGTATTGTGCTATCTTTGAGTATAGCTATTAACATTTTTAAAAAGGGGAACAGAGAATCATGACGGCAATGGGGGAGGGATATGTGTCTGGTGTGATAGAGAACGCAGGGCTTACACATTATTTTAAAAAAAAATCACCCTGTGCCATATTGAATCTCTGTTGCAAGTGTGAACTGAGCAATTGCACTTATAACCTGACCACCATGGGGGGTGGGGGGAAAGAACCATTTAATATAGCTTCTTCATAATAATATAACTTCTGTTTCATTTAAAGTCTTTCTGAACTGAAATGCCACACAAATGGTTACATTTGCATGTCACTTAGTTGTTATTGATAATATCTGGAAACTGTAACACACATACACAGAACGCCAGGCTGCAGTATCCATTAGATTCCGAGATCCTGCTCACTGCACAGATGGCTGGGAAACAGGAAATTCAAGAGAATGATATTTTACAGCTTAATTATGTTGACATTGCAGCAAGTATCTTTGCCAAAATATCGTGATGGCTTTCATCATTAATATTTGCAAAACTCTCCGGAGATTCTTGATCATTGTTTATGTTATGAATATGTTTCAAAGCAGCCATGCTCTTCTATTATATAAGCAGAGGGGTTTTTTAAAAGGAGAGGGGCAAGATGATGGCCATTAGGCCTTTCTTTTGTAGCAGGAACTCCTTTGCATATTAGGCCACACACCCCTGATGTAGCCAATCCTCCAAGAGCTTACAGGGCTCTTAGTACCGGGCCTACTGTAAGCTCCAGGAGGATTGGCTACATCAGGGGTGTGGCCTAATATGCCAAGGAGTTCCTGCTACAAAAAAGCCCTGATGGCCTGACTTTACCAAGCACCTGGAATGGGAGGCACACCCACCTACTGGAAAGTTGCAGAAAACTGACCCCAAATGGAATGATGACTCTAAAGTAGGATTGCTAATTCAGTATTTGGAATTCTGGGAGATTTGGGCTTGGAGCCTGGGGAGGTCAGTGTTTGGAGAGGGAAGAACCTCAGTGTACAGTGCCATAGAGTCTACCCTCCATATCGGCCATTTTCTCCAGGGGAACTGATCTCTGTTGTCTGGAGATCAGTTATAATTTTAGGAGACCTCCAGACCCCACCTGAAGGTTGGCAACCCCGCTTCCATGTTGCACCAGCTGGGATCCATGAGTTAAACAGATTTGAATTTGGTTGGCTGGTTGAAGTAAGGCCCATAGTTTAATTGCCCTGCTTAGCATTCTGCTACATATATGTTTGTTTACTTGTAAGATGGTAACTCTGATGAATACTGAGGCATCAAAATGTAATCCATTCAACCAGAGCACAACTCTATGTCGAACTTCCCCCTCCATTTTCAAATGGAGAAGAACATGCAAACTACCAAACCACACATCTCCCTTGAGTGCTGACAGAACAGAATTCAAGGTAATGATCTGGACAACATTCTGCATCTCAGAAATCACTGAGGAAATGCAAATAGAATAATTATAAAATTTTTTAAAAAAAATTAAAAAGCAAAACCCTCATATAGGGTTGGATTCAGGGATCTGTCAATGAATTTATCTACTCCCCCTTCCTCAGCAGCCATTTCTAGCCTGGGGAAAGTTGATTTCTGTGGTTTTGAAACCCATATGGAGTAATAGCCACAAGGGCTGCCTGTAGTAAAGACATGGCAGAGGATGATATCCAACTGGCTTCATTGGGACAGAACTAATATTGCATCAGAAGAAGAAGATATTGGATTTATATCCCACCCTATACTCTGAATCTCAGAGTCTCAGACTGGTCACAATCTCCTTTACCTCTCCCCCCCACACACACAATAGACCCCCTGTGAGGTAGGTGGGGCTGAGAGAGCTCTGACAGCAGCTGCCTTTTCAAGGACAACTCCTAGGAGAGCTATGGCTGACCCAAGGCCATTTCAGCAGCTGCAAGTGGAGGAGTGGGGAATCAACCCAGTTCTCTCAGATAAGAGTCCATGCACTTAACCACTGCACCAAACTGGCTCTCAAAAGAAGCTGTCCATGCAGTTAAAATTGCATCCTATTATAATTTGCTCAACATATGAATTTATGCATAAACAAAGTACCACATATCCCTCCCAAGATATTCCTCCCAACGCTTTACTGATTTTTCTTCATCTGGCTTCTAGACACATTCTGCATCTGTAGCCACACCGCTTCTTAAATATACATTTAAACCAATTTTTGAGACTGCACAGGCTCTGAAATCACTTCAGCATGTCTCAGATTATCCCACTTTCCTCACCTGGCTGCCATCCCAAACAAATTCTTATGCAAATATAAAAAGACAGGGATAGAAACGCAGTGTAGGAAATTGCAACTGCTCCTTGTTAGAGCGTGTTTTCCAATCACTGAACTGTGACAAGCTTTTCATAGCTCTTCCCATTTGGAAGCAATCAGGGTTCCAGATTTACTTCTGGGAACTGTAGTCTAAATAAGCAGGATTGTGTAAAATTGTGTACATAGGCAATAACATAGAAGTGGCTGCAGTCCAAGGGATTGTCTGGTTCAAATGTTCTGAAGTAGTTTTCATAATTGTTAATGCTACACTAGATAAAGGCACCTGAGGACAGGAACCAATTCACAGGTGCTGACTAGGCCGCTTGAATGACACAGGAATGCCATTCCTTCCCACTAGATAGCAAATTAACAGAACAGCAATCTCTACAAACTGCTTGCTCTTTCATTCACAACTGATCTGTGGATTCCTGCCCAAAATGACCTTCACAGTGGTTTTCCTGACATTTTTAGCTTGAAGAAACCCATTCCACATCAACTTGCTGGCCAAAAAAAAGACCAGCAGGTATGCCATGGAAATCTTAAGTATTACAAAGGATTCTGGGATGCATTTAGGGAATACAGACTTCACACTGAGTACTGGCCAGGTGTTAGGGTTATTTTTATTTAGTGATTTCAAAATCTTACCCTTTATAAAATTTTGTTTGAGTTATACTCAGGGCTTTTTTTGTAGAAAAAGCCCAGCAGGAGCTCCCCTGTGCCGGAAACCATCAGGGATGCATTTAAGATGCCTCCCCACACCTTCCCCAGTGTGCCAGCTGGAGCCCTGGCCAGGCCAGTCGGAGCTCCGTTCCTGTGTGCAACTACCCCCCAAAAGCTCTGGTGGTTATACTGCTGGGTTTTACAGAGAAAGGGAAGGCAATGTCTGACATGCCCAGGACTTAGGGAGCTCAAGGTAATAAGGATGAATTTCCAATACTTTGTTGCTTCCCATATGCATCACTCAAGCAAAGAAAGGAGCAGGCATCAACGCCGAAGAGTTCACAGGGATGTGTTGCACAAGAACACATTCACATATACGTGGAATTCAGCTCATCAAAAACAGTGGTTTCCAATCTTTTTGGCAGCAGGGACTGGTTTTGTAGAAGACAATTTTTCCATAGACTGTGGTAGTGGGGGGCAATGGTTTCAGTATGATACAATTGTGCACTTTATTTCTATTAGTTTGGTGTGGTGGTGAAGTGCATGGACTCTTATCTGGGAGAACAGGGTTTGATTCCTCAGTTCTCCACTTGCATCTGCTGGAATGGTCTTGGGTCAGCCATAGCTCTCACAGAGTTGTCCTGGAAAGGGCAGCTGTTGTGAGAGCTCTCTTGGCTCCACACACCCCACATGGTGTCTGTTGTGGGGGGAGGAAGATAAAGGAGATTGTGAGCTGCTCTGAGACTCTGAAATTCAGAGTGGAGGGCAGGCTATAAATCCAATGTCATCACCATATTATTATTACTACATTGTAATATATAATTAAATAAATAATTATACAACTCACAGCCTGGTTGCTAACAGGCCACAGACCAGTATCGGTTCATGGACTGTGGGTTGGGGACCCCTGATCAAAATGATTGGCATTTTTCTGGTTGAACACATGTGCATGAAACTGCCTTATTCCAAGTAATTCACTCATCTGTCGTCAATGTTGCCTACTCTGACAAGCATCAGTAGCCCAGGGCTGCAGGCAGTGGTTTCCTACCACTTGACTCTTTTAAGTGGGGAAGCTGGGGATTGGACCTGGGTCCATCTTCAGGCAAAGCTGAGCCATGACTCATCCCCCGTTTTCCTAGAACTACCAGGAAAATATTGCATGTAACTTACCTTCAGCCGCCAGGCTGCAACCTTGGTACCTCTCTGCTGAAATGGTCCAAACTTGGCTCCCAGCTTCTGTTCAGTTACCTAAAATAATAATAATAAATAATAATAAATAATGCATGGGATGGAGAAAGTAGAGAAAGAGGTATTTTTCTCCCTTTCTCACAATACAAGAACTCGTGGGCATTCGATGAAATTGCTGAGCAGACAGGTTAAAACAGATAAAAGGAAGTACTTCTTCACCTAAAGGGTGATTAACATGTGGAATTCACTGCCACAGGAGGTGGTGGCAGCCACAAGCATGGCCACCTTCAAGAGGGGTTTAGATAAAAATATGGAGCAGAGGTCCATCAGTGGCTATTAGCCACAGTGTGTGTGTATATATATATATAAAAAAATTTTGGCCACTGTGTGACACAGAGTGTTGGACTGGATGGGTCATTGGCCTGATCCAACATGGCTTCTCTTATGTTCTTAATTGTATTATTAGTCCAGAGAAAAGCTCTCATATTTATAATTCCCAGAAATGAACTTCACCCATCCCTTGAAGATTCCAATCAATCCTCTTCTACTGCAGATACCAATAAAGACACAAGAGGAACATGTTTGTACTAGAATGCTTACTATGGGCCTCTGCTAACACTGGACAAAGATGGTATCTCTTTCTTCTAGGTGCCAGTAACTTAGAGCAGTTTCATTCAAAGGTGTCATTTATTTAGATCAGGATTGGGCAAACTGCGGCTTGGGAGCCACATGTGGCTCTTTCACAGATATTGTGTGGCTCTCCAAACCAAGCCAGTCAGCAGCTTGGAGAATGCATTCAAAGTTGAATTTGCTTTCTTTCCACCTCTCTCTCCCCCATCCATTTTCCTTCCTTCCTTCCAGCCCTCAAACATCTGACATTCATGTTTTGTGGCTCTCAAACATCTGATGTTCTCCAGTCATTGCAAGTGAACTCCTGATTACAGAGATCATTTCCTATGAATGAACTGGCAACTTTGAATGGCAGACTCCATGGCATAGGCACAAACCAGATTTTTGTGGCTGAAGCACAAACTGAACAACGAATCCATGCAAACAGGGAGGTTTATTCATGAACTAATCTGGTTTGTATTAGTTTATGAAGTTTAAACTCCTGCTTTATGCTCCCTGCTGCTTTTCATGCGGAGCAGAAAGCAGGGATTTAAATGGCTCCCAGCCGTTTAAACCAAGCAGCTGAGTGATGGGGAGCGCCACACTACACAGCTGTTTTTCTGCTCCTCACAAACCACCATGAACTGCCTCAACATTTTTTATTTATTTTTTATTTATTTTCTTTGATTTATAGGCTGCCCTTTCCCATAATGGGCTCAAATTCATAGAAGTTCAGGTGTGGTTCTTGAGTTTGCAAACACTGCTTCATGAACTGGCCAAAATTTGTGATGAACTTTTAGTTTGTCAGCTAGTTCATGCCCATCCCTAATCACATCCATACTGAGCTCGCAACCCCTCTCCAAAATCCACCACCCTCAGACTCCACTCCCAAATCTCCAGGAATTTCCCAACTTGAAGCTGGCACCTCTAACTATTTCCAACTGCTGGATGGGACATGCATGACCAAATGTTCCTTCATACCAAACAAAAAATAATCCTGGATCCTGGAAAACTAGACCCTGGAAAACCAGTGCCAAAGCTTGAAAATAACAGACCTAAGATATAAATTTGCCCAGCTGAATGCATAATGGTATTTCATGATTATCTCCATGACCACTATAAAATAGTTCTCTTGATCTGAGAATACTACTTTTTTCTTGCCAGCTTTGTGCTTGCATGATGTACATGCCCTGACCTGGATAGCCCACTCTTGCCAGATCTTGGAAGCTAAGCAGAGTCAGCCCTGGTCACTATTTGGATGGGAGACCACCAAAGAAATCCAGGGTTGCAACAGAGAGGCTAATAATGACAAATCATCTCTGAATGTTTCTTGCCTTGAAAACAGAGTTGCCAGGTCTGTGTTGGAAAATATGTGGAGACTTTGGGGGTGGATCCAGGAGAGGGTGGAGTTTGGGGAGAAGAGGGACCTCGGCATAGTACACTGCCATAGAGTCTACCCTTCAAAGTAATGTAATGTAATGTAATGTAATGTAATGTAAAATTTTATTTATATCCCGCCCTCCCCCGCCGAAGCAGGCTCAGGGCGGCTAACAGCATTTCAAGTAAACAATACAGTATTAAAAACATTAAATTCACATTAAAATTCACATTAAAATCAATCAATAATTAAAACATTCCTAAATCAACACTGGCGGTAACCGTTATTAATCTGGCGGTAAACATTAATTCAGTTATTGGTGAACGCCTGTTTGAAGAGGGCGGTCTTGCAGGCCCTGCGGAACTGGTCTAAGTTCCGCAGGGCCCGCACCTCCTCTGGGAGTTTGTTCCAGAGTTGTGGGGCCGCAACGGAAAAGACCCGAGTGCGGGTGCTTTGAAGTTTGACTTCTTTTGGCCCAGGGATATTCAGTCTGCTTTTCCCCACTGACCTCAGTGCTCTCTGGGGCTCATATGGGGAGAGACGGTCCCTCAGGTAGGTCGGTCCTTGGCCATATAGGGCCTTAAAGGTTATGACCAGCACTTTGTACTGGATCCGGTATACGATTGGCAGCCAGTGCAGTCCGCGCAGCCCCGGCCGTATATGCTCCCATCTTGGGAGACCAAGTAACAACCTGGCCGCCGCGTTCTGCACTAGCTGCAGCTCCCGGGTCCGGTACAGAGGCAGCCCCATGTAGAGAGCGTTACAGTAGTCCAGTCTTGAGGTGACCGTCGCGTGGATCACCATTGCTAGGTCCTGACGCTCTAGGAAAGGGGCCAACTGCCTCGCCCGCCTCAGGTGGAAGAATGCTGATTTGGCAGTGGCTGTTATCTGGGCCTCCATTGATAATGAAGGCTCCAGTAAGACGCCCAGGCTCTTTACCCGCTGCGCCGTCTTCAGCGGCACCCCATCAAAGGCCGGGAGAGATATTTCCTTCCCCAGAGTGCCACGACCCACATGGAGAACCTCTGTCTTCACTGGATTTAACTTCAGCCCACTCAGTCTAAGCCACGTTGCAACAGCCTGCAAAGCCCGGTCCAGGTTCCCCGGGGCGGAGGCGGGCCGGCCGTCCATTAGTAGATAGAGCTGGGTGTCATCTGCGTATTGATGGCAACCCAGCCCAAATCTCCGGGGAATCTGGGCGAGGGGGCGCATATAGATGTTGAATAACATCGGGGAGAGAACTGCTCCCTCGGGCACCCCACAGTCTAGTGTGCGCCTCTGGGATCGCTCACCCCCAATCGCCACCCTCTGTCCCCGACCCATGAGGAAGGAGGAAAGCCATTGTAAAGCCAGCCCCTCAACCCCTATGTCGGCGAGGCGGTGGATCAGCAACCGATGGTCGACTGTATCAAATGCAGCCGACAAATCTAACAACATCAGTATTGCCTCACCGCCTCGATCCAGTTGCCGCTGGAGGTCATCCACCAAGGCGACCAGGACCGTCTCCGTCCCGTGGCCCGGTCGGAAGCCAGACTGGCACGGGTCTAAGACAGAAGCGTCATCTAGAAATCTCTGTAGCTGCAACGCCACTGCCCTCTCGATAATTTTACCTATAGCCATTTTCTTCAGGGGAGCTTCTGATCTCTGTCAATTGGCAGGCTGGAAATGCTTTCCATGGTGGTAATTCCAGGTGGGTAGGCATGTTAGTTTGTAGCAGCAGAAGAAAACAGTCAAGTGGCACATTAAGACTAAGAAAATTTATCCCAGCAAAAACTTCTGTGAGTTAGAGTTCACTTAATCAGATGCACTGGATAGCTATACCTTTACACTTTCCTAATTGGATGCTTATCGTGTTCGTCCTGCACTCTCCTAGATTAGATCTGTTTTTCTGTTTATCCTCCTTTGCCTGCCTATCAACAGATGGGAGTGGTTCTCATCCGCTCTGAGGAGATTGATTACTCTTCTGGTTTAATCTCATTTTTCATTGTCCCCTCTTCCTTCTTGTTGTCTGCAATGTTTAGAGAAAACATGTCTCTCTAATGAATGTGCTCCATGCATTTGATAAACTGAGCTCTAATCCAGTGTGCGCTGGAATTAATTTCGTTTGTCTTTAAGGCATTACTGAAGTCCTGTTTGGCAGCGTAAATGTGATGTTGTAAAAAAGCAAATCTGAAGGAAAGGCAGTGCCACAAGGTTGCCTCGGCAACGTGCTGCCTTCTCCACCCAGCCTCTGAGCTACAAATCCCGATTGGTAGCAGGAAAACAAGCATGGACAACAACAACACGATTTAGAACTCTCCAGGGAAAAGTAAAGATTTAGAACACTCAGGGGGAAAAACTGATGGAATGAGGTATAAATTTTCAAGCATTTGCTCACATACCGGCCAGTTATTATCAAAGCCAAATAACTTATGAACATCACTTCAGAAAAGAAGAGAGAAGAAGAAGATATTAGATTTATATCCAGCCCTCCACTCCGAATCGCAGAGTCTCAGAGCAGCTCACAATCTCCTACATCTTCCTCCCCCACAGCAGACACCCTGTGAGGTGGGTGGGGCTGAGAGGACTCTCACAGCAGCTGCCCTTTCAAGGACAACCTCTGCCAGAGTTATGGCTGACCCAAGGCCATTCCAGCAGCTGCAAGTGGAGGAGTGGGGAATAAAACCTGATTCTCCCAGATAAGAGTCCGCACACTTAACTACTACACCAAACTGGCTCTCTGAAGCTAGCAGAGTTTTAGCTTCGTCTTCTCCCTGAGCTGCTAGTTTTCTACATGTAAAGGAGGTTTGTGCATGTTGTAAACTGTGTTCCCTCTAAGCTGAGTTAGTGTGAGCTAGCTCAGTTTTTCAGCTTCCAGTTCACACATTTTTGTCTTCGCTCAGGAAAAATGGCCCCAAAGCAAACTAATTTATGCAGTAGCCATATTCCTCACTCAAAACTTTAATGCTAGTACCTCATGAAGTAGAATTTTTGCTCACAAGACTCCACAGCTTAGAGGGAGCATTGGTTGGCAATAAAGAAATGGGACAACCCCAGACAGACATCTACCACCATCTGCTGTTTTGAGAATTAGGTCTTAGGAGCACTATTTTTTGACCTATTATTGCTATAACAGTAATGATTATGAGTAACTTTAATATTTTGCTACAAATGTGGTGAAAACTGGTGATGCTGAATAAAACTGGTTGATCAATTCCATTTCCTGCTTCCATTGCATAAATTCCCTAAACATATCAAGGTACCCAAAACTGGTGGTGGAAAATGCAGTCACGTTGTAGCTGACTTATGGCGACCCCATAGGGTTTTCAAGGACAAAGACATTTGGAGGTGGGTGGCCACTGCCTGCCTCTGTGTAGCAACTGGAACTTCCTTGCTGATCCCCTATCCCAGGTCTCTTTTGGTAGAAAAAGCCCAGCAGGAACGCATTTGCATATTAGGCTACACCCTCTGACATCACCATTGTTTCATACAGGGCTTTTTTTTGTAGAAAAAGAGCCCAGCAAGAACTCATTTGCATATTAGGCCACACCCCAGAACTGCATTCCTGTGCATTCCTGCTTCAAAAAAGCCCTGCTTTATCCTAACTACTAACCAGGACCAATCTCGCATAGCTTCCAAAATCAGGACAGCCTGGGCTACCTAGGTCAGGGCACCAAAAACCACTGCTGCTATTACTACCTACCACTTATACCAACACAAGCTGGTTTTCCTTTCCTCTAGATTGTCCATCAGATCTCTGTTTCAATGTCCCAGCAGCACTAGTTGGAAATAATTGAATCCAAACTGATGTAATGAGGTATAAATGGAAGCAACATATTTTTAGCACCAGAGTTTACAGCACATATTCCCTTCTGCACCAATGTCCCACAGTCCCTGAAAAGCAGAGAAATAACAACCAAACTACACTACAGTGGTATAGATCTAACCAGCCATGGACTTTGCAGAGCAGAATTCTCCTGCTTTTCCTTTTCACGGCAATCCACAGAGCCTCCTTTCCTCCAAGTATGATGTTCCGGGGTTAGGGTTGCCAAATTTGAGCTGGGAAATCCCTGGGGGTAGAGCCTGGGGAAGAGAGACCTCAGCAGGGTGTAATGCTATAGGGTCCACCCTCTAAAGTAGCTATTTCTTCCAGGGGAACTGAGCTCTGTGGTCTGAATAGCACAGAAGGCAAAGTGATGGTTTGCAGCAGGAGAGGAGAATCAGTGGAAACTGTCAATCCATATTCTGAACATGCAAGTGCAATTAAGTCTTTGGAACTGCATGATTAGAATGCATTCCAGCATGTCATATACATTAGTCTGAACCAGATTTAGGACTACAACAGGGATGGCCAAACTTGTTAATATAAGACCCACGTAGAATAAACATCAGATGTTTGAGAGAAGGAAGGAAGGAAGGAAGGAAGGAAGGAAGGAAGGAAGGAAGGAAGGAAGGAAGGAAGGAAGGAAGGAAGGAAGGAAGGAAGGAAGGAAGGAAGGTAGATGGGGTGGGAGGAGGGAGGGAGAGGTGGAAAGAAAGCAACTTTCACTTTAAATGCATTCTCCACACTGCGTCAAGCTGGCTTGGCTTGGAGAAATGATTTAAAGAGAGAAATGCTTTCTCCAAGTTGGCTGATGGGGCAGTGGAGGCTTCAAGAGTTACACGATATATGGAAGAACCACATGTGGCTCCCGAGTCATAATATCACCACCCCTGGACTACAGTATTAGAAACCTGGACTTCTTTAGTGGTTTCCCATCCAAGTATGAACCACAGCCAAACCTGCTTTAGCTTCCAGGCTCTGACAACATCAGGTTGCCCGGGCCAACCAGTTCAGTGTCCTGAACTCCTAGGCCTCCGGTTTCATTTTTCTGCCCACAAAAAATAATTCCTAAAGTCTGTTTCAGAGGGTCACTGTGTTGGTCTGCAGATTAAAGTCCAGTAGCACCTTAGACCCAAAAAAGATTGTCGGGGTATAAGCTTTTGAGTTAAAGCTCCCTTATTGGATACCATCTGACGAAGGGATATCTGACAAAGGAAACTTTGACTCTTGAAAGCTTATCTCCTGGAATTTTTGTTGGTCTCTACGGTGCTACTCAAATCTAATTTTTAAAGTCTGTTTGCACCTTATTTTCACCTTGGAAATTAGCAGAGCCTTGCCTTGTAAAACTTTTTTTTTTTTCAAATTGAAATGTAATAACAAGCCCTCTAGGAAAGGTGGTGCCTCATAACAAAGGACACCAGCAACAGACTCCTCTTTTCAGTGTCATACTTGGGTGCAAAAGTATTTGTAGGATTAAAGCACACGATCATAAACATTTTAAAGAGTTCACATCAACACCATGAGGACATTTATTACATAGGACTATCCAATCAGATTGCTGCTGGGTCTAAAAGTCTGGCACAATATCAAAGAGACATACTCCCAAATAATTAAACTTGCTCCTAGGCAATCCATCCATTTAAATCCCCTTTCATAACCCTATCTGCCCTGTGCCAATGATGTGCTTTATGTTGCAAAACAACCCTGGCAAAATTAACAGCAGTTATTGCAAAGACTTGCCTGAATCCCAGGAGATACACATCTCTGGACCAACCAACAGCTTCATCCCCAGGTGTCTCCTGCACAAACCAAATCAACTAACAATCGTCACATTGAACAGATCAATTTTGACCCATTTGAATACGTTTTCTGGAGTTAAGTAAAAAGAAGCTGTTTTCTTGTGACTCATTTTTGCCTGGGTTTTTGCAGTTTTCCATAGATTAGTCACCCACCCTCCCACTGTGCATAGAATGCCAGGCACTGTGGGTCAGAGGCAGAACAAACATCTGCTTTCAATTCCAGAGGATAATTCTTTCGAGTTGATGAGACAGTACACTCAGTTCTGCAACAAGGCTCGAGGCCCAGGGCTTTAGGCCTAAATCTACATGGGCTGCACAGAGTTGCCACTCCTGGGTTGGGAAATACCTGGAGATTTTGGAGGTGGAGCCTCAGGAGGGTGAAGTTAGGGGAGGGGAGGGACTTCAAAGGGAAACTAGGCTTGCTGTTCCCCATTTGGGGGTGGGGAATTCCCCAGTTTGGTGGGCTTCTGCCCATTGCTGGCCAGCTGAAATGCCCCCCCCCAACAGAATGTTATGCCACATGCCTACGTAATCCAAAAGTGATGTGGGCACACTAAGGGTGACGCTCTGGTTTTTGGGCAAAATTCTATGGTTTGAAGGTGATTTTATCATAGAGTTTTGCCCAAAAAACAGAGCATTGCCCTCGACGTACCCGTAGCACTTCCAGGTGATGTAGGCATGGTGCACAACACCACTTCCGGCAGGACCGGATCTACATGTTTTTTGAGGGGGAGGGGCAAAATTAAAAAATGACACCCCCTTATGGGCCATTCTATGTATGGTCCCATAGAATACAATAGCCCCATATGCAATTTGGCACCCCCCTCCATTGACACCCGGGGCAAGCACCCCCCTCTGCTCCCCTAGATCTGACCCTGACTTCCGGTGATGGTGGCACATCGGGGGCAATGCTTCTGGGTCCTGGAATGTCTCCCCACCCCCTGCCAGCATCTCAAATGGACCTGAAACCCTAAGAGGAAATGATCTCTACCACCTGGAGATCAGTTGTAATCCCAGGAGATCTCCAGCTGCCACCACCACCCCACACATACAGCAGAAAATGGTTGCCGAATCTCAGGAAGGTAGAATGGACATAAGGATTTTTAATATTCCACCATGGAGAACCAGCACGGTGTAGAGATTAGAGTGTTGGACTAGAATCTGGGAGGCCCTGGTTCCAGTCCCCATTCTGCCGTGGAAGTTCACTGGATGACCTTGGGCCAGTCTCAGTCTAACCTACCTCACAAGCTTGTTGTTGAGAGGAGAAAACAGAGGTGAGGGAGATGAAGAGAATGAGGTTGTAAACAGAGACCCAACCACTGGGACCCAACTAAAGAAATAAAAGCTTAGTGTAAGTAAAAGATGTTAGTAGTTCAGGGAGAAATGTTCTAGCCTAGTTCTTTGGGGGCTAAGCTGGTTTTACACTTAAGAGAGGTTTATTACAACATGGGACCTTTGCACCGTGAAATCCACCACCTGAAGTAGTGCAGTCCATTTTATCACCACAAGGAACTGCTTGCAGTTTCTTCACTCTTTGAGTAAGGTTAGATGCATCCTTCACATGACATACACTGGTTGGACTGCATTGTCTGCTTTTCAAGCCAGCATAGCCAAGCAGCATCTATCAGAGATGTGATTGCAAGCAACAACTGTATCATTAGCTGGGTTCATGGGCAGACACTGAAGGCACACAGAGACTCTAGTAGTCTCAATTTTAATATCTCAAATTGATTTTGTTCCCCTTTCTTCTACGTGCTGAAAATTGCAGGTGGTGACAAATATGCTAGGGCAGTTTATGCAAAAAAATGTAATCATGTGAAAAAGAAATATAATAATGAAAACATATTCAAAATCCATTCAAACACACCCGAACTGAAATACTGGTTCCCTGCTTGCGAGTGGAGATCAGGACATGAACCAAACTGGCAGGTGCTCAAACTTGCTAACTTGTATTAAACTGCATGTTCACTTGAAGTGGCTATTTATAGGTATGTGCACAGTCAAAATACATACTATCTCACTGCATATGCATACAAAGCTGCCTTATACCAAGTAATGGACCACCGAGCTCTCTAGGTCTCAGCAGAAGCTGCTACCTTTAGCTGGAAGTGTTAAGAACTGAACCTCGCACCTTCCACAGACTGCTCTAAAAGTGATCCATGCCCCCTCCTTACAATCTGCCATCACACTGTAATAGCACTGAGCTTGGATCCGAAAGAGCTTTGTGCTATCAGAAACTCAATTCCTTTGTGATGTAGTTTTGGCGACGTGACAGAAAATAAGCAACACTGACAGATATTTATACAAATATGTATGAGCTTAGCATATTGTTCCCAAGGCAGTTTTCAACAATTATAAAAATGACAATATGGCCATCAAGAATTTAAAATGCACAACAAACCAAGCAGAACCAGCCATAATATCTGAGCAACTTTAAGGAAAACCACCACTAAAAGCATAAAAAGACTGTTAGTGTAGCTGTAGTGTGATCTGGAGTAGGAAGATCCAGCTTCAGATTCCTATTTAGAATTTCAACCATGCTGAAGACCTTTTTCAGGAGCAGATCCCATGCAATGGAAGGGACCAATCCTGTGGCCTTGCCCTCTGTTAAATTACTTTAGGATTGCCTATCCCCAGTTGGGGCAATAAGAAATCCCCAGTTGGGGGCAGGGGATCCCCTGCTTTGGAGGCTCTCCTCCCACTTCAGGGTTAGCAGGAAGCACTGGGGGGGGGGTGCGGTTTAATATATACTGGACACTCTAAGACTGGTCCCCGTAGGGCAAAATGGAGGGACGGTGGCTCGGTGGTAGAGCATCTGCTCGGTAAGCAAAAGGTCCCAGGTTCAATCCCTGGCATCTCCAAAAAAGGGTCCAGGCAAATAGGTGTGAAAAACCTCAGCTTAAGAGCCTGGAGAGCTGCTGCCAGTCTGAGTAGATAATACTGATTTTGATGGACCAAGGGTCTGATTCAGTATAAGGCAGCTTCATATGTTCATATGGAGAATAAATCTGTGGGTATCGGGCTTTTTTGGAGGGGGGCTTTTTTTTGAGGTAGAGGCATCAAATTTTCAGCATAGCATCTGGTCCCTCCCCTCAAAGCACCCCCCATGTTTCAAAAAGATTGGACCTGGGGTCCAATTCTATGATCCCCCCCCCCAAAGGTGCCTCCATTCTCCATTATTTCCAATGAAGGGAAGGAAAAGGAGCACCGTCCCTTTAAATGTGATGGCCAGAACTCCTTTTGGAGTTCAATGATGCTTGTCACAACCTTGCTTCTGGCTCCACCCCCAAAGTCCCCAGATATTTCCTTAGTTGGACCTGGCAACCCTAAATTCCCTGTTCAGTTATGATTAGTAGAATTTTGAGCTGTTTCTCACCCAATCTGCCTTGCACTAAGACTAAAACATTTTCCTGAGCTCCTTTTCTGAGACATAAATGGGAAAAACAGGAGAAATCAGTTAGCCAGGATTTGGAGAATTCAGCCATGCCTTTCAAATATAACGGAAGAAGTTGCTCTATAAAGTCAAAACTCAACAAACAACCTTTTTCTTGTATCAGTTGCACATTTTGTAAGCAGGAGAAGAGCAGAGAGGAAAAGAGAGAGAAACAACTGCCAGGAAATTGTGAGTAAAAAGGGAAGAAACCTTTTCTTTAAAAATAACAGCCTACTAAGATTGGTTTCATGAACTGAAATATTTGAAAAGAGGCTATATCCACTGAATAGTCATAGTAGTTGAGTGTTATAACACAAGCTTGGCATGCAGAAGGTTGTGAGTTGAACCACTGGTATCTTCGGTTTAAAGGATCTCATGTGGCAAGTCTTGGGGCAAGAGACCTCTGTTTGAGTCCTTGGATAACTGCAGACAGGGCAAGTAGATGACACTGGAACTGTTTGTTTGTTTGTGTGTGTGTGTGTCCCCAATCTTGTTGAGTCTGTGAGCGCTTTTCGAATTTTGAGAACAGGGTAGGGCTGCCAACTCTGACTCAGGAATATCTGGGGACTTTGGGTGTGGAGCAAGGAGATTTTCCCGTTCCAAATAAAAATATAGCAGGTGCAAGTTCTTCTGAATACAGTCTTAATTTCCTCCCTCTCTTTTTGCCTTCAAAGGGTTCCCCAGCAGTTGCACTGCCACTAAATGAAAATGAACACACAAAGCAGCCAAAATAAACAGTTTGCAAGTTGTGAGGAAAAGCCCCCTTTCCGAACATCGTAGTGACCAGCATGGAGAAGTAACTCACACACGTCTGGCCAGAGAGTGTGGGCAAACCTATCGAGGGACATAAAGGACTTATGTGTACAAGCAGCCACAAGTTACATAGACTATCTAAACCGGTACAAGAGTGCCTTCTAGCATAACGGATGTCTTCCCGTTATCCCGTATGTCAGTCATGGAGCGGAAGAGACTGCGCCGCCAAGGAGCTATCCAGGCGAATGGTTATGAAGTGCTGACCATGGAATCCACCATGGAGGGCTAACACCACATACGCAGCCATCTTCCCGCCAGACTTGAACTCCATTTCAGCGTAACAGAAGGCTCATGTACACACCAGATGTCACCTTTGGCCTGCAAGCAACCCATCTATCCAAAGAATGGTTAATTATCCAACAGTCACTCTCTTTGTTCAACGGAACCCTGGACAAAGACCAGTGCCCAGTAGAAGACAGAAGAAGAAGGAAGACCATCTCCAGCCAAGAGCCAAGTCCTTTGTCTAAGTCGGGTATTACCTAGGCCAACATTTGACTCTCTATTGTCACCCTTTTAGATAAGCCCATCTAATCTTAAGTGTCCCCCACCCAGTAGTCACCTCTATTCTTCTTTCCAACTGTCACTTTGGAGCCGCCCCAGGGTCCGTTTCAACCTGAAAGTTCTCTCAGGTACACAGGATCCAGGCAAGTTCTTTGGTCAAGAGCAGGCACCCAATTAGGTGCCACCAATGAACTTTCTATTGGCTACTGCAGTAGTCCAGCCTTTATGGTCACTGCAGAGCCTCCCCTTTCTCCTCCCTCGTACCTCCCATCCCCTAAGGGCTCAAGAGAGTCCTTATAATCTGTGGACTAGCTACCCACAGGTGTGCTTCTAGCAGTATCCCAACTTCTGCTGCATAGATCCATCCCCGATTCCTGATCAGTTTCGGGTCCCTTACCCACGTCCTCACTCATCGCCATTGAAGCCTTCCTTGAAGACTACGATAGGTAAAAATCACCGTTTGTCTACCCATGTGTCCGTCTATCTATCTATCTATCTATCTATCTATCTATCTATCTATCTATCTATCTATCATCTATCATCCATCCATCCATCCAACCATCCTAGGACTGAATGTGTGTTTTGATGAGTATTTTTATCTTGTATGGAAGTCTATATTTTTCCCAATAAATTATAATTGATTTTACTAAATTAGAGTCCCTATTATTTTAAGCATTACTCTCTGGATGTGTATCTTGTATATATTGGTAAAAGATCCCTAGTGAGCCAGATGCCCACTTGACTAATTCCCCAACCTCATTTTGAGGGCATTTCGGCTTACAAAGTCCACACTTTTGTGATCTCGCTGGGGCAATTTACTCACGGGAGTTGCTGGATATAGCAACCTGCTTTCTTTCAACTAACTTCTTCAGACTAACACAGGAAAATGAGAGTACTGAGCAGAGCAGTCTACGGCTTCTGAAAGGAATGCAAAACAAACAGAGGCACTGGGCTCTCTCTCTCTCTTCCCCTCTCACTCACCAGGAAGAGCCACATGGCTCTGCCTACTCGCCCCTCCCCCTGAAGCTTTAGTCTTGCTGAGATTTAAAGGCACATACACTCCTTCCAAAACCTAAGCAGTTTGCAAGTTTTTAAACCTCCCACAATAGAAAAGTGCATTGTGGCTCTTGGGGCAGGGCTTCCTCTCACACCAGCCAGCTGGCTGGCAGTGGGGAGGAGCCTGCAAATCTGGGGGATCCTCTACTAGGACATTAGGAGTGACAAGCCTAGAACAAGCATTAGGCACCACCACAAAATGGCTGCCATGGGGTGCTGGGGCCAATCACAGAATATTGGAGGTTTGCAAGCCAAGTATCCTCCTAGAGCAGAGGCAGCTGTTTCTGAAAGGGTGCGCCATGTAGACACAAAGATGATGCCTTCTGGACTCTTCCAAAGCTTCTCTTGCTTCAGCAAATCAGTTGGAAATCAGTTCAAATTCCAGGGAATCTCCAGGCCCCACCTGGAGGTTAGCAACACTGTATGACCAAAGCAGCAATGGCTCCAGTCGCACTATTAGTCACAGTCCCTCCTGAAACCAAATTTCTGCTCTTTTACTTCTTCCTCCTCCAAGTCGGTCAACTAGTTCCTGTTCGGGAACCATCTGTCAAATACAATAATTTCAAGCATTAATCGCTGTGCAAGTTAACCAGCTTGTTAGATGGTGACCTGAACTCTACCGGGTTTCTCGGGGATTAGCCCTATTTAAATTGTGTTCACCTTTTAAACAGACGCCTCCTGCTGAGCTCCATTCATTTGTTTCAACAGCTTGTTTTCAACTCAGACACCGGCCTGCTGGCCTCTGTCTTCAGGACAGTCCTTCGGGAGTCAAATGGGACAGAAACCAGCCCATTTCTGCTTCTCAAACAAACAAAACTGACTCATTGCCATCTCATCTGTCTTACTCAAGAACACTGTTTTATTAAAGATAAATTACAGCTAAGGCAAGCTTCAGAGGCACTGTTTCCCCCCTCCCCCTTTTTACTGTTTTGCTGTGTTTCTCTTTGTGCTAGGGCTGCACTATCCAACATTTTGGAGCTGGTGGGCGATCTGGCTATTTTAAGAAATGACACTGGACACTGCCTTGAACTGGGTAGCCCAGGCTAGAAGGAAAAGAGATTGGATTTATACCCCGCCCTTCAAAGAAATCTCAGAGTGGTTTACAATCTCCTAGGAGAGTCAGTTTGGTGTAGTGGTTAAGTGTGCCGACTCTTATCTGGGAGAACCAGGTTTGATTTCCCACTCTTCCACTTGCACCTGCTAGCATGGCCTTGGGTCAGCCATAGCTCTGGCAGAGGTTGTCCTTGAAAGGGCAGCTGCTGTGAGAGCCCTCTCCAGCCCCACCCACCTCACAGGGTGTCTGTTGTGGGGGAGGAAGGTAAAGGAGATTGTGAGCCACTCTGAGACTCTTTGGAGTGGAGGGCGGGATATAAATCCAATATCTTCTTCTTCATCTTCTTCTTCTTCCCTTCCCCACAACAGACACACTGTGAGGTATGTGGAACTGAGAGAGTTCTGACAGAAACTGCTTTTGAGAGAAACAGCTCTGCGAGAACTTGTGACTGACTCAAGGTCACATCAGCAGGTGCACGTGGAGGAGTGGGGAATCAAACCCAGTTCTCTCAGATAAGAGTCCGCGCACTTAACCACTACACCAAACTGGCTAGACCTATCTCATCAGATCTCAGGAGATAAGAAGGGTTGGCCCTGGTTACAACTTGGATGGGAGACCATCAAGGAATTCCAGAGGCAGGCAATGACAAACCTCTGGTTGTCCCTTGCCTTGAAAACCCTACAAGTATCACTGTAAACTGGCTGTAACTTTACAGCAATTTCTATCACCACTAGTGGGCACCATAGGATTGTCAGGTCCTCCTGGCCACCGGTGGGGATGGGGGTAGGGTTGCCGGATCCAAGTTGGGAAACTCCTGGAGAATTGGGGATGGAGCCTGGGGAGGACAAGGACCTCAGTGGGGTACAATACCCTAGAGTCCACTCTCCAAAGCATCCATTTTCTCCAGGAGAACTGATCTATGTAGTCTATAGAAGAGTTGCAATTCCAGTAGATCCCCAGGTGTCACCTGGAGGCTGGCAACCCTAGGATGTCATAACAAAATGATGGCAGTGGAGACCAGGGCCAATCACAAAATGACAACCTTGGAGTCCGGATCACCTATTTCTCTTAGGTAAGAGACACTCTTTGGTTTCCATTTCCAGAGATGAGGCCTTTTGGGACAGTTTGCCAAGGCCAGAGGCATAAGAAAATTGGTATTTATGGCAAAGCTGAGGAGATGTGATTTGCATGCCTAGAAAGCACTTTGCTAGTTCATCAGCTAACAGGAAGCAACACAATTTCAGTTCTATTCAAGACCCTTTGGACTATCTCCAATAAGCATTTAATATGTGCGCACCAGGAAACACACTGGTGGGTGGGGCTAGCTTGCACTGGGGCTCTAGATAACTCCAAATGTTTGTAATCAATAACCGGCCTCCCTTTTAAATAGGGGTTAACTATCTCTCCTTCCACCTCCTCCACCTGGGAGACTATAAAATAAAAAGGGAAGCCTTTGCTGTCTGTCTTTTTTCTTGGCTGCTCAAGGATGCCTCTTACCCTTTACCATTCTGACCTTCTCTGAGTGTGAGCTCAGCCTTGCCTTCTGGCCACACCTCTCCTGCTGCTGTCTGGCTCCCTACCTTGTTCCTGGCTGTGTTGGAGCAACCTGCCTGGGTCCCAGCCACCTCTCCCAACCTTCTTCACCTAGGGGAGTCCAGGCCCCAGCTTTTCTTAGCTCAGGCAGCTGGGGCAAGGTCAAGTCGGAACCAGGCATTGGCTCCCAATACAAGTGATCCCAAGACTCTGCTCTGGTTTAGAAATATTAGACTGTATCATACTGTGGCCTACCTACTCCATCATTCTTTGTAAGAATCCCAGCACTAAGTAGGCCTCAGAACCTAGTAGATTAGACGGCCCTAGTTTACCTGCTACCCTTCCCTATCATTCAGTCACCTCACCTGACTCAGGACTGAGCAAAGGATCTGAAGTGGTTAAGAGTGTTGGACTAGTATCTGGGAGACCCAGGTTCGAACCCCCACTTGTGTCATGGAAGGTCACTGGGTAACCTTGGCCAGTCACAGTCTCTCAGCTTAACGAACCTCACTGGGTTGTTGTGGGGAAAAGAGAATGCTGTAAGCCGCTTTTGGGTCCCCGTAGGGGAGAAAGGTAGGGTACAAATGAATTATACAGAATAAGATTACCAAGTCTGTGCTGGAAAATACCTGGAGACTTTGGGGGTGAATCTGGGAGAAGGTGGGGTTTGGGAAGGGCCCTCAGCATGGTACAATGCCATAGAATCCACCCTTCAAAGCAGCCATTTTCTCCAGAGGAGCTGATCTCTGTCAGCTGGAGATCAGTTGCAAAAGTGGGAGATCTCCAGCCCCCACCAAGACTGCCAGCTGACCTCTCATGCTCATTAGCACTAGTTCTAAATAAGGGCTAGGCTTCCCAAATCCCCCGCCTGGGCGGGAGACTCCAGATTTGAAGCCTCCTCCCCCCGCTCGCCAAAAATCTGGAAAGCGGGGTGGGGGTGGGGAATGGCGGCCCTTCCTACCCAGCCCCGATCCCAGCAGCTTCTCCTCTCCCCTTCCTGTTTCGTCTTCTCCCCTCCCCGCAGACACCTCTTTTTCAACCCCCATGCCCCATCCAGGGTTGTGAGGAAAGTGGGGGGGGGGCTGTGAAGAGGGAAGGGAGGGAGGGGGGAGCGAAAGAGGGAGGGCTGGCGACGTGGAGCACGTGAAGCGCCTGCTGCGGCCAGAGAACGTGAATGGCAGAGACACGGCCGGCAGGAAATCCAGCCCCCTCCATTTCGCCGCAGGTACGACCAGCCCTGGCCCTTCCCTTCTCCCTCTCCTCCGCCGCCTCCTCTCTGGGTCTCTTGTGGGGACTCTTCCCTTCCCTCTTCGAAGGTGCTGTTTGTTTATCTTAAGGCTGGAGCGGAAGGAAGGGATCATTTTCCCGGCGGCCTCTTCGGGCTCGTCCAGGCTTTGTGTGTGGAGACGAAAGGTGGAGACTGGCATCAGTACCAGTGTGCCCTCTAAGCTGCGGTAGTGTGAGCTAGCCCACAGATTTTTAGCTTCCAGCTCACACATTTTTTGTCTTAGCTCAGGAAGGATGACCCTAGAGCACAATAATTTATGCAGTAGCTCACAACTTTAATACCGGTAGCTCACAGTTTTAATGCCTGTAGCTCACAAAGTAGTTTTTTTGCTCACAAGACTCTGCAGCTTAGAGGGAACATTGATCAGCACCCAAACTGGATGGAAATATGGGGCCAGGGTTATGGCTCAGTAATTAGACCTCTCTTCCCCCCTCTCCCTGGGGGAGCTGTTTTTTGAGGTAGAGGCACCAAATTTTCAGTATAGTGTCTACTGCCTCTCCTCAAAGTACCCCCCAAGTTTCAAAATGATTGGACCAGGGGGTCCAATTCTATGAGCCCCAAAAGAAGGTGCCCCTATCCTTCATTATTTCCTATGGAAGGAAGACATTTAAAAAGGTGTGCTGTCCCTTTAAATGTGATGGCCAGAACTCCCTTGGAGTTCAATTATGCTTGTCACACCCTTGTTCCTGGCTCCGCCCCCAATGTCTCCTGGCTCCACCCCCAAAGTCTCCTGGCTCCACCCCCAAAGTCCCCAGATATTTCTTGAATTGGACTTGGCAACCCTAATAAGGGCTCAGTGCTCTACTTGAATAAGGACTAGGCATTAAAGCCTGTTTTGCCCTGGTCGTGTTACAACACCCACTGATTTCGCACTCACCCTACGCCGCTCTCACATTCGTCTTCTCAGTGTGGCGTCCTTCCGATTTCCCACTATCTGCCCTGGGGCTGCAGCAAAGATCGGCGTTTAAATGCAGCAAACAGAAACCGGTTTTTAGCAGTTTCTGTTTGCTGCGCTTAAATGCCAATCCCAAGGCAGATAGTGGGAAATTGGAAGGATGCCATGCTGAGAAGACCACCATGAGAGCAGCGTAGGGTGAGTGCAAAATTGGTCATTGTCTCTGAGCATGCCTAGTGTGCCTTTCCTATCTCCATAAGTAATTCCTTGAGAGTGAGAATTTCAGGCAGGCTTGAGTTAGAAACGAAACAGTCCAAATAAACAAGGATTAACAAAGCAATCTTCTAGGCATTCTACCAGTGCTGAACAATTTCAGGGTAGCAATAGCCCAGCAGCTGCCAGGATTTCCTCTAAGCAGGCTTTTTGAATCACTGGTTTATCCCTGCTCATCTCTCTGATTAAACTGGGATTTGGCATTCTATGAGAAAACAATCTCCTTTGAGAAGTACTCTGGTACCAGTTGCAAGTTGTTGTTGTCGGTGGTGGTGGGGAGATTATTATGAATTGTAATATTTTTTGCTAGCTCCAGGTGGCTGTCAGAATATCCAGTCCCTGGCGGAAGCAAATTGTAAATACCCTAACAAAGGAAGATTTAAAGAGAGGTTTAGTTAAAAGAGGATCTGGAGGCTTTGAAAAATGTAATGAAGAGATTTCCTCTTCCAAACATTCAGGGAGTGTTCAAAAAAGTGCCCTGACAGACAATCAAGGTTTCTGCAGTATTCATTATTTTTAAAGGGCACCCACACCCAGTGAATCCATAGCTGGCACAAAGGAAATCCACAGATAGCTGTTAATCCATAGCTGGCACAAAGGAAATCCACAGATGCACCAGCAACAACACTTGTAAATTTCATTCATAAAGCAGACTGACATAGAAATGGGAGGGGCTGTGGCTCAGGGGTAGAGCATCTGCTTGGCACTCAAAAGGTCCCAGGTTCAAGCTCGGCCATCTCTAGTTAAAAGAACCAGGCAGTAAGTGATGTGAAAGGCGTCTGATTGAGATCCTGGAGAGCTGCTGCCAGTCTGAGAAAGTACTAACCTTGATGGACCAAGGGAGCTTCATGTGTTCATGGCTTCTGAAACTCCAGAATGGCTAGGTTGGCCTTAATGAGGGTCTATTTCAGGGGTGGCCAAACTGCAGCTTGGGAGCCACATGTGGCTCTTTCACACATTGTGTGACTCTTGAAGAAAAAGAAGAATTGCAGATTTATACCCCGCCCTTCTCTCTGAATCAGAGACTCAGAGTGGCTTACAATCTCCTATACCTTCTCCCTCCACAACAGACACCCTGTAAGGTGGGAGGGGCTGAGAGGGCTCTCACAGCAGCTGCCCTTTCAAGGACAACCTCTGCCAGAGCTATGACTAACCCAAGGCCATTCCAGCAGGTGCAAGTGGAGGAGTGGGGAATCAAATCCGGTTCTCCCAGATAAGAGTCCACGCACTTAACCACTACACCAAACTGGCTCTCACCACCCCGTTGAAGCCCCCACCACCCCGTTGGCTGGCTTGGAGAAGGCATTTCTCTCTTAAAATCACTTCTCTAAGCCAAGCCAGCTGGCAACTTAGAAAATGCATTTAAAGTTCCTTCCTTCCTTCCTTCCTTCCTTCCTTCCTATACCTGACATTTATTGAATGTCACTCTTATGTTAAGGAAGTTTGGCTACCTCTGGTCTATTTCAACAAGATGGAGTTCACAGGGTGGGAACCATGGACTCAACCAGTGAACAGTTCCAAAGGCATATGTGATTTGTTTATTGTTCTCAGTTCTTGCACACTGAGTTTTTGTTCTCTATTAGGATCACAAAAAACTTCATCCTTTTGCCCCACATTGCTACCCTGAAATTAAATGATCTGGGGAAAGAACTATTTGAAATGATCTAGGGAAAGAACTAGTTTTGTGATGGGCCATGGACCATTTCTGTTCAGGGTAACTGTGTGGGGGAGGGAATGTTGAAACATCTTTTGTCTTGTGTGCTGCAGTCCTGAGCCAGAGTAGGGCCCATGAATGTGAGAACTGGGGGCAACACAAAATAAGTACTTTTCTCCTTTTCTTACAGTACATGAATATGTGGGCACTCAATGAAATCAATGAGAATTAGGTTTAGAACAGATAAAAGGAAGTATTTCTTTACCCAAAGGCTGTGATCAATCTACTTTCAGTGCACTTTCCAACTGGATTTTACTGTGTGTGAACTGGCAAAATCCAGTTGGAAAGTGGCTTGAAAGTGCATTATTTCGTGTGTGTGATTGCAGCCAGTGAGTAATTAACATATGGAAAATTCACAGCTGCATGAACTGGTGGTCTCTCTCACTAAGGCACTTACCAAGCTCACACAGCTTCTGAGAACGGACCTCTCAGGCACCTTCAAGTTCCTATTGGTCACATGGTTCTGCCTTGTTCCATTTTATCCACCCAGCAATCCTGTGAGGTAAGTTTGGCTGAGAATTTCTCTCAGATCTACCCAACAAGATTCTTGGCTGAATGGAGATTTGAACCCAGGACTCCAAAGTCTTATGCTGATACTCTACCTGCAACACCACAATGGCTTGCTCTGAGGTTTGGTCCATACATATATGCATATCACTCACAGTGTAATCCTTACATCCTTCTAAATTCACTGAAGTCAATGAATTCAGAAAGGTATAACTATGCTTAGGATTACACTGTTAGTTACTCAGAACCTGAGGATCCCAGATGATCATGTGAACAGACTAGCTAGGTGGGTAGCTGTATTCGTCTGACGCAACATAATAAAGTTTGAGTCCAGTGGCACCTTTAAGTTTTCTTCAAGGAATGAGCTTTCACGTGCACACACACTTCTTCAGATATCCGTCCATCCATCATTCCATCCATCATTCCATCCATCCATCCATCCATCCATCCATCCATCCATCCATCCATCCATCCATCCATCCATCCATCCATCCATCCATCCAAGCGTGCCTGCACACAAAAGCTCAAACTTTGAATAAAACTTTGTTGGTCTTAAAGGTGCCACCGGACTCAAACGTTATTCTGTGTGAACAGACTGAAAAGCAAGGTGATAAATAAATTCTGCCTGTGGCATCTGATTTACAGTGACTCGTGCACACACACACACAGGTCACCCAGTCATTCTACAGTCACAGTCTAGCGATAACCATGCCTGTGTGAACCAGCTCTGAGGCAGCCTAGCCCACTGCATAGTTTGCATACAATTCCCATGCCAATCCCTTTCATGCTGAATACCACACCAAAAGGCAAACTGTCACCTCCCCCCAGTTTCACAGCAGGATTGCCAGCATGGATAACAAAAAAAACATTGCACAGATTGTCACTTGAAACCCTCCCTCGCACTCTGCCAGGAGTCTCAAGTGAAGCCGTGCAGTGAAAACATTATTTCAAATTCTTCCAAGGACCTCAGGGGAACCTGTCACAGCATATGTGCAATGTACACAACCGGCCTTGCATCAACCTGTCACGAACTCGACCTAGGAGGTGGCATGGTATATTCATCTCTGTGCCATACTCTCAGGCTTTCCGCTGAAGTCCCTGAAAGATAGTGAAGATGTCCGTTAAGAACTGGAAGATGGCCAGCTTCCCTTCAGGCAAGCTGCCAGACGCCAGTAATGACTTCCAGTCACCGTTGGCCTTATCTGAAGTACACCAATCATTCAGATACCACAGGTCTCTTTATTAATGTTCCTCCTGATTGGTCAGCAGAGACGTCCTTTGTTGATGGATACCACAATTAGAAAGAAACTGCCAAGATCTGTAAAACAAGCTTGCTAACACTGCTCCCTTGTCCTTTCCTGACCGCCAATAATGGCTGAGGAATAGAGTTGCCAACCTCCAGGGCTGGAGATTTCCTGGGATTACAACAGATCTCCAGATGATCAGTCCACCTGGTGAAAATGACCACTTTAAAAGGTGGACACTGTGGTGTTATACCCCATCAAAGCCCCTCCCCTTCTCAAACTCTACCTACTCAGACTCCCGACCCTACTGAGGAATCACCTTGAATTGTTTTTAGTTAGCATATCAATCTACTCAAAGTTTCAGCGATTAATCAGTGGATATAATTTTAATCAGCAAGGAGATTTTTACTTGAGAGTTAGATTATCTGGCTTTAAATTAATGTATGTATTATGATGTTTTAAAATATGTTGTAAATAAATAATATATGTTACCCTGAAGAAGATGATGATGATGAAGAAGAAGAATTTGGATTTATATCCTGTCCTTCACTCTGAATCTCAGAGTGGTTTACAGTCTCCTTTACCTTCCTCCCCCACAACAGACACCCTGTGAGATGGTGGGGCTGAGAGAGCTCTCCCAGAAGCTGCCCTTTCAAGGACAGCTCTGAGAGAGCTATGGTTGACCCAAGATCATTCCAGCAGCTGCAAGTGGAGGAGTGGGGAATCAAACCTGGTTCTCCCAGATAAGAGTCCATGCACTTCACCACTACACCAAATTGGCACTACACCAAACTGAAGGGTGGGATTAAAACACACTAAACAGATAGTCTGCTATTGTGCATTCCCTGTTTCCCATGCTAAGAAGAAAATGGGCACATGCAGATTTTGTATAATCCAAGTCGTCTGATTAAAAATGTGTGTTCTTAAAAATAATTCATTTTATTTAAGAGCTACAACCTGAAGACCACTTAAAAGAATCAGTTTAACTTTTCCACTTGTGAACTGGAACACTGTTACAAGAGCAAAAGACTTGGCTTGTAGGGTTACTTATATATTCCCACTTAACAGACAGGTAAACAAAGGTGCAAGGAGAAAAAAAATTAAGACTAAAGTCCTAAGAAAATTAATTTAATCATAAAATCCTGCTGGCATCTGTGGGACTTTCTTCCAAGGGAAACATACATAGAAGCCGTCTGCCATTTAAAACAAAACCAAAAAGTTCCCAGCACTGCTGACTGCATTAAAACTTTTGTGGATTTAACATGGGGATTTTCAGAGGTCATACATAGCACATATAATATGCCAATTACATTCAACCACTCAGATGTCCAAGGCTTTACGGGAATTGTGTATTTTATCCCCTCCCACCATGTCTTCTCCAAACATTTCTCAAATAACAAACTGAAGTTCTTATTATTAGGGAGTGAGATGTACCATATAATCACACAGTTCCTAGTTTTTCTTTTTCCTGTGGGAATCAGGTTGGCAGGATAATTAAAGAATTCTTGCAACATTCTCCAGAAAGCCTGACTGAATTTGGAGCAGTTTGTTCAGTCCATTTCCCCAAAGCCCATGATAAATTACTCCTTGTAAATTAGGGTTGCCAGCAAGACTGGAGAAAAAAAAATATCCTGTCTTTTTCAAGGAGATACACTGTGGTAAAACATCAGGAAAGCATTTTTATAAAGGTAATAAGGCTATTTTATAACTTAATGGTTATGCTTTAATGAAGGGAATGGGACTGTACCCTATAATCTTGTTGAGCCTGCAGGAACCTTTGGAATTCTGAGGGGGGTGATAAGCTCTACCCCAAAATGGCTGCCTTAGAAAGGTGGAGCCAAACCAAAATGACTGCCACAAAGGGCAGAATTAAATAGAATAACTCCTTCCTCCGGGAAAGAAGGAAAGCCAGAAGGAGAAATGGAATCACATAAGGTCCATCTAAGGAAAGCCTGAGTGCTTACCAGCCGTTCTGATTCCTCCAATGGCTGCCTACTATTGCAGCTGTGGAAGATTCTTTCATTTGAGTGAGTACAGCCAACAACAAGCTAGGGTTCCCATTCCCCCATCAGGGGTGGGTTTTCCTGCAATTCTGGGGCCTCAAACCCACCACCATGGAACTGGCTGGTGGGGGAGCCCTGCTCCTTAAGAGTGCTGGCACACCCAATGTACCCAGAATGATGATGTCACCCGGAAGTGACATCATCGTGCTGGAAACGTTGCACAGGGGGACACTCTAGCATTTGGGAAATACTCTATGATATCCATAGAGTTCCCCCCCCAAGTGCTAGAGAGTCCCTCATGCAACATGCCCGCCGTGAATGACATCACTTCTGGGTGACGTCATCACATCTCCCAGGGAGTAGGACCAACATCCCCCGCTGGGAGCCAGATAAGACCTGACAACCCTACAACATGCCCTGCCTTACAATGGCCCTGGCCTGCCAGCCTGCTTGCCTTCCTTCCTTCCTTCTTTGCAGCTCTCAAACATCTGACATTCATGTCTTGTGACTCTCAAACATCTATTGACATTTATTCTATGTGGCTCTTACGTTAAGCAAGTTTGGCCATCCTTTTCGAAGGGTTTTTAAGGCAAGAGATGAACAGAAGTGGTTTAGCCATTGCCTGCCTCTAGACTTCCTTGGTGGTCTCCCATCCAAGTACTAACCTGCCGGGCTGACCCTGCCTAGCTTTTAAGATCTGATGAGATCAAGCTAGCCTGGGCCATAAGGTCAGGGCCTAGATGGATCACAATTTTGATTTTTAAAAGAAACATTTGGGTCAATCAGTAAGTGGATTACAAAACAGGTTGCAATTGGGACAAGCAATCCCTTTCAGGGTTGGGAGGGGCTTCTTACTCATCCAGTTTGGTGCTAAAATGTTGGATGTGCTGTCAGTTCCCAGGCAGGTGTGTCTTTAAAATGAAGAAACCAAGACTGCTTTGGCATAGCCATTGAAGCACAACAGCCTATTTCATCAGTCAAATGCCTCTGGAGGTTCATGCTGAAGTCAATCAGCCTGATGCTGGCCTCACCAGCTGAGCAGTTTTCAGGATTACTAATTTATTTACAGGGTTTTTTGTTTTATTTAATGATGCCTCTTTAGAGTCCAGCTCAAGGTGGTTTAAAATTGAAAAACCAAAAGCTGTTTGCATCCATCCTTTCCTGTCCAAACAGGTTATTTATTATATGCTGCCCATGGCACACACATAACCTTCAATTGCTCACTGTCTTTTCCTACTCTCTGTCCCCTTGATTTTTATACTTTGATTTTAACTGATCCAGCATCTCAGGTTGAGAACTTTCGCATCACCTATTGCTTGCTGTTTTTAAACTGGAGATGCAGGGGATTGAACCTGGGACCTTCTGCGTGCCAAGCAGATGCGCTACCACTCAGCCATAGACCCTATTTGAGAAAAAGCACTCTGAAGCTCTTAAATCCACTGGTGAAGGGCTCCTATCACCACTTAAACAGGTCAAAGTTGTAGCCCTTCCTTGCAAACAGATAACTGAGAAGAAGGGGGCAGAGGTAGCAGTCATAAGAAGAGCCTGCTGGATGAAAGCAGTGGTCC